>NC_092524.1:38912500-39512500 GCF_037038585.1 Patagioenas fasciata
TTGGGTCCCCCGTAGCCTGCACATTTTATCAAGAGCTCACACTTCCCAATATTAGTCTGCAGGGGATACTAGAAGGGTGCCTCTCACTTTCCTGGTTCAAAATCACTGTTCAAAAGTGAAGGACAAAGAAAGAAAGTGTTGAACTTCAGTGCAGCTAGGGAGTTTGGACTGCAATAAGTGTAGACATCCTTTCTCTCTGTACTGCTTTTGGTTTATATGCAGCATCTCTGTAAAGTGTTTCCTGTGTCCTCAGGCAAGGAGACCTATCTTTCAGTTCTTCTGCATCCTGAAAAAGTGCTCTGGCTTTTGCAATAAGGTAGCAGCTTCATCTTTCTCTTCAACTGTAGTGTAAAGGAGCAACACTTAGTGGTGTTTGTTTATTTGTATTTGTTTTGCTTGATTGGTTTGCTTTGGTTGTTGGTTTTGTTTTGTGGTTTTTTGTTTGTTTTTGAGAGAGAGAGGAAGACTCTGTGATGTATTTCATTCCTTCTAATTGTCTGGTTTAGAAAGCTGTTTGTTCATTGTGCTAGCTGTTATAAACCCCAAGTTTTTAATTCAGAATTGTGAGTTTAACACAAAAAGAGTGTAACTTAAAAGCTTGCTCCATAGATCTCTGAGAATTTTTTTTAGTTACTTAATAACAAATAACCTTTTCTAAATAATGTCAGACAACATTTTCCTTACCTAAGAGAAAGAAGACTTAACATTTTTGTGTTTTGGACTTATACATTCTTCTGACAGTTCTCAACCTTTATTATGTGCTCAGCATAAGTAATCTTATGTTTACTGATAAACCAAACTATTTTTCAGTATTCTAATAAAGCTTTATGCCTATGATTACAGCTTAATTATTGGCAGATATGAACACTTTCCTGATAAGGACAAATATGAAGGCTGGTGGTCTGCCATTTAGCAGTCTTATGGAAATGTGTTGTTATTTTACTAAGTCTATGAGCAGTTATATGTGAATTCGCCTCTCTATGTGGGAGGAAACCCATGTTGTTCTGTTCATATACTTAAAATTTATGTATGAGTTTAATTTATGGGTGGAAAACTTGCAACATTGATACTAATGGAAAACCTGCCTGGGATTTAGTAACGAAGATGAATCGTAAGTTGCTCGATTACTATGAGCAGCCCATTCCAAGTAACTACTTGTTCCCTTGATTTGATGTGAATGTCATACTTTCCAAGCAACTGAACATGTGCAATGCATGACTGAGTGTGTGCTGGCAGTCATATTTCCAATTCTTCTAAGCATTGCCTTGATTCTTCCAGGCACAATCCCTTGGTATCTGAAGGGTTTTATTTAAATTAAAATGTATATTTTCCTACTTACGCTTTTCTGTGAGCAACCCTATTTTTTCTCATCTAGCCCTCATCAAGTCCAAAAGAATGCTTCATCTTTTTGAACATTGCTTAGTGTGGAAAGGGAGAGCCTCCTCCCAGATATCTCTGTAATCAAAGGGCACATAGAGTAAGTAGTTTTCCAAGTCCTACCAAGCTGATCCAAGACAGGAGAATCTTCATCATAACGTTTTGAAGTCCAGCTGAATATCTTCAGCAGCCTATGAAATCAGTGATATGTTGATCCTAGTGATATGCTAACCTTGGTGATGTGCTCATTCTTGTGTCTTCTACCCAAATGAAAATCTTTAACATAGCAGCAACCATGGCTTTTGGTGTATTTTGAACAGTGTTAGAAACTTTGGACCAGTAAATGACTGACAGTTTTCTTTCATAGCGTTCCAAGAATCAGACATTGTAATTTAAACCTGTAAACCTCACTGCTCTCTGCTTACTGACACTGTTGTTGCAAGGGAGTCCATCCACTGTATCATGGGTACTATATTTCTGCTCCCATAAGCTTTATTTCCTAGATTCTTTAAGGAGAGCTGATGCCAAAGATTGGTTTGAAATTTTGCTTTAAGGTAAAAAGAATAAAAAGGGAAGCAACTGTATAAGAAATAACTGTAACAGTATTTGATCACAATCTTATTCTACAACATTACCAGTCTAAACAAGCCAACCACTTCTGTCCTTGACAGAGACCAGTGCTTCTGACCTATAAACACAGGAATAATTGTGGTTAGGCAGAGAATGAGAGGATTTTTTTTTTTCAGCATGTTCTTAAAAAAAAAAAAAAAATTATGCCATTCCCGGTGTTATTGCATCATATGACAAGTGACAGAAGATCACCAATATCATCAAAAACTTAGGATTAAAAATGTTATAATAGATAAAATCACACCTTCAACTGTTACACTGTTTGACTTAGCAAAAGATCTGGCTTTGTAATAACCAGCAATAAATACCAGTCAGAAACTCACTGAGAGAAATGCTTTAAAATCCCTAAGATTCAACATCCAAGTAGTGATTAAGCCAGAAATAACAAATGGCACAGTTGTAGTAACCATAAACCACAAGGACTGAGGCTGCCGCTAATGGCAAAAGCTCCCGAAGAGAGAGTTCCAAGACAAAATCAGTTAATTTCACTAATTTGCAACTCCATCTCTTCACCTCTTATCCTTTGGATTACTTACTCCCACAGATCCACAAACAAGGGAACCTGGGCAGGTCTACTACCATAGACTTCATCTTCTACTGCTCCATCCATGAAATCCTCACTAAACCTCAGTCCTTTGTTATGCATCCAGCAAGTTTTCCACAGAGAACAAGAGACCTCCGTAGATTCCATAACAGAAAGAGCCCCTTGACCAACAGCCTCCTAACTTTCTGCAGTGTTCCTGGTCTTTATGCCACTCTGACACCTCATGATGGTATCTCCTTGAAGGTTTACAAGAAAAGGACCAAAATTTGAAAAACTGCAATAAACATCTCTGTTCCCGCATGAGAACATCATGCTTTCACCAGTCTCACCCGTACCAGATTTTTAAACAATGAACATGAAAATAACCCCACAAATAGCCAACCTTTTCATTGACTTCCTTGAAAAAGAATTTCTAAATAATTATACTATAGCATATCTGACATACACAGGTGAAAATTTTATATGGACTGGAAATTTAGACTTCTTTATTGATTTCCACCACAAATTCAATAATTATCAGCTTTCTGCCAAGCCATCTTGGGAGTGTTCCTACATCAGCGTTGCTTTCGTACATGTTATAATCAGTATCAAAATTGTAACCTAAAACCTGCAGTGTGTAGAAAAAATGAGTCCACCTATTTGCATAAAAATCTGTGCCAAACTGTTAAAAGATATAATATACAGTCAGAAGACCCTTAATAAGACCTATGTTCTGAGCAGAATACTTTGTATGCTCGTCTTGGTCATCTAAAGGGGGTTTTTAATCAATGAAAACACTCCTGTGAAAAGAACCACCCAAATACAGTGTTAGGAATTACTTGAAATAACATGCCATTCCGGATCCTAAATCCTTAGTTGTTATGTACCTTTAATCCACAGAACTTTTAGAACATCATCACACAGTTATAGCCTATAACAGAAAAACCTACTTTGAAAAAAAAAAATCTTCCTAGAAAAATCTTCCCAGCAATACCCATCCTAGTGTTCAAACAGCTTATCAGTAGAAGCAAATGCTGTGCAATACCAAATATACTTAATGGATCAAGAGTGTGCCTGAGCATGAAAAGGAAAACTTGCCGAGACATCTCTAAAGTAAATAATCCCTACAACAGGCCTGCTTAATATCTTTATATTCTATACCAGCACTTCCAGACTCATAATATATGTCAAGTGCTTTCATGGTAGCTTTGCAAGTGAAACTGGGCCAAAAGTATGCCCTTGTCTTCAGAAGATGAGAAGAATAATTTGAATCTGTAATTTTTAAAAAACTAGTTCTACTAAAAATGTGCAGTAATTTTGTTAAACACTATAATCTCCCTTAACTTCTCTATGCTTTAGAGGCTATGGCCTACCTGTCCTAGTGTCTCTCCTAAGTACTGTCTTCTGTTTCTCTCCACTTACCTCTCCTGAAATCTCCCTTGCATAGTTTCCATTGTTCTTATAAAGATAGCAGAATTGATGCTTATGTAGTTCTCCTCACCTTGTATTTAGCTTCAAAAACTGTTGCATTTGTTTCAGATCAGTCACCCATGTTATTTCCCATCAATATGCCCCTTATTCATACTCTTTACCACTTCTTCATCTTCCGCTTCAGTATGTTTTGAGGGAGGGTTCCTAAGCAGGGTTCAGACATCTTTTTCAAAATTACGTATTCACTATTCGCAAATTTATTTGTGTCTACTACATTATCTTGGCAGTTTGGCGCGACAAATCTTCCATCCCCCATCCCAGTTTGTTTTTGTTTGTGGATTTGATGCCTGAGAGCCTGAGGGTTGAGTTCAGTAACTGAAACATTGTCTCTTTCTCTAGAGGTTAGGTTATGTGATTATTGTGACAGGTTTGAAGTCCTCATGTTCTTTCTCTTCGAATTTCACTAGGTTAACTGTTTGTGAGCTGTGCCATGCCCTACATAATTCATCCCTAGACATTCTCTAACATACACAGAAATAATGTCTTGGTTCTTTGTGTAGCTGTTATTTCTGCTGACTAGGTTTGCCCAAATTCCGCTTGTGAGGACTCCTTGGTCACTCACGTGGACCAACCCTTCTTCCCTCTTGTCTTGTTTCCTACAGCTATTCTTATACTTGGTTATTTATAATAGACATCTTCTACTGTAGTCCAGTTTTACGATTATATGGGAAGGTACCCCGAACTTCCTAAGTGTTACAAGACATCAAGTTTGTAATTTCTTCACCTTTAATTCTCTGCAGAAGTACTCTTATACTGAGATACCAACATCTCCTGATAAGCAAAGCTGTATTTTTTTCTCTAGTACTGAAAGTAAATTCAAGCTGAACTGTTTGTGATAAATTGGTGTCCTTTGTATCAGTACACATAGTATCAAACCTCAAAAGTATGTCAAACTTCTTTTTTCCAAACAGCCTTTGATACTCTGGTTCTGGCTTCTATTTTAAATCTGAAACCTCTTTGCTTTTTGGTGTTTATTACTGCTGAAACCATAGTCAGTTGCATTTGAGAATTCAAACCGAAGCACTGTGCTGCTCTTTGGGCTGTTTTCCTTCTTGCACTCTTTCAGTGCAAGTGAACCACAGGGCATCTGTCTCCCAAAGGTGGTTGTCTTGAGAGCCCATATGGGTTGTTTCCATGGCTTTTGGTGAGATTGTCTACCTATTAAGGACATGGATTATTCGTTGTTTTCCTGTGTTTTCTTTTTTAATTTAAGGGACCACAAATAATTGTTATCCTTTGATTTCTGCTGACCCAGCCTCCTTATACTACTGTAAAAAACCTGAAAAAACCCACATTATTTCAAGACAGAATTATCATCTGCTGTCCGTTGTTAGAGGCACAGCTTTCAACTCAACTCTGGGTGACATTTCAGGGACGTAACACATTTTATGCAAGTTCACTTACACTGTTTCTCACCACAAACTTACCAGCCTAACAAATAAAACAGCCTTGAAATCCTGTGAGAGAATTCGGTTTCAGAACGTTCTTTTAGTAACTCTTTGTAATGAGACAGGACAACATTTTCAAAACAAGGAAACATCTCTTAGTCAACCTGACCATTGCATTTTAGAGCAGCTTGAAATGGAAAAGCCAAGCTTGCATCCTGCCTATACCAAGAGATTTACTTCTCTTAGGTTTAAGGAGTCCAAGATTGGACCAGAGAGCAATTTTTGACATATTGTCTGTTTGTTTCTAAGGCTAACCAAAGTGTTTTCAAAGGTTTACATGTTTTTCCTCCGTGGTTGTTACTCATTTGAAGGTAATTTCTGGTTGTTTGTCTTCTGTTGTACCTCCAAATTGTAGTTGGTTTTATATTCTGGGTTTGTGGTGACTTACTCATGCTAATTCTGGCCTGTTCATATATGAAAACATGTTGTATATGACACTTGTCATGCATTGCTTCCTGAACCATTGCTCTTTTCAGTAAGCATAATGAAATAAAGTTGAGGCTTTTGTAACTTGTGGTTACAATCCAGGCAGAGTTCAAAAATAAGAGCTTTCACTCCAAAGTTCTGGTCATGTTGTATAGTTAGATAGCATTTTAGAGAAAATTATACATTCACTGTCAACTATGTAAGATTCTTTTCCTCCCAGTTATTATACGGTGTTAGTGTGGTCTGTTTCTTCTCTTTGCAATTGGAGCAGTATATCAGTGTTGAACTAATTTTCCACTAAATATACAAAAAAAACCTATTTGTGAAATATGTTGTGGTCCTTGGAGATGAAACATACTGTGTAATTGTAAGATGATTTGTTTGTATTAGGTGGAGAAATTATTTTCTAATTATTTTTATATTTCTTTTGCTATGATTCTTAGCACTTGCATTTGGTGAGAAAGGTTTGTTTTTTTCTGTTATAAGATAGATTCCTTCCTTCCTTCCTTCCTTCCTTCCTTCCTTCCTTCCTTCCTTCCTTCCTTCCTTCCTTCCTTCCTTCCTTCCTTCCTTCCTCCCTCCCTCCCTCCCTCCCTCCCTCCCTCCCTTCCTCCCTCCCTTCCTCCCTCTCTTCCTCCCTCCCTCCTTCCCTCCTTCCCTTCCCTTGCCTTGCCTTGCCTTGCCTTCCCTTCCCTTGCCTTCCCTTGCCTTCCCTTGCCTTCCCTTGCCTTCCCTTGCCTTCCCTTGCCTTCCCTTGCCTTCCCTTGCCTTCCCTTGCCTTCCCTTGCCTTCCCTTCCCTTCCCTTCCCTTCCCTTCCCTTCCCTTCCCTTCCCTTCCCTTCCCTTCCCTTCCCTTCCCTTCCCTTCCCTTCCCTTCCCTTCCCTTCCCTTCCCTTCCCTTCCCTTCCCTTTTCCATTTTATTCCTTCACTTTAGTAATTTGAGAGATATAGTTCTTTTGTAAAAAGCAAGCTTTTTTGCTTAAAGTCACAAGCTTTGTATTATAAGGCATCTGTTACATTGGAATGCATTTTGAGTTTTTCAGGCATTTGAAATGAATTGGTAGCAAACAGAAGAGAAGTATGTGTATATATATGAGTGGATAGTGAAAACAGTTCCAGTTTAGATATATATCTTAATTATTAAATATTCCAGATTCTAGTATGTTAATATTAGAATTCTATTTGTGGTTGGTTCTCCAGTTTATTTTAAGAATGTTCCTATTTACTATTAAAACCTAATTCATTTCTGTGAAAAGATTTCTTATATAGTAAGATTTCAGAATTTCATTATAGTAAATGTTTTTGAAGAGTATTATTTTAGCTAATTGTGTCTGTCATCTACATATCTGGTGATAATTGATTCCTATGTTTATGATTATTATTACCAAACCATCTATTAACATATCATGAAAAGTTGAGTTAGTAAATGAAAGACATTATTTAATTGTGCAGGAAATATTTTGTAAGTATGTATCTACAAAAGAGAACAATAATCTTGAAGCAATTTTAAAGAGTCATGATAGTTGCACAAAAGGAAGAGAAGTAGTATTACATAAAAGCACAGAGCAATGAAAATCTTCATTAAATGGTGTGTCTTGATCCCTTAAGTATCCTAGAGATTCTACTGCTCTTTAGAGATTACAATAGAGTGCAATGATTTGGGATGGTGTGTGTGGGGGGGCGTGTTTGTTTATTTGGGGTTGTTTTGTTTTGTTTTTTTATATGCTCCTCTGATAATACTCTCCATCATTTTTTGTTTTTTGGGGTTTTTTGTTGTTTTTTTTGTTTGGTTGGTTGGTTGGTTTTGGTTTGTTGTTGTTGTTGTTGTTGTTGTTTGGTTGGTTTTTTTTATCAAGATGATTGATAAAGTAGGGTAGGGTAATCACTGGCCTATCTGTAGAGGCATAAATATTTAAGATAGAATTTTAATGCAAATCTGAATCCAAATCTTAAGGATAAACTGGTTTAGCCACATGCTTAAATTTTGATTTAATCTTAATGCCTAGCATATATGCTGAGAGTTAAATATAACTTTCCTTTGTGCATATTTACTGCAATCTAAAATAATCAATAGATGTAGATAACTATAAAAGATCACTGCTGTCTTCAGTTATATTTCTGCTTAGTGTTCCTCATATTGCACCACAGATCTGTAATTATAGTACAGTGTAATAATTGTTATAATCTCATCCTTTATACATTACTCCATCAAAAATGTACCAGTACCACTAATCATGTTAAATGCCAACAATTGCTGCTTGTGTTGGGCACACAGATATTGGTAATATAGCCAGTGCTAAATACTTGCAGTAGAGCATACTCGTATTGTAGTCAGTGGGATTTTTCTTTTAACTTCAGTGGGTCCAGAAGCTGACAAAGGTGCAAGAGGAAAGTAAAGAATGAAAAGGAAAATAGTAAAGAATAAAATTAAGAGGGAGAAAGTTTCAGAGAAAATAACAATAGAAAAATATGTCAAATAAAACAAAGTAGACATTCAAAAGGTTAAAGCTATAGGTTGAAAAGGGAACGTTGGCAAAGGTCGGTTAAGAAGAGGTTAGCTGTAGAATTACAAACAAACAAACAAAAAAAAGATGTAAAAAAGAGAGAGAAAATAAAATGAGTCAGACAGAAAGTAGGCAAAGTGGAGAGAAACGAAGAGAGAGAAGGAAACTCATCCTGCTGGAGATAGTTTCTCCTGTCACTCATAGGTAAGTATTGCCTCTAGAAAGGTCAGTTCAGGCATTGCCAAATGACAGAAGTGATAGGGGAGAACCACATCATCTGATATAAGGTGAGTAAAATAGGGCTCAAGATGTAATTTTTATCATTGATAGGACAGTGTTTACTTTGACAAATCTATTAATTCCCCGTGGAAATTAGTGGGGATTTCTGGTGAATATGACCAACTTTTTTTCTGCCGTTTTTGGAGACACAAATTTCTCGCACCTAAATGCATGGTATAGCTTATTCTCAAGTGGCCAGAATGTTGAAGCTTTAGAAAGCAATTGATATTGAAAGAAGCACTGAATACCAGAATCCTGCTTTAGAAATTAGGTAATGTACTTAAGAAATGGTTTGTGAAGTCTTAACTTACTTGAAAACTATCCTTCATAAAACAGATCACATCTTCTATAAAGAAAACACAGCATTGTCTTGTTTCAGTGAAGACATTGCTCCTGACTTCGGTACTGTGCCTACAATAGAACTCCTGTTTCAGGTTTTTCTTTCTACGTTTATGCTTCCTTTCATCCTGTAATTGAGTGTTTGGAATTTGAGGTCTGCAGCTTTTTATAGAAATTAGCGCTTGGTAGTGCTGACAGTAACAATAGGAAAAACAACCAAGTGCCAAGTTATGTATAAAGCTTCAGGATTTAATTTTTGTGGAGGTTAAAGTTGCCATATATTTTTCATCCAGTAGATGATGTTAATAATTATCTCACGTTGCAGCATTTTCCTTGCATAATTGACAGAATAAGTAGTAAATCCTTTAGAGCAGTTTGGTTTGCTCTTTTTGTGTTTGTTATTAGTCACATGAGGTAATGGTGAATTTATAGTTAATTTCCTTTTACTTGAACAGAACTGCTTTACAGGATAATTTCAGATTATATTAACAAATAGAAAGGGCATGACAGAAAGAAAAGAAAAGAAAGCAGCATGATAAACGTTGTGACCTTCTAGTGAGAAACAGTATGGCATGCATAAAGGACTGCTGCATTTAATGGAGGAGGGGGGAGAAGGAAGTGGGTAATTATTTGTAGCAGTGCTTTTACTGTTGTGGGAATGAGACAGACTAACAGTGGCAGCAGTCATTTTGCTGAATCAAAGTCCATGTTAGTCGCATTATACACTGCCACAAAAGGTTGTTAAGGCTGGTATTAGCATGTACCACTGAGGACATTGGAAGGACTCGATCTGTCACACTAAATCGCCTTCTTGCCCTCAACCATTGAAGTCTCCAGCTCCTCTGACATGTTCTTTCATTAATGGCCTGGCCTTGACAACTGATCCTAATTGCCTCTGAACCGCACTTCATGTATTATTGGTGTCTGCCTGCCTTGGTTCGTGTCAACAAGCCGCAGCAAGCACAGGGTGTGCCCGGTGCCTTTTGCTGAAATGATGCTCACATAGTCATTTACCTCTGAGGGTTTGGGTCTCACTGGGAATGAAGTATAAAGCTAAAGATCTTCCTGTCTCTTCTTAGTAATACTTTAATGTGGATCTGTGCTACGTACTTATTAGGCATGTACAAAGACTCAGTAAAGCATCAAGCCAATTATGCAAGATTCCATTAAAGCATGGACCGTAAATGCAAAATAAAACTTGTCTGCATTTTAGTTACTGTATTTGTTTATTCATTCTGAAAAGCTTATTCGAGTAGAAAGTATGGCTTACACTTCATTTTTCGTAAATAAGAATTCTGTTCTAATTTAAGGTAATAGTAGAAACGAAATATTATCTGTAATATTGACAGAGTTCCTGTAGATTGAAATGTTCTGACTATATAAATAGGGAAAAGGATCTGGTTTGCTGAGATATAAATTAAAGCAAAACCTATTTAAAAATCTTAATGTTCTCTACTTTTTAATGAAACAGCCTTATAAATATATTTATTAATATTTCTGAGAATGTTTTTAAAACATACATTTCATTTCATAAAGCAATACATTTTTTCTTGATTCTAAAGCCTTTTAATTTTCAGTGCTGTGGATTGTAAAAACTGTGATACATTTTAGTTCTCCTTCTGCGGTATGCACTGTATTTTTACTGTGAAGTGTTATTTTTAAATCTATAATGACATATCTGCCTGCCCCAAACATTTATATATTTTAAGCATGGCTATGATTTAAAACTTGTATCATTTTGTACAAGATTTTCTATGATTACCTCAGTCATTCAGAAGACTGAATAATTTGAATGGGGAGCCTTTTAAGCATGCAAGTTCTACCAGTGATAATAAAAAATAAATCACAGAAGCTCTTTGGTGCTAGGTATCATTTAGCCTAATCTAGACAGTGACATTTGGGCCACTAACAGCATAATCATAGTTATTGCTACAAATTGCTCCATGTTTGAGTTTTAATGCTATAAGTAAATTATGCCACAGGATAAAATATACGCTTCTTTGGGAATTAAACATGTTTATTTCAGCAATGTGGATGTGGAATACTAGATACATGGGAAGTTTCTTTCGTGTAGTAATACTGCCACCTTCTGAGCCAGTGAAGAATGATTCAGAGATGTGGCTGTTTTCTGTCCTGGGGACTTTCTGAAGGATGTTTTGCAGGTTGGTTGTTTGCTTTGAGTCAGCAGCATAACCTCGCAGAGTCAAAAGTGCTTGAGACCAGAAATTGCCTGAAAACTATTGCTGAAATTGTTTCAAAATCCACTCTGGGAGGTAATTTAACTTTTCATGGAGATTGCACTCCTATTGTGAAAGTCTGGCAGACTAGAAGAAATAGGCAGAAAAAGTCTATGGGGAAAATTTAGTTAAAAATGCTTTTCTAAAGATGTAATACCACTGAAGTCCAGAACCAAAAATCATTCTTATTCTCTCTACTCCATCAAAAGACTGATCCTGAGTTAATTCTGGTGCAAGAATTACATAGGAGGAAAGGTTGCTCAGTGGTTTTAGGGCAGAGGTGGCCACAGCTGGGATTAGAAGATGAAGGGGATTGTGAATGTTCTTTCACCATCATTCATTCAGACAACGTGCCCTTCAGCAGAACAGCAAGCCCTTCTGATTTTCTCGAATTAGGAAGATTAGCATGAAGCGCATAATGCGGGATGATGGAATTTGTCATAATTTGCATTGTCCTGGAAAGATTCAGTTTGATAGACCGATGCATCTCAGAGCATGTCATGTCCCACGGGCAGGTCATGGAGGAAGCTTGGCAGAAATAATTTTGCGATATGTGCATCAGTTGTAAATGCCTCATAACCAATTTGTCAAAAAAGAAAAAAAAAAAGATAAAAAAATTGGAGGTCAGGAGAGTTGAAGGAGGTGGGCGTTTGCCCAAACACACATGAAAGTTAGATATGGTAACGGTAAATTAGACTTGTGTCATTTTGGAATAAGGCATGATTCCATGCAATAAATGAACACATTTACTAGATACTTGACAGGTTACTGGTACAATTTTTGTTTCTACAGCATGTAAGGAAGGTAGATCCGCCACTAATTGCATAACTAAGTTTATTTATGAAAATTCCTTACAGAAATTATCAGACACAAGAGCTTCAGGATCAGTTTTCTGAGCGATTGCTTCTGACCTTGATAATGTTCCCGAACTGCAGATAGAAAAGGATAATCAGCATGTAGTTGACAAAACGGACATGACAGTGTTACTTATATGCTGCGGCATTTCTGGAAATAGGCATGTAGAATTCAGACAGGCAAGGGGAACACACTTATTTACAGTAGCATAGCAAGAAGAAAAGGTCCAATGTCATGAATTGACGATGGTTTATTTATGGACCATCTGACAATGAAGCAACAGTCTTTGGTATTTAGAAATCTCTTCTGCCCAAGAACATTATAACTAGCGCTCATAGGTTATGTTATTTATCATTTCAATATCTGGTTCTACTTGAGGAAGACATTTTGCAATGTCTCCTTTATTTGTCTTTCTTTATATATTTCAAACAACAGATTAATACCGGTGGTTCAGTAACACTGATCTTTTGTGACAGTTGAGCATTTGCGAGTTGAGGGTCTAATAACAAAATCAAAATAAAAAAGGGAAAAATAAAAAGGAAATTGTCACTTCTAAGGACCCACTTTACTGTCCATGGGATTCAAATGGTTCTTATCTGAGGCTGATCATCAGGCTGCTGTCTTTCAGATGGTTATTATTGTAGGATTCTGATTTTTGAAAACTGAATTACCTTTGGGTGCAACTCAGTATAAATAAATCTTTAAACACCCACTATGTGGAATCAAGATACATGTGAAACTAATACTACTGCAGTACTGTAATGTGATTAAGTGTGTTGGTGTGGGGTTTTTGGAAGAAAGTATTTATAGGGTTCTGCATAAAAAGCATGTTTAATAATGTCAGCCCAAACCATTCAAAATTATTTTTTGTCTGCAGAATAGTAGCTCTCTGTGAGTGAGGTTCTGTGAGTTCTTGATCTCTTTCTTTTCCATACTTTACAACTTTGATTAAGTTCTCAGACAAATTGCTGTGGCAATCAAAGATCATAATTGATGTGTGGTACCAGTGAAGAAAAATATGATTTCTGTAACAAGATTCCTACATTTTGTCTACAGATTACAAAAAACAAACGAGAATTTTACTGAATTGGAACCCCAGATCCTATATTATTTAGTATTGCAGTGCACATAATGAAACAGAACAATTTTTAGAAGCCAGAGTGTGTTTTTATTACTTTGCTGGGTGTTATATGCTGGTTGAATTGTTTAAATGACAGAATAAAAAATCTTCACATCTCTATATTTAAAGGTTCGTTAATATTTTATTCTTAAAATACAGTCTGGTAACTTTTGAGAGAAGAGCAACAAGTGTTCAGATTTTCTGTAATTTCTTTACTGATGTTTCTCAGAAAATGTTTTGCACTGCCTGCTCCACTTGGCTTTGATCATATAGCTTGACTTAGAGTTTTGAGGGTGATTGGTGATGAGTGAACAACTTTTATTTAGTAAGTAATCTTTAAAAACCTCAAGGTAAAGAATCACAATTAATAATCTTTTCCTGTGTGACTTAATTATAGAATGTAGAAATACAACATCTGGTGATATGAGAGCAGAGCTCAGAAAGTACAGAACTGATTGAAAAATAAAAAAGCTTTGAAACTTTCCATTTGCCATTATTGTTTAACTGTTTGTATTAATTTAATATTGATAAAAAATTTCAATCAATATTTTTACATTGGGCTTCTTTATAAAGTTTACTTCCAGTATCTGGTGATAGATTTAAAACATATCCAAGAGGATTCCCTTTTCTGATAACAGGAACTATGTAAAATACTGAAATTATTATATCCTCTATAGATGATCTTTTGTTAAGAACATGTCCAGTGAAGGATGTAGCTATGGAAGTATATAAGATACAGGTGATACAAATTCTTAGGTAAAGTTTTCTCCATATTTGCCCTTTCTGATTAAAAGAGTTCGTTTACCACTTTTTGTAGGGTCCATGTTGTATCACCATAGCATTTAGTAGTTTATTATGTTTGGTAGAATTCACACATTTCCTTTTTGTGTTACCTTTGGGTAGAGGCAGTATGAAATATGAGATATTTGGTGTCAGTGTCATTCAAATGAAAAAGTAAATAAAAATGCTGACATAAAGAAAGTATATTGTGTCTTAAGAACATATTTTTCTAGATAATAATTAATATACTGTGTGGGAAGATACTCAAAATCTAATTACTTTTGGTGAAACCACACCCTATTAAAGCCACCAATGTGAGAGAAATGAAGTTATATTGTTTAAAAAGAAGGAGAGGAGACCGTAAGAGGAAAACTAGATTTATGAGGATTTCAGAGAGAACAACACATGCTCCAAAGTGATTCTTGTTTTCTGTTTTTTCATTACCTTTTTCCATGCATTTATCTCTTATCTTTCACATTTGTAAATCTGCAGAGAAATTAATGAATACTTTGTGCATGCATATTGTGTTGTTCTTTGAAGATTACTTTGCTCCAAAGGGATTTTGTCCATTGACTGTCAGTGACTTCCAATGTAGTTTATAAGCATGTATGAAAAACCCCACAATTTTGTTTTTCCAGTCATTCATGTCACGGGTTTAGTCTAAGAATTGATGGTTGATCTATGTTCTTTCTCTTCTCGTGGTTCTTAACTAAAAAGATTCTTCAGATTTGATTCTGCTACAATAGGCACATATATATTCCTATCTCCTTCAGATTCCTTAGAGCTTTCTATGTAGTTTTGAACTTCTGAATGAAGAATTAATCTGAAGACTATGAAAATCCCTTGTCTGAAGGCAGAAATTGAAATAGTCTGGGGTGTTAAAATCCTGAGTAGCTGTGCCAGTCACCCAAGTCAAGAGATGAATGGAAGACAAGAGAATGAAAAGTACATAGAGAGAGAGAAGTCTTTCTGATATTCATCTGGAGATAGATGAGTATTTTACTGGACTTCATGTTCCTGACCAGTGAGACTTTGGGTTTAATCCTTTGAAAACCAAATATTTTATCTTTCTGTAAAAACAGAGTAGTGCGAAACAGGCCCAGTGCCAGGATGAAGTATGATCTTGATTACTTGTTCTGACAGGGGGATGTATATCTGAAACCTCATGATGTCATATAACAAGCCACTGTTTCAGGGAAACAGTTTATATAAACAATAACTGTTTTCTGCCCTGCAATTACATAACTACATAACTACTATAAAACACCAGAGAGAACCTAAATATTGAAGTAATTTTCTTTCTTGGACATAACTAAAGCATCTTTTTTAAAATTCTCCTAGACTATTTGTGAGTTCTCTAGAAATTTAGCGTAACAGTTTATAAAGTTCTATTGCTGTAGCTCTTAGACTTAATAAAATGGGAGAAGGCACTCATTTCCTTTTTGGTAGACACAGAAGAAACATATAGTGAAGTCAGACTCTGCTTTACAAAGAGTTTGTCCTCTGCATCTTGTTTACAGTTGGTCTGTAAAAATGGGAAAAGGATTGAAGGAAGAAGAAATAGGGATGCAGAATATCATTTGTATGTAAGACAGAGTCAACATGGTACTCTGACTACATTACGGCAAAACTATTTAGAGAATCTGGAGTGGAAAGATACAGTCTGTAGACTGGAAATTGAGTTGGAGCATATCTATACTGCACTCACCCAGCTAAATTGTACTGTGCTCCGTCTTGGCATTTCAGCTACTTCTGTATCACATTGTTCTGAGAAAGTGAGAGGAATGGGAAAGAATAAAACAGAAAAGATTAGCATTGGAAGGAACAGCAAATGGCCAAGGAAAACAGGATGAAACTATTGTTTGTGACTGAGAATGTCTAAAACACGTTCACATGTGGGATGGACCTGTGAATTACGCCATGAATTGTCCTTCTCATGTGCATGTCTGTACAGATATTTCACAGAATCACAGAATGGCTGAGGTTGGAAGGGATCTCTAGAGGTTATATTGTCCAACCTCCCTGCTCAAGCAGGGCCACCCAGAGCAGGTTGCACAGGCTCTGTCCAGGTGGCTTTTGAATACCTCCAAGAATGGACACTCCACAACCTCTTTGAACAACCTGTGCCAGTGCTTAGTCGCCCTCACTCTAAAAGCTCTTTCCTGATATTCAGAGGGAACCTTCCGTGTTTCAGTTTGTGCCCATCACCTTTGGTCCAGTCACTGGGCACCACTGAGAGGAGCCTAACTCGGTTCTCTTTGCAGCCTTCCTTCAATTATTCATATATCCAAATGAGATGCCCTCCCTGAGCCTTCTCTCAAAGCAAAACAGTCCAAGTTCTTTCAGCCTTTCCTAGTAGGTGAGATGCTCCTGTCTCTTAATCATCTTAGTGGCCCTTCATTGAAAACTCTGTCTCTTGTATTGGGGAACCCAGAACTGGACAACAGCACTCCAGGTGTGGCCACACCAGTGCTGAGTAAAGAGGAAGGATCAACCTCCCTTGGCCTGTGGGCAACAATCCTCTGAATACAGCCTCGGATACAATCGCTCTCTGTGCTGCAAAGGCACATTGCTGGCTGATGTTCAACTTCATGCCCCCAGGTCTTTTTCTACAAAGCTGCTTTCCAGCCAGTTGGCCCCCAGCAAGAGTTTGTTCCTCCCAGCTGCAGGACTTTCAGCTTCTCATTGTTGAACATTGTGAGGTGCCTATCAGCTCATGTCTCCAGAGATAGCTCTGGATGGCAGCACAACTCTCTGGTGTATCAACCACACCTTCCTGTTTTGTATCATCTGCAGACTTGTAAAGGGTATTCTTTGCCCCATCTTCCAGTTTATGAATGAAGATGTTGAACAGGATTGGACCCAGTGTTGACTCCCGGGGTACGCTGCTTATTCCTGGCCATCTGTGAGACTTTGTGCCACGGAGCTACACCCTCTGGGCCTGTTTTTTGCACCATTTTTCAGTCCTCCTCACTGTCTGCTCAGCCGTCCCATACATCAACAGCTTCTCTATGAGGGTGTTGCAGCAGACAGTGTCAAAGGGCTTACCGAAGTCCAGATAGACAATATCCACTGCTCCCCCCTCATCTACCAAGCCAGTCATTACATCATAGAAACTTGGTCTATATGACTATCTTCTCATTCAGTTCTTCTCCAGCTCTTTCCTGGGTGAGGTGCTTTCTAACTGAGTGTGCCTGAGGGGGGGTCTGGGTGCCAGCAACTAGAGTCAGTCCATGGTTTGGGGTGCCTGTGTGCCTGTGTCGTGGTGACTGCAGAGACATTAGTGAGTGAAACCAAGGGCATCTTTGGGTGTGTGCACATGTGTAGGTGCGTGTCTGTGTGTGAGTGTGGGGTCTGCAGCAGCACCTGGAGTGGGGCAGTAGCCTCAAGGGTTCATATATGCAGGTGGTAGCAACTGGGTAGACTGGGAACCAGGGGCAGCTGCTGGGCAGACCACGTATCTGAGCCTGGCTTCCAGAAGGATCCATGTTGTACATATGTGTGGATTTATATTCTTGCAAATGCACCTTCATCCTGCTCAACCAGAGAGGGGAGTGGGATGAGGCCTTTGGTGTTGTCTCTGATGTGAGTGCTCTGTGTCCCTGACCGCATTGATTGGTGTGATTGGCCACGTATATCATCTGTATGTATGTGGTGCATATGCATGATCTGTGTGCACATACCCACCAGGAATAAGCTCTCAGCCGCACTGTAGGTTGGGTCTGGGCTGTGGAGCTGAGGCAGCCTCTCTCTTGGGCTGTTGGGTTCAGCACAATTTCCCCTGTCTAATTAGAATTCTGAACTACAGTAAAAAGGAAAGCAAAACACAAAGATAGAAGGAAAAAGAAAAAAAAGAAAAAAGTAGAAGGGAAGTGAAACAATGCAAAAGTGTAGAAGAACTATTTAGTTACATTTATATTATTATATGAGGCCTTTACAAACTTTAATATGCTCATTTCCACATTACTATTTTTGCAATTTGTGAAGAGAAAAGTAAGGAATCTGCCCAGAGTTGTGAGCAATGCAAAGTGTCCCTTTCCCACATTCTCAAACAAAATAGGAAAAAGAAATGGAACAATGTAGCTGTGGGATGTAGCAGAAAGTTTTCAACACTTAACTTGTAAGTAAAGAGTACGAACTTAGTGCAAGAAGTAAACTGAGTGAAGTCCTATAGATGTGTTTTTGACGTAATTTCTCAGAGTTTGGAGAAAAGTATCAAGTATTGCCAAGATTTAATTTGCCACCATTTTAATAAAGCTGGTTTTTTTTTTTCAGAATTTGAATATTTTTCTTGAATTTAAAAATGTGAATGAAATTTCCAGAAAAAAATAGGTTTTGATTTATTTTTATATAATGGTCAAGCCATAAAATAATTTCTTAAGTGTTTGTTTTCTCAAGAAGAATGTTGCAGAATATTAAGATGTCAAGCATACTTGCAGACTTGCATTTACTGAATCAAAACTGTTCTGAAAAATGCTTGATGTAGGGCATGCAAGACTGTAATTTGACATGAGAGTAAGGTGAGCAAGCAGGAGAGAGCTGTGGATGAGCAAGACCTCCAGTATGACTGCTGGGGTTTTCCCTTCCCGAGAGGAAAGACCAGAGTGGATTAAAGATGAGCAAGTTCCAAGTGATTAGTTCAGTTTATTACATTCTCAGCAGAAACCCCCTATGTCTGAGAGCTTCCCCAGCCTTCTCTGCTGTTCAGAGTATCGAAAAGTTTATTACTGTAATTTACAAAAAGTATATATAATGTCTCAATACAAGTAAATCATGGAGATGGGTCTGAAACACTGCCAGTCTGCCTTGTCACCTCACCACCAGTTTTGCCATTCTTCTTTCCTTTAGCTTTATACTGTATGACTGCTCACAATTCAGTCATTTTGTATGCTGAGCAGGAAATATGGCTGCTCATAATATTTGCCTTACACACAATTTTTATTCCTGTGTTTATTATTTTTTTCCCTTCAGATTATAGAAAATTATTCTCTTTACAAAAAAATTAACTGTCTTCATCATTTAACTAGTGTTCAGGAGACCTCAGCATGACAGTACTTTAAAATAGAAATCCTTTATTTTGAGTATACTGGTAGTTAACTAACTGTATTTTCATACTAAATTGTAGTTCAGAATGTTTTCTGTTTTTCTGAGTTCTGCATTTCTCCATGGGAGTTGCTGTCTGCTGAGCCACTTTGGAATTTCGTCATAGGTTAGGGAGACTCAAAACTTTGGAAACGTGTATATAATAAAGCTATTGAGATTTTCGGAAATTGTGATTTTATATAACATTTGAATAACTGTGACAGTGGTTATTGTGGTCATATATTTTTCATTTTATTCATCATCAATACATCTGCACTTCTGGATGTTGAATGGTATTAGATAATAAAATTCTGCTCTACGTTACACTTATCTGAGTACATTTAGATTGAAACTTTGGTCTGTTACATGCCACTTATGGTCCTAAACAGACAGAGCATTGGTAGGGTAAAAAAATTTACCCAAGGTATGAGAATCTTTTTAGTGACTGCAGTTATTATTTGCTATGAGGTGCTAATAGTATGCATGAAGTGTCATCCTGAAAATACTACTGTTGCATATGTAAAAACAGTCTAGAGAATACTGGGATACAAAAACTGAATGTAGCGATTACAAGATTACTGGGATACAAAAATTGAATGTAGCTATTACAGAATTCAGGGAGGTGGAAATATAAAGAACCAATGCTGGGTAAAATGCTGGGGTTTATTTGTTTCGTACTGATCTTTTAGCTTTACTAGGGTATATCCTTGTATGATATGCTAATTCCATTTAAACTGAAAGATTATAATGGTAATTACAAATGTAGCAAATTAAGTGAGATGTGTTTCAGGATTTTTATTTACTTAATTTTTATTGTCTAAACAGATTTTTCAATTAAATGCAGTAAATATGCTTAAAGGTCAAGTTGAAGACAACCCCTTGAAAAAGATTTAAAATAACTTTAAATAAACCTGAAGGACCTATTGTGGACAGAGTTCTTATTAAACAGGGAAGACTTACAGTGGAAGTGTTAGTTTGCTATGTATGTTTTCTAGGCTTGATATGTGTTTCTATGGTGAACATGTCTGAGATGTGAATATTGACAGCTGTGTTTCAGGTTTCTACTCGGGCTAAGCTGCCAGATGTTTGGAGATATATAAACACTGAGTGAAATCTATGGACAGAAGAATGTGAAGTGAAACAAGTTCAAAATGTTAGGCCTATTTCTGCAACTTCCTTTTTCTCTTCCCTCCTCCCCTCCCCTCCCCCCCCAACCATATAATTTTCTATTGTAATGGTATTTTTTATTTGTCTGCTTATGTTCAGTTTTTCAGTTATTACATATTTGACTCTGAAGGCATTTAATTTTAAGTGGCTAGTTACAAAAAATAATCAGGTGGTTACTAAGGTTGTTAAGTATTATTAGTCCTCTAATTTAATTAGAAGTTCTGTATACATCTTCCAGTTCTCATCCTGAGTCCCTGCTTATTTTAAGCGTATAAAACCAAACTGAAAATTGAATCGAAGGAAGTAATTTGTTTCATCTCTTTACTGTGCTTTAAAACACCATGCATATAAATAACAGCTGCAAATCACAGTCTCTTCTTCCAGCTTCCTGCAGTTTACACTGACTTGCATAGATTTCTGAAATTTATACCAGTCTGTGAATCACTGTAAAGTCCTATCTAGAGCCTTCTGAAGATTCAGAGGAATTTCAGATAGGAAACCAACTCTTCTTTCCTTAGCAATTTAGGACCTGGGATTGTTCTGAATTGTTTTTGACAAGATTGTTTTCTCAGCAAAAATGCATTTAGCTTTTAGGGGTTTAATAATAGCTCTAAAATGAGTAATCTCAGTTATGTTTTTCTTTCAGATTTATCTTTTCACATTTGTGGGTCCCATTTCTCTCCCAGAAGACTTAAAATATTCTCTATTAAGGTTGTAGGTTTTCTGATAGCCACACATATGCTATTTGATTGAAGATTTTGATTATGAATATGTGTTGATGCAACTGTGGCCCTCAAAAAAAGAAGTGAAAAGATAGTAATTTAAATGCTAAAGAAAGACAGAGATTAGTTTCAGCTGTAGTGGTATTAAAGATATGGCCTGTAAAATACATTAACAATATAAACAGTAGATGGAAGATCCATAAAGATGCTATTTTTAACCTGCACTTTGAAAAGCTACTCATGGTTAGGGAAAACCCTTTACTCTGGCTTTCAGATCAGGTGCTTCTGTAAGTATAATAATTAGGTATAACAAGCTTTAAAAAATTATCATAGTTGTATTCTGTTTTTCAGCAGCAGTATACTGAAAGATTTGGAAATTTCTGAATTATTTAAAATATTTTAAAGGCATATATATTTTTTTTTTTTGTAATGGATGAGGCATGCAAATGTAAGATTTACTTAAAATCATAGTTTTAACTGATGTAGTAGTTAATATATTAATATGTATCATTTCAAGCGTGTGTTTGCAATTAAAATATTTTATTAGTTTGAAAGAGATTCCTCATAGCACTCACTTAAAACAAGAGAAATTCCTGCTGTAGGTATAGATGGAGGTGAAACCTCCCTGTGGCACTGTACTAGGTGATGTGTACTGCTGTCATTTTTGTTCTGTTGTCCATGACCATTTCAGTTTTTTGTCCCAGTTGGAAAAGCAACTGTACCAAAGGCAATGTTGCTCTGTGGAATTGAATCGTGGGACTGAGAGTTCAGAAACTGTACAGATTTCTCCAGTTTGCTATCTTGTCTGAACAAAGACACTTATGGATTGTGGCATTACTGTAGCACAAGACACAGAGTTAGAGAACTCATAGTTTGCAGGTCCTGTTATCACTTAGCTGTGGGGAATGTCCAGAGATGTTTAGCATGGGCAGGTCTGATGCATATGTATGAGCAAAGCTTTAAGTACTGAGGGAAAATTACAATGAAAACTTACACTCTCTTAGGGCTTTGAGAAGGAATTTTTGGTGTAATCTTATTTAGAGATCTAATTTCTGCTAAAGGCACCCTTGAGATATACACTTGCCAACAATATCATGTACATTTTCATAGGTTAATATTATGTATTGTTTAGGTGATGGATTCTAAACCTCACATACCAGGAGATTCAAACTGATAGGAACTGATGTTATTTATGGGGTGGCATTTTAGCACATCCGAGTGTTTTAGGCTGCATGAGCAGTGCAATAGTATATCACAGAGATCATGCTGTCAGGTCGATTAATTGTTCAAGAGGCACTTGGATATTGCAAGGCTTGGGGCTTTATCATTACAGGACTTTCTGTTTACTCCTACTGTGATCCTAGAAAAAAGTTTTAAAACCAGTCAGTTACGTCTTTATTCAAGCAGGGCGACTGCTCTCCCTGTGCATAACAATTTTGACTTAACTGTAATATTTCAGAAGACTGCACTGTAGTACCCTGTCAGCTGCAATGCAAATGACTTGGCTGTCCTGGAGACTAAACTCTGGTGTCTCACTCGAATAACTTCAAGCTTTACTGACAGAGTGACTTCTAGGAGCTCTGGGTGATGCTGTGTATGTTTGTAAATAAATGTTGTGTTTAGGTCTCCAGAGCTACATACCCTTCAGAAACAACTTCCTGACTATCAGATCTTTACTGTGGATTAAAATGCTTTTTAATAAACTTGGATAAATTACAATTAAATAATATTTTTGAGGATGAAAGCAATGTGCATGAAAATAATGATCTGATTAGGAGCACATGGTGTTACTATTACTGGACTATTTTATACATCTATATGCATTTTTTTACTGATAATTCAGACAGGCTGGACTAAAAGATATAAAGCATATTGGTCCGGGTGGGACATGAAAGGTGGAAAGCTCTTGTGATGCTCACTGAAAAGTGGCTGAATATCTGTTTCACACACAAGACTTCCTTTATAGGCCTGGTCAAATTATTTAATTGTACTAAGTCTCAGTTCTTTATCTGCAAATTAGTATTGCATTGCTCTCATTGTTCATTTTTCTTTCTGTGGAGTCTCAGAACTCTGGAATAGTGCCCGTTTGTATGCACAAGGAATGACTAATACCATAACTCACTATCTTGTTACTTTTGTAGCTTCAGCGCTAGAGAAAATGATGCTTCTGTCTTTTCTGAATAGAGTTCCCATATGGAGGGAGCAGGGTCATCTTTCCTAATTTTTTCTTAGTCTCCAGACACCTGCCAATTCCCTACTCTTTCAAATGAGTGAACTAAGATCCATTAGGGAGGCCAGTGGAACCCAGCAGTACTCCTTGCTCTTCCTGGTTTAGACTGTCAGGTGAATGAGATGAGGCATGGTGCTCCCTTTGTCAGGAGAATGACGAAAGTGCTGTGTGAATGGGCCAGGGAAGGTGCAACTACCAGAACATGAGAGATTCCTGTTCAGGAGACCATTCAAAGCTGAGTACTATGTAGTGGGTGAGAGAAGAAAACATAGATTTAGCTGTATAGCACTTTTTAAAAGCAAAGAAACCAACCCTGTAATAAGTAAACAGCTGTTTGCTGTATGAAACAGGGTTCCCACATAAAATGCAGATGTGATTATGTAAATTAAAAATGAACTCTAATAATAGATGTATAAGAGGTTATAAAGAAAGTTGTACAGTGCGTGACTTGTGGGAATAGGTTGCTTTTGAGTTTTAAGTGACGAAATTAATATAGAATTTTAACTTACACATTTATAGTGTAGGGTGTAATTCTGTATCTGAGTTTGGAGGAAACTTCCAAACTGCAGTGTTATGAAATTGTTTCGCCGGTGTGTGGTATGTTTCTCCCACAGACATTATCAGTAGCTGTTTCTACCACATGTCACCACGAGTGACTTTTCCCACAGAGCTCACAGATGTGTTTCTTTAAGCTGTCACTGCATTGCAGTAAGCCTCAGTAAGCCTCACCAATGTCATTTGACTATTTAGAAAAATTGAAATTTCCGTAAAATTTCTAGATTTGCATTTTCTTCCTGCTTTTCTTTTTTATTTTTATTTGCAATCTTTATTACTTACTTAAGATGTCTTGACCTATCAGGTTGGATCACCTTCTCAGGCTTTACCTTGTTCAGGTTGCTGAAGCACTTGAAAGTCTTCTTGTTGTGTCTATATTCTTCATTTTTTGAATGAAATTACTTTAATCTATAACCAGAATATACATCGCATATATAGTGTTGATAGTATTCTTATGTTTATTTGTATGTATGTATACAAACACAAATATTGTAGAGGGACAGACTTGATTCTTAAATGTCTCAAGGTGGACTATGGATTGTTTGGCCATGGGTTTCCAGATGAAAATCCTCAGTTATTGAGAGCCTCAGTACAGGTGTCTGTAAGAATTCAAAGAGTTTCTGTTCAGCTTATCATGAAGAAGGCTTGAGAAGTCTAAGGCTAAAATTCTGAAACATTTGGAGTTGAATAAGTAACCTACACACCTTATTGCTGGAGTGCTTTTGGTATACAGGAAATAGTAGTTTTCCCATTAGTAACTCTCAGTCTAAAAAGGCAGGGGTTTACATTTCGAAGTACAGCGTGAATTGTTAAAATGTTGCAAAGCAACTAAATGGTTCAACACTAAAACAAATTCCGGGCACTGTGGAATGATTCTGGGAATAAAATTATTACCTAGCACATCCAGATACTATGTAGGCCTCATTAGTTATGAGATACAAGTTATAAGCAGGAAATTGGATTTTTGCACTGTGGTTTTTGCCATATACTTATTTTAGACTGAAATAGTAAACCAGTTGTTTCCTGGTGGTTTTTTTTATTTCTGAGTTTTGTTATTGTTGTTGTTGTTGCATCATTGGTATTGTATTCCTGACAGGGAGGTAGTAAACTTTTAAAGAACTATATGCTTTACCTTTCTTTAAAAAAAAAAAAAAAAAAAAAGTGTACAGTTATTCTATAGTTTTGCTTTGTAACAGCTAGAATATGAGTTGGTTGAATGAGGCATTGTAAATTACATGGTATGTTTGGTTGTATGGAATAAAAACAACAGACTGATTCTGTTGAGATCTAATGTATGCATGTAATATATTTAGAGGTAATTACAATATTTAGGTTCATCGATATTTTAGTGGTTAGGACAGACAAACCCAACACCTCTGTGACAGAAAGAAACACTCTCAGCTCGTAGAGAAGAAAGAAGCCCTCTTCGATGTCTGAGCAATCTCACATTGATCAGAGCTGATCGAATAGATCAATGCCACTCTGGAATCTGTAACATGCTAGTCTTCTACAGCAATCTAATTTCATGGCAGTAAAAGTCATTAAAGTATCAAATGAATAAATTGCTATGACATTCCTGCTTTGGAAAATTGGGCATTAAAAACCCTGAATTGTTAGTAAGATTTTTCTCTCATTAAGGGCCAACCTGAGAACTGCTCCTATCAAGGTCAAGTGCCCAGTAAACAAGACTGGCAATGTTGAGACCAATCCACCAGCAAAAGAGGCTTCTGTTTACTTCTCTGCATATGTGCCAGTTCCCAGCTTCTGTGGCAAGGGAGTAATTTTAATAACGACAATTGAACAGGAAGGGATTCCTGCGAAGGCTGGTATGACTGTAGTAAATAATAAATTAGCACTAACTGCAACTGTATTACTAAAAATGTTTGATTTATTTTTTGCCACGTTAGGGTCATGCGATTAATGTGACTTACAAATGTTACAACTATTCTGTGACAAATGCTCAGATGGGACACATTTGATTTTATTTCCTGCTGTTTTATCTTTGCTATAATTGTCTTGGTAGATAAGTGACTTCTAGTCATGCTAAATTGGACTTTGACAAATGTTATCAAATATATATAATTTCTGGAGTTATTAGATTGATCTCAGCCCATGGACAAAGAACACATCAAGTTAAAAGAGAGATTTGTACTAAGTTTATTTGGGACTGAGTCCCCTGGAGACAGTAGCAGCAATATTCTGCTAGTGGGATGGAAAGTCTTTGAATATTCCTTAAATGGATACCTTAGTAAACATTTACCAAACATGTTCTTTCTGGGCCTTTCCCTCATGTGAAGGAATCTATCAGATCTTATTCTGTGTTTGAGGAAGTGCCGAAACAATCTCAGTCAAACCTTTCTGAAGCTTACATTGTGTGAAGTTCCAGCTTTCTTCTTTGTAACAGTAACAAATCTGCAAGGTTATTTTTTTCCCTAAATTCTGACAAGGTAGCAATAAATTTGAATTCTATAAATGAAATGTAGACATTAGGTAAAGACTGGATGATGGTGAGTTTTCTGTGGTTACAAAACATTCATTCACTCAACTTTATCCTTTAAATGCCTAATCAATTAAAAAAAAATTCCTGGGCTGAATCACTTGACCTATGCGATGAGTTGCAGAATCTTTAGCAGGAAAAGCATTACAGATACAAATAATGTAAATAAGAGGTGGCTGCAGGTAGAAACTTTGAAGTTGTCTTTTTGTAACTCCTCTCAGGAAAAATCCCTTTACATACTAAGAAGATTAAGTATAGCAATTGGAAAGCAGTATCAAGAAAGCATGAGCTTTCTTGGAAAACAAAAATTCTTCTAAGATCAAAGTTAAAGCATTGCTAAAGTCTGTTAATGTTGATTATTTTAATGTGTTCTCTGAACATCCTGCAAATAAGTTCAGGTTTATGTTCTAAAATATAAATGTGCGTTTATAACACAGATGCATGTACATTTCACTTACAATCAAATATACATAAACCTTCCATATGTATCCTGATTTTCGGTACTTCCCAATCAGTGCTTAAGTTTTCATCTCTGATATGTTAGTAATATGTATATGCAAGTATTCGTTTATATATCTCCCTGTATGGTAATACTAAAACTAATATTGAAATCATCAGTAAGTTAGGTTCCTTATTCTGCTGCTCCTATAGTTTCCCAATAGTTAGACTAATGTAAGAACTATATGTTTAATACAGAGAATATTCTAGGTTAATGGAATTGCTTCTTTTCCCTCTTGCATTTTCCTTGGCATCAGTATGCAAGAAATAAGTATAAGACAATGCTAATATTGTTGTACTTTTGTACACAAAATAAGCACTGATATTGCACAAATGTTTAGGAATGTGGAGCACCTTACCCCTTTAATATTTTCTTCTTTTCAATTCAGCTGAGTGAACCCTTAATTTAAATTATTATTTACTGTGTTTTTAAGAACTGTAATAGTGATTCAGACTAAAGCAGATATCAGAATGATTGGTTTTTTTCAGTGGGAATGGAAACAGAACTGTAACACAAGCTATAATATTTTTGTTAGGCATCTAATCCACTGAATATTTTCTCAGTAAGTTACAATATTTTTTTTTATTTGTTCATCTCACATCCTTTCAAAAATAGCAAATACAGACAGGTTTGTGTTAAGCCGTTCATTGTTCAGTTATGAACTTAGAATGGGATTGCTTGCTTGAACCCTCCTGCCCCTGCAGTCCAGTATGAGAGAAGTCCTGATCTCACCGTTCATCATCAAGTAACTGACAGTAACGCATTCAGCAAAAACACAGCTCACACGATTCTTGTAGTCACCGTCCTCATCCAAAACAGTTTATGTGCAGCTCTGTACTGTTTGGAAGTCTTTGGCTTAATCCTTTTTGTTTTATAAAATGTCCATAATGTTTTGTGAGCTTTCTAAAGACAGTGAAGTTTGAGAAGCCTGTCTTCCAATTAACAGGTAATGATAATGAGTTCAGTGATAATCAGGTTTTGTGTCTCATGCTCATCTCTGAGAAAGAACAATTTCCCACATGGATGGGACTTTATCTGCGTCTTAGAAAGTTTCAGTTTTCCTGAGGACAGGACTTTTTATCCCCACCTACATAACGTATGCTGGCCACAGGCTATTGAGAGTCAGGAAGGTTTCAGCTAACATCTGAAAATGCCCTTGAAAATGTGTGTTTGAGTAAATTAGAGAAGTGACAATTTCAAGTGTAAATTTTGAAGCAGTGCAGATAAACTGCAGTTTCTTAAAATTTTTGAAACATGAACATACATCACATTATTTCTGTTGCAGTAATATGTATATGTGCATGTATTTCAGCTGTATATATGTGTATATTTTATGATCAAAATTTCTAAATCTTGGTGCATGAATTACTGATTTCACTGTAGTTGTGTGTTGCCGTTAGCACTGGTTACAAATGACCAGCTCCTTCTAAGATGGCTGGTTTAATACATACTGCATGCTTTGAGTAATGAGCTGTTCTTTCCCTTGACACATTTCATGTCTTAAATGCTTTTAATCACATACTTCTGATATTACATTGATTACCTGAAAGAATGCTGAAGCTTTAATGATCCCTGTGTTGTCAGTGTAAGAACTTAGAAGTAACCATCATATGATGTTATTCAGTACGACAGTTACTCAGCTTATACTTCAGGGAAGATATCAAAGCTAATATCTAGTTTGTAGTATAAGTAATCTTTCATGATTATCAGTTGGGATGATTTGAGACTGCCATCACCCCAGTGGCTCCACTATATTCAGCTTTTCTGAAGGCTTTATATTTCCGTTTGTTAGTCTTCCTACCCTTCAGTTGCAGTTGCTGGAACAATACATGTGAATATTTTTTGCTTCTCAGTCTTACATGTATATTACAAATAGTAAAGTCTAAAATATAGCAGTTCACAGAAATTGTCCTCTGATATGCTTTATCTGAAAGGCAGTGCAGGAGAAGATTGTCATGACTGCAGATTTATTGGACATTTATGTGATATCTGTGTGGTTATGCTAGAGTATAGTGCTAGGCTCTTCTTGCAATAACTTTAACACCAGGGAAGCGACTGCTGGATTGACAGGAAGAAACTAGTTATAATAAAAGAGGGGGAAAGAAGACAGCATGTGTTTACAGTTGAGGTGTTTAAAGCTTGCTTATACTTCCTCCAGGTCATACAGATCTAGAGGGAATATGACTGACCTGACAACTTCAGAATTTTTGATCATTTATAAAACTAGTTGGCCTTCAGTGGAGCACTTCCAGACCCTTCATGACTTAATCCTCATTTGCAACATTTCTGCTTAGCTTTATTTCTCTGATTCTTAAAGTGACTGAGATATTATTTCTTTTTAAACAGTGATAAATATGCCTACAGCACTTCATGAACAAATAAAAACAAATTTCTTCTTTCGTATCTAACCTATATGGTTCAACTGTACAAATAGATACTAATACATAGAGTCATTAATGACAGCATTTGAAGGCTTCTCTGTTAGTTTAGCTAGAACTCTATTTTTCAGTAAGCCCGAGTGCAAGATAGTAAATGTTGCAAGAGGAGATCCTAAATGGGAAAAGTCAAGATTGTTGGCCTGTGTCTTATCTTGGGAATTGTTTGTCATTTTCTTTCTATTATCAGCCCTTGGTCATTTCCGCTGGATTGATAAATATGGGCAGAAGTAAGGAGGAGCCACAAGCACTTCTGCTCTCAACCTTGTGGTTGGTGACTTTGCTCAGAGTGTCTGACTAACCATTTGGCTAAAATGGCAGCAGCGTCACAGCCGTTTCAGCTGCTCTCCCTGTCAGTCCCAGTGAAACTGAATGGGTGTAATTATGAGATATTTTTAGGAAACATACTTTATATGGACAGGACCTCTGAGGACAATAAATTCTAGGACACAGGGAAGGATGTGCAAGAACAATACTTTCCACTTAAAATACATGTTTCAGTGTCCAATTAGAAAGTTACAGTGGTTTCAGTGCTGACATCTGCTTTGTGTCATAGCAGGGAAATAGTACAGATTTTCAGTCACTCTTTTTTTACAAATTTACTCTGTATTTTAATGGTATTTATGCTTCACAGAACTAAAGCAAGAAAAATTTTACATCACCTTGCGTGCCTCATATATTGCAGACTAGTTATGCATCTAGAGTAGAGTTATAAACTGTGGTTGCAAACAAATTTTGCCTAAGGCATGAACCATAAATTATAATAAAGTAATAATCATCTCTGTAAGAGACAACTTTTCTCCACTGCTTTTTTAAAATAAAAAAGAAAGTAGGTCAGAGAAATTTAGGTATTTTAGAATATGTACTGTATTGTATTGTTTGCCAGCACCTAATTTACAATTACAGAGCTGCATGAATATTGAAATGATTCAGCTTCCCATTATAAATGTATGTGGCAGTTTGGTTGTTGATCAGTTTATGAAGTTAATGCAAATGAAACTGTCTTCCTGTCAGCATTTGAAATATATAATGCAGTCATGTTGTATATTCAGGGACAGGCCATTGACAGTCAATTAACAAGTTTGATTGGTATGTCAACTCATTCTTTTGAATTGTTAATAGTATGTTAATAGCATTCATTTCTTTGTGCAGTCCCATTTGCAGCTTCACAGTTACAGCTATTTTTTATGATTCTGAGTAACCTAAAATAGTGCCTTAATAATAGATTATTAAACACCTGTCTGGTGTAGCTTAGGGAGGTTTTTCTAGACTGGGAGTTTGCAGTGGATCCCTTTGATATTCAAATCAACAAATGATAGCCTTTTTATTCAAAACGTAAGTTCTTTTGATGGTTAGCTTGTTAAGAAATATTCAGCTCCAGTCTGACCTGATCTGGTTTCTCATGGAAAAGATCTGATGCTGTTTGAAGGTTCATAAATGGAATGCCAATGACAATTTGTTGTTGACGTTTTGCTGCCTCAGCCTTCAGATGCTGCTGGTTGATGTGCCGCTTTAGCTTCACCAAATAATGCTTGCAGGTAAATGATCTTCTGATTGATCAGATAGTTTCAAAGCAAAGAGTTCTCTTCTGTGGTCTGTAGTCATGGTTTTTAGGCTTGGAGGAGTACTTTAAAAGATGCATCAAAGTTGACAGATGAATCTCGAGGCAAGGAATGATGGGAGACAGCAGAATTGTGGGAATATTTTTTAGAGAATAACATATTAGTGAGGGTTTTGAAGACCTTCAAAGGTCTATCAAACCAGCTCCCTATAGCAGATTTATTTCTTCTTTAAAAAAAAAAATTAAAATTGGGTACACTGGTTAACTCTCAGTTTCCTGTTTTGAGAAGGTGTTGAGCTGATCTGCTGTTCTCTAATGGTGTTTTAAAGGGCTTATTTAATTTCAATTTCACCGTTATCTTGTTCTCAAACCAGGGCCTAGGCCTGCAAGGTACAATGTCTGCTTCTACTAAATTTTGCACAAAATCAAAGCATTATATCACCTTACAGGGTCAGGGTGTACAACAAATAACATTCCTTTACATAAACATCCATGACACCATGAATTAGCATAGCAAGCAGCAAATAAAAATACCAGTTGAAATTACTCTGTTTCTCCACCTTTGTTCATATTACATGCATTATTCTTTCATACCCTTCTCCGTTCCCCATTGGTGTCCTTCCTGATTCCAGCGCAGCTATTATTCTGAAGAATCAGACTAGCTATTAGAAGTTCAAAACGTACATCACAGAAATAGTTCATTTCTCTTTGATTTGAGCACTTAATTATTCACTATCAGCACGTGATATTTTTCTGCAAAAACATGTAATTGTTTTTTGTTGAAGAGCTGTAAGATTTAACTCCTTCAGGCCTGAATGGCAGAAACCCTGAGGTTCAGATTTAAATGCTGTGAACAGTTATATTGCCAAATGCAAACTCTCAAATCACACATCAAAAGATGCTCTGTGCTATCTTTGCTTCACTGGACTTCATAACAAATAATTCGTGCTGGTTTAATTTAGGCCAAGCATTTTTAAAACCAAAACCCAATCTTTTCGCAAAACTCTAAAACATTACTTAAAACTGACAGATGAACAGTCAAGTCATGCAACTTCGATCTTATATGTCATGTAAATAGAATGTAAAATTCATACAAGACAGTTTCTATCACTGGATATTTTGGCATTTTTGCGTACTTTTCAAATACTGTGCACTGTTTAGCTGCTAATTAGAAGTTAGGCTGAAAGAAGAAAATATTAGAGATTCGTATTGTCATACAAGGTCATATTTTCAGTGAAGCGCTTCTGATTTTTTAAGCTCAAAAGGCAAAACTAGATTTTTAAACTGTTCTCAGCGTAATTTGTAGACTTTGATAACAGCCTCTGGTTTTGAAGACATACTCTGTTGGTTCTTTATGAAATTCAAATAAAAAGTTCAAAGATTTTCTGGTAGTAATGTCATTGATATTGTTTCTAATTCATCATTTCTGTGCTTAAATAAGTTTTAACCATTATACTTCAAAGAAAACTTCTTGATCACAGCTGACATTCACATTAGACTGCTGTATTTTTATTTTCAAAAATGTAATTAAATCCACCTTCCTCACATTATTTCCATTTAATCATCTTACTTCTTTTGAACCAGCCTGAATATTTTCCAAAGATTGTGTTCATATAGCATAATTTTGATCTAAATGTTCTGCAGTGTAAGGCTCATTCTCTGCTAAGTGTCTTTCATATTGCTAAATGCTTAGTATTTCAAAAAGCCAGAAGGTAACAATGACCATCTCATAGTGGTTTGGAGTACTTGGAATATCAGTAGAACATTTCTTTTTGGATAATGTTGGATTATCAATGTAGAAATCACAATCAGAAATGTATCAATTTGGATTTAGTGCTCATTGTAAGGCTATTTCAGATCCTTACTAGTACTGTTTGTGATAGAAAGGAGTCTTTCCATCCTATATTAATTTCTAGCATACTGATTAAAACACTTATCAAGAAACAGAACAGGGTTTTGATCCAAGAACATGGATTTATTTAAATAAATAAGAACAGTTCCAGTAGAAGATACTGAGAGATGTGCTGCCTGGACTGCCCGTTCCCACAACAGTGCTGCCATTACTGTGCAAAACCAAAATGTCAGATTTGAACCTGAATCTCAGCAATATCGCAGGTGATTAACCTAATTGCTGGACTATTCCTTACTGCGTTCTGCCCCTCCCTTCCTTGTATTTACCCTGCTTTTGTTTCAATGCTTTGCTTTGTCCCGATTTATACACCGGAAGGCTTGACTTTGCAATTACTTTTTACTAGCCAAAATAACTAGTTTTCTTGATAATGCAAACAAAAAGGGCTAAGCATGTGTTAAGTTTGCAAGCACTGGTTCTTGTCCTCACTTTGTGATGTACAATGGCTAGAAACTTGATTGCAGCTTAGTTGGCAGAACACAAGATATGTATATTACTAGTAATCTATCAGCTACTAATATACTGTCAATATACTGTAATTTCCTGTTCCTAGCTTTTATCCTTTCGAAAATGTATAATGCGACATTCTAGCTTCACACCCAAATGAATATGTATTACAGCACAGAATATAATTATTACACAGTTACAGTCCAATTATAACACAGAACTCAAATTTATGATTTGTTACAGAAACTTATTTTTTAAATGATACCACTTTGTCACTAGGTAACTTCTTGTCATGAAGTGCTGCTGATCTAAGAGAAAATCTTCCTTCTGAATGGTACATAGTAAAATCTGCCTGATCGTACATTTACGAATTTAGTGGTATTTTATATAGGGCTGTTGTCCACACTGCAATTCTGATAAAAGCTCGGTGTTCAAGAGTACAACAAATAAAAACAGTTAAAATGTGTTTGGATTAGTATATTTAGTGTATTTCTGAGATTGTTGCTGTCTTTCTCTAATTTCCATCAATTTTATTTTGTTCTAACTGTTAGGAAACTGTAGATTTTAGGATAGGCAATTGCATGCATGTAGCAAGGGCATTACTGTCCTGATGCTTTTTTTTTTTACTTGGACTATACTTCATGAACATTGTGTTTCAGGTTAGATGCAAATACATTGTCACTGTCAAATTACAATTTTTTTAAAATCACAGGTTGGGTAGTATCTTACTGCTCAGAACATAGAATTTTAACTATAGACTCTTCCTTTACTGCTGGATTTCACAGGATTTTGCAGCTGATATAATGGGGTTCCTAATATCCAAACTCATCTGTTTGTCACATTTGATTTAACTGATGATGAAGGAGAGATAATATTAACTTAGTTTGACCAAGTCTCATTTTGACTGGGAAGTGGTGGTTATGTCTATTATAAATTGGAATTCTGCACTAAATAATCTTTGACATGCATTGGAGTGTTTTAATGTTGATTATTATTTAGGTACTCATAGATATAAGTAAAATCCATGTGAGACTAGGTATACATAGATGATAGGTAAAGTATGAAACCACACTATATGGCTAGAATGAGAACTATCATGTCTAGATTAGTAATACTGTAATTACAGTTAACTGTTTTCAAACAGATCATTGGTTTTATGGAGCTGCTTCTTTCCTTTCTTCCAGTTGTTGCAAACCAGTATCTTAAAGTAGCCAGTGATATTCATGAAAAACATATTTTGAATAAGAAAATTAAGCCAGGTGATGGCTGGGAACAAAATCCTTTCTGTAAGAACAGAATGTCACAGTACTAATGTGGTTCATACACTGTGAGTTACTGTCGTGTGATGAACAGCTTTTGCCTTTCAGTACAGAGTATTTCCTCTGCCTAGGTGTCCCTCTCCTGTTTGTAATTACACTAACCTATTCGACAGTTGCCTTGAGTAAGGATTGTGAAGACAGGTAGGAACAGAAAAAAATCAACTCGCTCTTCCTAGGCTTTGATGAGTTCACTCTTGATTCTCCTTGGATGTTCTGTTCCAGAAGAGTGGTACAGCCTTCAGCAGTAGCACCCTTATAGTTAGAAATTTCTATTGCACTGATAGTTTAATTGATGGTTTAGTTAGTATAAGTGGACATTACCAATAGAAACTTCAGTTAATATGGGAAGGATATTAGGAGATCCCTTTCTAAGTCGATGTGTGTTTAAAGATAAAAGTAGAGACAGAGTTTGTAATATAAGCACATATATCTTTTATATATTTATCTATTTTTCTTTTTTATTTATCTTTCTTTAGATATTGTGTGTGTGGATACAGTTACCTTATAACCTCTCTTGTTACATATGCTCCTTCATTACCCAAGGGCAGGTGTTATTTATCCTGGAACAAGTATTTGGTAGATCTAATGAATTAGACCTGTTTCATGAGAATGGAGACTGTATCTTTTTTTGTCCTATACTGAACTTACTTACGGTAAAGAGCATTTATGATTTAGTATAAATTGTTCAGCACTTCTGCAGTCAAATGTCCTCCCTTGTTATAAATATCTGTATTTCAAAATATTTTTGCCTAATGTTCTGGCACAAGTTTTCATTTCTCCCAAGTTAAGTGTCATTTTCTTGCTCCCTGCCTTTATTACAAACCTATCTGGGTCCATTTTTATTATTTCTACTGGTGCATATTCTAATTTAGTATCCTCTGTGGGTTTCATTACCATGCTGTTAATCCCTTCTTCCATTGACTTAATGAAGATGTTAAACAAAATCAGGCATAATACCAATCCCTACGGCACCCCACTTCAGCACGTTGTAATTTTCATTACTCTCTGCTTACAGACTATCAGCTAGTTAACAGCATTTATAATTAAGAGAATTAAAAATAATTTCTGAATGTGCTGTATCAGATATTTTAAGCATCCAAATGAATTAAAACCATTATCCTCCCTTATCTGTGCTTATATAATTAATTAAAAAACCCACAATCAACTGTAATGGTGTTCATTGCTCAGTAGTCCATGTCCACATTGAGTGATTTGAATCACTTCACATTTTTACGTACTAATGTTTTCTACTTTGTTTTCCTGGACCCTGAATATGCCTTTACTTTTCTTCGTAAATATTGATTTGATTAAGTCTCTCATTCCCCAATTGTTGTGGAATAGAATAATCTTAGGGTGTTTTTTTCCACTTGTTTTGTTTGACATCTTTATTCAAAGTTACATGAATAAGAAATGAGGAAATGATAATTGGCTTGGAAGGTTTACTTCATCTTTTAGATAAGGTATGTTCATAAAGCTGAGTGTTCTGCAATTTTTCACAGTTGGCAGATTTTACTAATTTGGAACTTGTGATTTTTTTTCAAAAGCTTGAGAGGAAATGGTAGGCTTTGTAAAAGGTGACAGATTAATAGTCATGAAGACTAGAATTCCACTGTCCCATGGAAGAAATGCATCAAAGAATAATACTGTTGTTAGCTTGCTCATTTTCCAGTAGGGAGGTTACTCTTTTCCTATTTAGCTGAAAACGTCCTTTAGTATGTAGAGAACAGTTTATCCTCTATGGCAATTAAGTCTTTGCACTGCCTACGGTAATTTTCCAGAAAGGAACAATATGTACGCTGTGTTCCAGTAGAGGACATTGACCTAAATATGCCAATTAAGTAAAAAAAATTTTGCCTCCATTTTCTTCATTTCATCTCTGTGTATTGGAGGTTCCAAATGGCCCAAAACAGGAGTGTGGGAGAAGACTTCAGACTGGCTGTCATGCCCGCGTGGGTGTATTAGATGACAAGCCTTTTTCATCCACTTCATTGGAAGCTTTCCTAGATGTTTATAACTACAGTTACTGACTTCAAAAGCTATGTTTAGTTTTGGTTTGTGTCTCATACTCCATTGGAATGTGAATGACAGATTTTTGAGTGGGTTTTCTTTGTGAAAATTTCCGTTTCTGAATCTTTGTCTTCTGTGAATCAGAATTGTGTGGTTTTATTTCCACCCGTTGTAGAGCAGAATAAAATTGATTTGGCATTGATCAAGATTTAAATATAACCAACACATTGCCAAAGATATGTATGCAAATATTACGATTTTCTGTGATAGGATAAAACAGTTTTTTAGAAATAGTTTCAAACTGAAACTTTGATCTTACCTTTCTTAAGCTTTTGACCCAACCGTGCCTCTCAAGTTTGTGCAGTTAGCATTTTGTTAAACTTCAGGGTACTACAGACCTTCAGGAATTTATTACATGTGATTGTCTGCTGTGAATCCAGCACAATCTAAAGGCTCAATTTGAATTATTTGATTTTTAGAGGATTGCATAGGTGTTTACAGTAAGGCAGCATAGAGTATGAATAGGAGGTATTTAGATATAGTTTTTGAAATTGATTTAGTGTTAATAACAATATTGTGGCTTCTTCAGATGCATTGTCAAATAGCCTCTCTAAAGAGCTGCCAGTTTTTGTGCTGCTCACCATGTGCATTCTGCATTACGTGGTATGTCTCTGATACAATTTCCAATTAGGAAATCCACAAAGGTTTGGGGTGTATTGATGGTGTTATGACACTGTGGTCAGTGTCAAATATGGCTTTGTGGAGTGGTGTATGTCTATTTTTCTAAGCTGCAGTTAAAAAAAAATATACAGCTTCATTTAGCATCCATTAAATTGCAGTATTTTACTTCAGTTATTACTAAAAAATGTCCTGTGAATTTTCAACCCACAAATATGTAACTTCAAAGAGGAAAATTGAAATCACACTTTGATTAAATAAACTTTAATAGTGAAGAACGATGCAAAAAGATGAGTGTTTTGTAGTCTTACAGCTTAGGTGATCAAATAAATTTTGAAAAGTATAACGCTTCATCCCAAAATGAGGATTAGCAAACTGGAGTCACAGCATTTGAAAACTGAACTATAAATCTGTGAAAATTGTGGAAATGTTGCAGATTTTTTAATAAGATAATAATATGCTATGGATTAATTATACTTTTTTGACCAAACTAGGAAAAATGTATTATTTTATTTAAAGAGAAATTCTGGATTTTTTAGTACGATATGCAAGAATTTTACTAAGTTACACATGGATACTTATAAGTGTCAAGTTTTTGTAGTCAAAGAATATAATAATAACTTGGTTTACTTTTTCATTTAGGAACATATCCTTCATCTTTTAGCTACTGATAACAGTACACATTTTCTTAAAAGGCAGCCTGTATCAAACAAAACTATGTGTGATCAGCTCATCTATGGAATGTTTAGACTACAAATTTGTAACAGTTCAAGAACGTGAATTATATTGAAGGTTATGGTGTACTAGAACCATGTCAGATACAATCTGTGTTCATAGTGTGAACTCAAAGCTTTTTAATTGCTGTTGTCTAAATGGTACCTTTAAAAGTTTATTCACCCTAGGCAGCTGAATAAAAGATTTCACATTGCAAAATGCAATTTTACTGTCATTAGCTAAAATAAGAGGGCCCAAGGAAGAAAGGATTATCATATATTAAATAAAAAGTTCACCACCTTACAGCTTTAATCCCATTAGAAAAGATGATTTCTATCTAACTTAATCAGCCAGAGGTCTTTATTGCCTGGAGTATTAATTGATTTAGGTCTTCATTAAGGTCAGAGGTGCACATGGCTGACCAGAGGCAGCCCATTAGCGCCTTGTCAGTTATGCTTATTTACATTGACTGAGCATAATGGTGGGTTATGTCACTGTTTGGTCAGGGGGTCACTGGATCTTTTGTGCACCCTGACCTGTTAAAGGGCAGCAGTCACTCAGCCACCAAACTGCATTCGTCACAAAGATTTGGCTGATTGCATATTGACTGCATGCTTTCCAAGAAACACGTATTTGTTCCTATGGTGCAACTATTAACATTGGCCTGAATACCTGTGGGTGAATGGTTCTGTTAGAAATCCCGGGCAATTTTTGTATTATGCCAGTTAATCACTAGCAAGTTTTAATAATAACAGCAGAAGAAGTGTCATAAAGTTTCCATAGTTGCTGTTGGCCTTTAATGAAAAAAAAAAAAACAAACAAAAAAAAACAGGTCTCTGCATAGAGGTATCCTATTACTTCTGTTTCTTTCTAAGTAGCATTAATTATAGTTTTCTCATGCTAATTAGCAGCTGAAATTTGTTCTTATGTCCAATTAAGGCTGTTTTCCTCATTGTTTCTTTTCCTGAATTATATTTTGTGGGAGATGATAGGTTGTGTCCTTTCTATATCTTGTGATACTGTTAAAAACTTTTTCAAGGGGTAGAACAGTTCAAAGTGACACGAAGTGTTCTTCTGGTTTTTCCTTTCCATAGTACCATAGATGCTTTCCTTCTGCTCTCCTAAAAAGTGAATGCAGGTTAAAAAAAAAAAAGTGAAATAAAATTATAATTTGCTACTATACTGTCTTCCCTCTGTATTAGCTATGATCTAGCACAATACTGTATTTATTTCCTGCAGCACGGCTACACTATGAAAAGTAGTAATTCTCAAATAAGAGTTTAGTATTCCTATCTGTTAGAGTATGGATTGTCTGCTCTGAGGTTCTGATTGTCTACTTAATTCCCTTGATTATTATGGTTTTGCTAACTGAGCAAAACAACTGCTAAACTTTATGTTTGCTTATTAAGACTCACCTTTGATTTAACTTGCAGTGATACAAATGAAAACAAAAAGGGAAGAGATGTGGAGTCGTATGGGGCCATATTTATGAGCAGCTTACTTCTGTGGAGATATATTGGAAATAAATTGGTGCAAGTGAGCATCTCAGCAATACAAGCTTTTTTATTTATTTATTTTTGATTTGTCGAATTCTTAATGAGATTTAGCCCTCATAGTATGCGTATGGGCTGCAGTGAAAATTAAATCATCAGTGTAAGCTGAGACATCTAGTGTATAAATACACATCCATTATATTGTAGTTTTGTTTCTATGCTGATTTTAGTGGATATGCAACTCCTCTAGACTTGATACACTGTGAATCTATAGTCTGAAAGATCTTCTGTTATCCTTGTAGATGCTCCAAAAAGATAAACTGTTGCAAAGGTCTAGCAGGGTTTTGCAGAACACATTTGCAACACAGGGACTGACACTGTACATTTTGACATCTCCCGTTGCAAGATTTCAGTACTGTGAACAAGATATTATGAAATCTTCCCTGTTTTAAATGCTTTTTATTCTGCTAACAATTTTCTGTATAATGCTTCAAACATTCCAGGGACAACCTCTTGAAATCTGCTAAAACAGTGTTTGTACTGGTTTGCTGCTTTGCCCCTGCTGATTGTTTATTTATGCTTGCTTTTCATTACCAAGTCCCTGAGAAGGAGAAAACGAATGTCCCTCCTCTTTTTCGTATCTTAAATTATGTCCCCCTGAAATGCAGTTCATGCAAACCTGCGGCTATGTTTTGACCCCATTCCCCTCTTTTCCCTTTTCATCCACCCTCCAATTTCATGGTGGCATGTTAGGAAAACTGGTTTTTTTATTATGTCTTAAGATACAAACAAGTGTGTTAGGAACAGAGAGATTTTTTTAAAGAACTCTGCAAAATTCCCACTGAATCTGAGCCAAAAGCGGTGCCAATTTTGCTCAAATCCTTCAGAATATTTTTTTTTTTTGACCTTGCTTATGACCAGTGGGGTTAATTGTATCAGAACTATCCAGAATACTTTAAGAAAGTGCTATCTTGGTCCATATTTCAAAACACTGACAGATATTTTATCGTTAATTAGTATTCATATTATGTCTCAAACAATCTGTTCAAGAATAGGGGAAGTGAACTGGTTGAACAGCTCTTCTGTCTACCTAATAATTTACATGGGAGCTGCATGGAAAACCAGCAGCCCAACAGGAAGAAAAGGAAGAGATATTGCCGGTGTGACTTTTTGTCTGTAGAAGTATGAACTACTTGTGTTGGAGTTTTTGACTAAGGTATAGATTTTACTCTGCAGAGATGAAAATGAATGGCTTGCTTTAAAAACAAACCTACACCCCACTGAATCATATCTTCATGAATTTGTTTCTCATCTTGTCAGTATGCCACTTGGTAGCTGGCTGGACTCCCTTGTTCAATGGCACATATTTTAAAATAGCAGTATAAAAAAAAAAAAAAAAGACCATTTGTTCCTATAAACCAAAATATTGCTTACATTTCTTCCAAATTCAGGATTATATATAGCATTATCAAAACAATATTTCGATATTTTAAACAATTTAAATAGTTGACGAGTGTCAGTTGATACGTTTCCTCTCTGCCTCCTCCCCCTCTTCAGCTGCTAATCATAGAACTTGTATGCCAAATTGTATAAGATACTCTTCCAATAGTTACATGTGTGAGTCTTTTGTGAGACACCGACAGTTATGAGGACAGATTTGGAGTTGCATATGGGTCTGTCACATGGCTTGATTGCCATGTCTTCTAGGACACAGATTTCTTTTTTAATTATTCTTAATTCTGAGGAATTTTTACAGGTTATACAGTAAGTCTGCAAAAATCTTCCTGAAGCTCCTTTGCATAGTCCATTTTTTCTCTCTTTACTCCTAGCAAAATGCTTCTTGTGCTGACTTCAAAGCTGCTTTCGCCCACCTTACTTCCCACTTCTATACTTAGTTTTATTTTGATATTGAATAAAATTTACTGCTTCACTGATCAGGAAACATACAGACTTTCTAGAGGAGTGCAGCACAAGAGGATGAAAAGTTTTGATATTTATATTAAGTTTTTATAATAAATCTTTGAGATGTCTGAATAGTAAGAATAAATGTTTCCTTTGCTGACTGTTGTTAAAAAAGTAGATCTTCAGAGTGTTGCCAGGAAGACTTGGGAAAATGAGCCCAAAGTAACTGCATTGCAGCTCAGTTTAAAACATGGATTGATGGTATTTCTAGCCACCCATTTAATTCAATTTTCAAAAGGTGAACTCGTCTCTTTGGTCAAGTGACATTCTTTTGCATCTTATTTTCAATCTGCAATTTCCTTCTACCTTTTGGTGGATTATCATGACCTTTTTCATACACAGTCTTTTAGCTGTTCTGCAGTGTTATTTTTGATAGTATTTTTAAGTTAGTTTACTAAAGACATTACAAATACACGCTTATACTTGCTTATATATTCTTACATAAAAGAAAGCTTAACTTAAAACGTGGAACTAAAAAAAAATAGCACTGTACTAAAGATGGTGTGCATCATCACTCGAAAAAAGGAAGGAAGAGCATTTATTTAATTGGGGCATCAGTGTGACCCAGCCGCTGCAACAGTCAGTAACATCAGACGTTATTGTCTTCAGCTGACACATACATCCATGTTTTAACTGTTAGGTTAAAATTTATTGCATTGCTGTGTTTCTACATTATACTTAAATCTCTATCAAAAGTTATCTTTAGATTGGCGTATTTACTGCATTTGTGACAAATGATGGTGAGGAACCGTACTGTTGAAAGAAACTACCTGGAAAAGAGAAAAGTGCTTCCCTTGCCTTCTGTACACTGCTAGAATCTTATTTACTTATTTTCTTCTAGGTTGGAGATGTTCTCTACTGTGCTGGACAGATTGCTCTAGTACCTTGTACGATGCAGCTTGTTAGCGGTGGCATATGGACTGAGACTGTAGTTTCCCTCCGTCATGTTGAGCGAGTTCTTCAAGCTATGAGGCAGGAGACGGCACTTCACCACATCATCACAGCCAGCTGCTATGTCACTAAGAGCAAGTACATTCCAATTGCTCACTCTGTGTGGCAGAAGAAATTACGAGAATGCAAAAAGGTAGCTGTGATATCCATTTTCTTCTTTGTCGATTGTCTTTTTTTCACCCCTAAGTCTTGTACTCACATCAGAATTCTCTCAGAACATTTCAGAGGGGTTCAAGTAAAGCTGATGTAATAAGGTTTGATTTAGGTGTTATGTTTTGGGTCGTAACTAGTTGTGCATGACTGAGAAAGAAAATTGCTTAACAGAAAGTTACGTTCATCACAAACTTTGTCTTAATTCCCCAAAGGAATATGTTAAAGAACTTTAAGAGTAGTCAATTCCTCCAACACAAATGTGAACAATATCTTATTTGAATTACTTCTGCCTATATATTTTTACATAATAGGAACTGGGCATTTTAATTCAACTTTTTGTGAGTTTCTCTGTTAAGATTTTTTCCCCACTCTTTCTTACAAACAATATTGTCATGACAACTGAGTTTAGCAGTTTTTACTGCTCATTATTGTTGATTATTCAGCTGAACTGCCAAGTCCAGACAGGGTGTGTCTGTCTATTGGTTGGCCATAGATGATCTCTAACAGCAAAATAGTTTGTACAGTGATTTATAACAATACTATAACCATTTATATGTGCCATTTTTCTTAAATAGCCATGGAACACCCTACAAGCATTAAAAAGGTGATGGCCACAAGTCTTGCAAATAAAACATAACTTCTGCTATATAATTTAACTTAATTATTATGGTTTCTCAAGGAAATACATGGCTTGGAAGCATAGCATATGTCAATATTACCATAGAAGAAGGGAAAATGCACTTGAAACTTTCTTTCTATTTCTGTTTACTTTCAGTCTCCGCACTAGGCACTTGTCTTCCTGAGAAAAGATACAGGCTTTAGTTAGAAGCTTACACATTCAACCTTGATTTATTAGTAAAGAACCATCTTAAATAGTGTTTACTACTCCTCCAAGACCAAGTGTATTGAATATTAATTCAATTCAGATCTTTTAATTTAATTTTTTGCTATCTGACTGTGACATGGACCATGACCATGAAACCTCTGTGCTTTCTGATTTATAATATGCATGATTTGAGGGCAGATTGGTGGCATTTCTCAGTTCTTTGAAACTTTTCCTTTTCCCAGATGGAATCTTTTAGGTCTTCTGTAGTTACCATACATACCAGCCCCTCTTTACTGAGGCACTTATTTATTATACTCACTGAGATTACTAGGCAGTACTTTCTTAGCTACATAATAAAATACTGATGAGGTTGTTTGCTTTTGGGCTGTTACTATGATTTGGCCCATGTCACTTTTGGATTGTTTTTGATTGTTCAAGTCATAGCTTAAAAATGGATTGCTGCCCACACATACTTCTAGGAAGAGTTAGCCACCTAGCAGTTTTCAGGAATGTTTAAGAAAAAACATCCTAGAGGAGCATCAAACAATCCTAGAGGATGTTCATCCATCTCATTCTGTGCTCATGAGATCATATTCATTAATGACAGTATCAGAAAGAGCAAAAAAAAAAATATTAGCAGATGAAGTAATGTGTGCCAAAACACCATCTAAAAATGCTTTGGAAAAAAATTAAAGAATCAGTGGGAATGAGATGTCATTAGCAGCCAGATGTTCCAATTTCTCCATTATTTTGTCAACAGGAGATTCAGACAGAGGAATTGAATTTTTCCTCAGGCTATGCATACTTTTTTATTAGTAAGGGTTTGTGTAAACAGCAAATCAGAGAAAAAGAAGTATCACTTCCGTTACAAGGAACCAGAGGGAACAGTTGTCCTGCCCTGAAAATAAAATTGTCCTATTCATGGATATAGAGATTTGGTATTAGAGGAGAAGCACCAGCTGGCACAGTATTAGGAAAATAGTTCCTTTACTCTCAGAATAAGGAAGACAGTGAAGTTTGAAATTTGGAAGAACATAAAATGACTGGTGAATTGTACAACAGTTGTAATTCTCTCTCACTTAGTCACAGAGCTGGTGAAAACAGGAGATACAGTTTTTACATCTCTCAAAATTTTCTTTGGAGCAGTCTGTCAGATGCTGTAAGATACAGCCTGTCTGTGTGGAAGCCACAACACAGTAGCTTTACTCTGAAGTTATCTATATTTAGGAGTCTAAGTAACATATCCCTTACTTGTTTGGTTTTGTTCATTTTTTGGTATCCCAATATGCTACAGACAGTTCTGTCAGATACCATGACATGAAATAATGGTCTCTTTTCTGCAAGCAAACTAAGTCACCCAAAGCAAAAGTATTTTGTTATTCTTGAACTGTATTTCAAGCAGTGGCCGAAGGCATGAATCAATAGCAACATACAAATTACTTAATAAGAACAAATAGTGTCTCGATTGAAATTGTTCTGCTTCTGTCATCCATGGAAAAAGGAGTTTGTTTGTGCAAACAAAACAATGCAGCTCAGAACTCATTTCACGTAACCTAGACACTATAAAACATAGAACTAATTATGTTTTAAAAATGAGGTTTAGACTCTACATTTCTGTCTGTTGAATGTTCTGTATTTAATAGCAAAATGATGGTATATTAAGGTTAAGGTATTTTATTTGACACAGTGACTAAATTGTATGCATCATAACTGCCAAAGGGTTTTTTTTAGAGCACCAAAAATTGTTAGCATTCTAGTGATGTCTGGTAAATATCCTCTACATAAATAGTACTGTTCAGCAACCTCAGTTGCATCATTCTACGTATTTGATGTCAGTAGTCTGGAAAGCACTAAAGGGATAGTTTAGAACACAAATAAATAGGACATAACGGAACAGAATATTAAGAGAAGTGTAGGAATTGTTCTCTGGATGTGTTTATAGAACAAAAAAGGTTTATTTCTAAAAGCAGGATATGAGCAGAGAGTTGATCAAAACTTTGTTTGCGATAAGGCCACAGGGTCAGGCACATTAACCTGGACTTTACAGAATTTCTTGTCATATTATTGACAGTGACAGTTGTCTTTTAGGAACTTCTTGAATTATGAAATGAAAGATGAATTGAGTATTTTTTAGAATAACCAAATTATTTCACTGATAACCAGAGGAGGGGTGGCTCTAGTGAGGGTCAAGGAGGGGAGGGGACTCTAAGAGAGGGAGAAAATAGTAACAATAAGCAGGCTGGACCACCCTGCAACTTCTGATTTGTTTCTGTCACCAAGCCTCTGGCTTCTTCCTTATCCAGCATGATTCCTTGCTTCCTGCACTGCTCCTTTCCACTGCTGTCATCCTGATTTCCTTCATTCCAAATGGCAGCTCAGGATCTGTACTCCTGCACCATTCCCTGCAGCCTCACCCCTCCAGTATAACCTAGAGCATTGCCTCCCTGAACTCCAGTTACCCACACCCATCAAGGGTTGCTTCCCCAGAGCTGGAATCCAAACCCTGTTTCTCTCTCTTCTTCCTTCATGTGGCTTTAGAGTCACAGTGTCACTGGAAAAGCTGTTCTGGGTAGCAAAGGAAACAGAAATCTGGTGGAGAGAAGAAAAGTTGTAGTAGAAAGAAAAGGTAGTGGGGAGGGAAGGAAAAGAAACCCCACCAAAGTCTCCCTTGAAAAAAAAAGAAAATCACTGGGCTAATAAAAGGTCTTTGGATCAACCTTTTGGATGTACACAAGATATTTCCGTCATTAAAACTAAAAGGGTACTGTAGGAACTGAGGTCTAGAGTGGGGGAGACAAGGTAAGCATTTAAGTTCTGTGGATGGATAAGGGTGTGTTGCTGTTAAGTGGTGCCTTGTTGAAATTAAAATATATAAAGGCAAGCAGTAGTTAAAATCAAAAGAAAAAACAAACTGCAGTCATAGAAATTAAAATCTAGTTGAGGGAAGCAGTAGTTACAATCGAAAGAAGAAAAGAGAGGTTGCAAAAATAGCATAAAGACAGGCAAACAAATAATCAATGCCCAAATCTAAGAAAAATAATTGGAATTAGCAAATACAAGTGCCATCCATCGGCAGTTTCCTCCCACCCCATTTCTAAGTTCCACTCCTGCAATTTCTTTGTGATTCCAAGGCACACTTTGTGACATTCTGACACACTTGAGGAGATACATTTATGGAGCTTCTCTAACATACCTAGTTAGAAATAGTAACAATTGTGTGGTAGAACAATTTCTGCCTAATCCAGTAGTTAGCATTTACACTTTTTTTTTTTTTTTCTTCTTTAAAGTAATGGGGGTGGGGGGAAGGAGAAAGCTTATAGCATTGTTAAAACTTTCTGGAAGAAGAACTGACAGTCTTCCAATTAAGTCTCATCTTGTGTTTTTCTTCACATCTTTTAATGACAGTGTCATGTAATATGATGATTTTATAAGCAGTTTTGCTAACTCATTCAGCAGAGTAATCAATAGAAAAAAATAAGCCAGATGGATTGTAGTCCATTTGTATTGTGTAGGACAGATGGCATTATTGATAGATGGAAACATTCCAAATAATTATTGTATAATGATATAACAGTGACTGTGCCTGCAAAATTTTATTAATTTACTTTGTGTATGCACTTTATTCAGTAGGGGTTGAGTTGTGCCATTTAGACAGGACTTCTGCTATATTTAGTTGGGAGCTGAGTCCACCCCCTACCTTCTTTTTCCCCTCCCCATGGGCTTTCCATGCAGAACCATCCCTGTAGTACTTTGTTAAGAGTATTTCAAGTGTTGGATTGTACTTCTGGCTGTACAACAGACTCTGCCAGACTGAGATGGGCAATATCATGATAACCTTTTTTTTCCCTGCTTCTGAATGGCTGCTTTTATACTTTCTTTTGTTATATTCACCAATGATGAGGGGGGGAATGGAAATGGGTCCCTGATCGGAGATGTAAAAGAACCCTCTCTCGAACCCCATCACCACCCTTGGTGCCCTTAACAAATAGATATGAGGCCCTGGACTCTGAACATCAGGCAGAGGACAGCCAAGAAGATCCACCTGGAGAGCCTCCTGGATGGACCTCATCTACAAAACGGATTACAACTGCAGCTGTAAGAAGGAAAAAAAAAAGAAGAGTGGTAGTAGTCGGCGACTCCCTTCTCAGGGGAACAGAGGGCCCTATATGTCACCCAGACCCATCCCACAGGGAGGTCTGCTGCTTTCCTGGGGCCAGGGTGAGGGACATTAATAGAAGACTTCCCAAGCTAATTCAGCCCTCAGACTATTATCCCCTGTTAGTAGTCCAAGCTGGCAGCGAGGACATTAGCAGAAGTACCAAGATAATTAAAAAATACTTTAAAGCACTGGGTCGATCAGTTCATGGGATGGGAGCACAGGTGATATTTGCCTCAGTTCCTGTGCTATCTGGGATGGATGAGGAGCTAAATAAAGAGAGGAGTAGAAAAGCCCATCTCATCAACAGGTGGCTTAAGGATTGGTGTCATCATCAAAATTTTGGGTTTTTTGACCATGGGGCAAACTCCATGGTACCTAGTCTCCTCAAATCAGATGGGCTTCATCCTTCTAGGGAGAGCAAGAGAACTATAGCCCATAAGTTGGCGAGGCTGATCAGGAGGGCTTTAAACCAGGTTTGAAGGTGGAAGGGATTGAAACTGGGCTCTCCAAAGATCAGCCTAAGGATGGAAAGCCCGAATTAAGAGTGAAATCGGCAGCCCACTTGAAGTGCATGTACACTAATGCACGCAGTATGGGCAACAAACAAGAGGAGCTGGAAGCCATCGTGCAGCAGGAAAGATATGACATAGTTGCCATCACAGAAACATGGTGGGATGACCCATATGACTGGAGTGCTGCTATGTGCGGCTACAAGCTCTTCAGAGAAGATAGGTAGGGTAGGAGAGGTGGAGGGGTGGCTTTATATGTTAGAGAGTCACTCGACTCTGTTAAACTTGAGGTCAGCAGTGCCAAGGTTGAGTGCCTGTGGACCAGAATCAGAGGGAAGTTCAACAAGGCTGACATCCTTGTGGGTGTCTGTTATAGACCGCCCAACCAGGACGATGAAGGAGATGAATTATTCTACAAGTAGCTGGCAGAAGTCTCAAAATCGACGGCCCTTGTTCTTGTGGGTGACTTTAACCTGCCGGATATCTACTGGGAGCTCAATACTGCACAGAAGAGGCAGTCTAGGAAGCTCCAAGAGTGTATAGAGGACAATTTCCTTCATCAGCTGGTAAATGAGCCTACCAAGGGTAAGGCCCGGCTAGACCTACTGTTTACAAACAGAGAAGGGCTGGTGGGAGATGTAGTGGTTGGAGGCCACCTGGGGCATAGCGACCAGGAAATAATAGAATTTTCAATACTCAGAGATGCAGGGAGAACCATTAACAAAACCTCAATGCTGGACTTCCAGAGGGCAGATTTTTGCCTATTCAGAAGTCTAGTTCAGAGCATACCCTGGGAAACAATGCTTAAAAACAAGGGGGCCCAGGAGGGTCGGACATGCTTCAAGCAGGAGGTTTTGAGTGCACAGGAACAGGCCATACCAGTGTGCCGAAAGGCTAGCCGGCGGGGAAGACAACCGGCTTGGCTAAACAGGGAGATTCTGAAGGAAATCACAGATAAAAAGAGACTTTACCGACTGTGGAAAAAAGGGCTGGCTACTTATGAAGAATTTATGGAAATAGCTAGATCATGCAGAAAAAAAATCAGGGAAACAAAAGTGCAATTTGAAGTTAATTTGGTGAATTCTGTCAGGGATAATAAAAAGTCCTTCTTCAAATATGTTAATAACAAAAGTAGGGGCAAGGAAGACCTCCATTCTCTGTTGGACTTTGAGGGAAAGATAGTTAACAAAGATGAGGAGAAAGCTGAGGTACTTAATACCTACTTTGCCTCAGTTTTTACCAGTAAGACAGGTGGCCCTCAGGACAACTCATCTCTGGACAGAGATAGGAAGCCAAATAGACCTCTTGTATTCCAGGAGGAAATAGTTGGTGATTTACTGAGCCATCTGGATCCTCACAAGTCTATGGGACCAGATGGGATCCATCCTAGGGTGATGAGGGAGCTAGCAGAAGAACTTGCCAAGCCGCTCTCCATCATCTTCCAACAGTCCTGGCTCACTGGGGAGGTCCCATATAATTGGAAATTGGCGAATGTTACCCCAGTCCACAAAAAGGGCTGCAAAGCTGACCCTGGCAACTACAGGCCTGTCAGCCTGACCTCGGTGCCTGGCAGGGTTATGGAGCAGATCATCCTGAATGCAATCACACAGTACCTTCAGGATGGACAAGGGATCAGATCCAGCCAGCATGGGTTTAGGAGGGGCAGATCCTGTCTGACCAACCTGATCTCCTTTTGTGATCAGGTGACCCACCTGGTGGATGAGGGGAAAGCCGTGGATGTGGTCTATCTGGACTTCAGCAAGGCCTTTGACACTGTCTCCCATAATATACTCCTGCAAAAGCTGGTAGCCCATGGCTTGGACAAGTGCACTCTCTGCTGGGTTAAGAACTGGCTGGAGGGCTGGGCCCAGAGAGTGCTGGTGAATGGGGCTGCATCTAGCTGGCGGCCAGTCACTAGTGGTGTTCCCCAGGGGTCAGTGTTGGGTCCAGTCCTGTTTAACATCTTTACTGATGATTTAGATGAGGGGATTGAGACCATCATCAGCAAATTTGCTGATGACACCAAGTTGGAAGGGAGTGTCGACCTGCTGGAAGGCAGGAGGGCTCTGCAGAGGGATCTGGATAGACTGGAAAAATGGGCTGATTCCAATGGGATGAAGTTCAATAAGGCAAACTGCCGGGTGCTGCACTTTGGCCACAACAACCCCCTGCAGCGCTGCAGGCTGGGTGCAGAGTGGCTGGAGAGCAGGGGACCTGGGGGTACTAATTGACAGGAAGCTCAATATGAGCCAACAGTGTGCCCAGGTGGCCAAGAAGGCCAATGGTATCCTGTCCTGTATCAAAAATAGCGTGGTCAGCAGGACAAGGGAAATGATCCTTCCCCTGTACTCTGCATTGGTGAGGCCACACCTGGAGTATTGTGTTCAGTTCTGGGCCCCTCAGTTCAGGAAAGATATTGAAGTGCTGGAGCGGGTCCAGAGAAGAGCAACACGACTGCTGAAGGGACTTGAGCACAAGACCTATGGGGAGAGGCTGAGGGAGCTGGGGTTGTTTAGTCTGGAGAAGAGGAGGCTTAGAGGTGACCTCATCACTCTCTATAACTACCTGAAGGGAAGTTATAGCCAGGTGGGGCTTGGTCTCTTCTCCCAGGCAGTTAGCAACAGGACAAGAGATCATGGGCTTAAACTCTGCCAGGGGAAATTTAGGCTGGATATTGGAAAGAAATTCTTTATGGAGAGAGTGGTCAGGTATTGGAATGGCCTGCCCAGGGAGGTGGTGGACTCACCATCCCTGGAGGTTTTTAAACTGAGATTGGACATGGCACTTAGTGCCATGATCTAGTAAACGGACTAGAGTTGGACCAAGGGTTGGACTTGATGATTTCTGAGGTCTTTTCCAACCCAGTCGATTCTGTGATTCTGTGATGTAATTTTGTTACCTTCACCGATTTGAGTGGCAGTATTGATCTGCTGCAGGGTAGGAAGGCCGTACAGAGGGTTCTGGACTGGCTGGATCGTTGCGCTGAGGCCAATTGTACGAGGTTCAACAAGGCCAAGTACCGGGTCCTGCACTTGGGACACAACCACCCCAGGCAGCGCTACAGGCTCAGGGAAGAGTGGCTGGAAAGCTGCCTGGCAGAGAGGGATCTGGGGGTGTTGATTGACAGTTGTCTGAATATAAGTCAGCAGTGTGCCCAGGTGGCCAAAAAGACCAACAGCATCCTGGCTTGTATCAGGGATAGTGTGGCCAGCAGGACTAGAGAAGTGATTGTGCCACTGTATTTAGCACTGGTGAGGACCCCCACCTTGAATCCTGTGTTCAGTTTTGGGTCCCTCATCATAAGAAAGACATTGAAATACTAGAGAGAGATCAGAGGAGGGCAGTGAACCTGGTGAGGGGTCTGGAGCACAAGTCTGATGGAAGCGGCTGAGGGAACTGGGGCTGTTTAGCCTGGAGAAAAGGAAGCTGCAGGGAGACCTTATCACTGTCTGAAACTACCTGAAAGGAGGTTGTAGCATGGAGGGTGTTGGTCTCATCTCCCAAGTAGCAAGTGGTAGGACAAGGGAAAATGGCCTCAAATTGTGCCAGGGTGGGTTTAGAGTAGAAATTAGGAAAAAATTTCTTCACAGAAAGGGTTGTCAGACATTAGAACAGGCTGCGCAGGGAAGTGGTGGAGTCACCATCCCTGGAAGTGTTTAAAAGGCATTTAGATGAGGTTCTTAGGGACATGATTTAGTGCTAGAGTTAGGTTACGGTTGAACTCGATGATGCTGAGGGTCTCTTCCAACCAAAATGATTCTAAAACTCTATGATTCTATGATAAAGACAAAACATGCTCTGCTGTCTCAGAATTTCAGACATTCCAGCTTGTTTGACTGCTGTATTTTATTCTTTAAGTCTTGCTAATCCCCAGCAAGATTTAGTACAGCTAGGCCAGTAGAATGTATCAATTTTGACAAGTTATGCAATAGATACTGTTTTGGGCTGTTGCTATTCAAATGTATATTCCATGACAACATACTATTAATTCATTTATTTCTGTTAGTTAGGAGCACATAAACTTACAGAGAAACTTGAAGGCCATTTGCTGCTTTTGAAATAGAGTTCTTGATAAACATGGCTGAACAGTAAAACAAGTTTCAGTCCTTATTTTGTTTTGATGGCATGCACAAAGCTATGAGGCAGATTTTCCAGAACTATCTGAAATGTTATATCTGATTTCTTTGTTATAAAAATAAAAATGCGTAAGGAAATATTTTAGTACATTTCATACACCATGTTTTGTTACCAACACAAAGTTTAGGATTTCCTGTATTTGTAAGTGAACCCAAAATATTGGTGAAGGGAGATTTTGAAAAACTGGATGAAACCGTGAAAGCAATGTATTTTGTTAAGAATGGAAGAGAGTGTTGCATAGAAAGATAATTTAATGTAATTGGAAAATGTATTAATAGTTCTAAGACTATTAGCTTAGATCTTTTGCATCAGCAATTCATTTTATACATCCGATTTTTTTCTTTTGATGATAATATTATGCATCAGTTCCACTCTGAGTTATTTTATTAGGCAGCTCCTACTCCATTTTCCATCCTTAGTAACAAAAAATCTACCTGGTGAAATGCTTCCTATGGCATGAAAAAATACATGTCTTTTGGCTTTTATAACACAGTTTGCATCTGAACATTAGTTGTCTAGTCCTCTCCCTCCAGTAAATTCCTGAGCAAACATATCACAAACTTTAAAGGTTCTCCAGCCCACCTTCTTCTGACAGAAGCTTTATTTTTTTATGGTAAGCATTCAGGATGAGTGGCTGTGATCCCATGGTTGTTTCAAATCCAATGAAGAGTGCTACAGTTGACTTTTTTCTGTCAGGAATGCCACTCAGGTTGTTGACAATGTGTGTCTTAATACCATGTGATGTAGAAGTGATGGAAAAAACAGGATTTGCAATGTTTTACCTGATGTATATTGTGAATGTGTTGCTTGCCTATTTCAGCACTTGGGTAACTTGATGTCAGCTTTCAGTATCTAAACTTAAACTTTTTGGGCCAGACTAGCAAACTGTTTAGATGTCGAAAGATGTAAATGAGCCTGAACTAGGATTTTTCAGAATATCTAAGAGCAGTCCTCTTGAGGCCTATCGTAGGGAGCTCCTGCATCACACCTGCTTTGACGCTTCTCTAAATATCAGTGATAGTACCCTGTGTCTTTCCACTTTGTCTACTGAATAATGCAGAGGTCCCGAGTTATGAACAAGTAAATGCCTGATCCAGAAGCTGTCTAGCTACATGCAGTGGTTTTCTGGAGTAATTATGATGTTTTCAAGGCAGTTATTTAGAATGGCACCATGAGTCTGTAGCACAGCAGTGTGTTACATTGTTCAGACATGCCTGTAGCATTTGAAGGATACAAACTGTCATGAATTTGAGTTCCTGCATTCTCTGACACTTTATCTTAAGTGGAACAGAAGTAGCATATATTCAGACAGCGGAAGTTGAAGGCTTTTCTTGCTGTAAAGGATTGGACAGAGATTTTAGATCCATAAAACTTAAATGTAATATAAAAAAATGAAACCTGTGAGAGGGTGTGTACTTTTTGTTTGTTCAGGTGCACTGATTTTGTCTGTTTTACGATATGCATTAGTTAATATCTATGTTTAATATGACTGTTAGATTTCCAGATAGTATTGTAAATTCTGTGCCCTATAGACAATAGTATGGGAAATGCTAATTTAATTGGTCTCCTTCTTTTAGCCATTTCTTAAACAGAATATTTAAAATGTGAGGAGTAGAAGTGAATGAATATTGTAAAGGTATAAATGATAGACTAGAACCCTGCTACATTTACATTGCAGTAAAATCTTGCATTGGTTAATTAATATAATTGGTAATCTTACCAGAAGAAAACTAAATATTTTTGAAAAACATTGCCACAATGCAGTACCTATGCCTATCAGAAATTCAGTAGGAAGAAAATACATGTTTCTATTTCCCTTTTTTGTCTCCTCAGGTTTATAACATTTATTTTGCTGCTACATGCTATTTTGAATGTTCCACAGTTTGATATATTAAACCAGGCTTCTTTTATGGTCCGTGTTAAGAACACGCAGTGCATTCAAATAGCACAGTGGCAGCAGGTCTTTCATCTCGTGCCTGGTGTATTTCATTTCCCCTGTGTTCAGATTAAACAAAGCTTTTGTATTCATTTGAAGCAACTGCAATGAGAATATTTAACACAGGTCAAGTGCAGATAGTCGAACTCTAGAGGTCCTTGAATGTATTCTGCCTTTTGACACTGGGCCACAATGAGATGTGAAAGGGTTCCCACTTTCCTTTTTTTTTAAAAGAAGATTGTGATATTCTATTTGTAACACTAATGGAGCATTAATGAATTTTAAAAATAAATACAGTCAACAAAAAGAACAATGAAGCAGCCTACATGATTTTAACTAAAGCCATTATGAGAAATTGAGTGTACATGTATGCATAAAAAAATGTATGATGTATAATGTTCTAAACAATATACATGAATTTAACTTGTAGAACGTAAACATAAAATATGAACAGTAGAAAATAAGAAAGGAGACAGTTTCTTGTGTGAATGTTTGTGTAGACAGATATAGATAAAATCAAATCCTCAGCTGGTCTAAGTCAGCATAGCTCTCTGATTTCCATGAACTGATTTGCACTAGCTTATTTGCCATTTACAGGTAATATATACATGCATTTGAACATTATTTTTCAGTTAGACAGAGTGAAGAAATACATGTCAGGTTATTCAGGGTGGTAAACAACCTAGTTCATCCAGACTGACTCATGTTCCCCTGCAGCAGTTCCCTTATGAGAGTTTTTTGAGTGATTTTTCATCTCTTTTACTGAAAATATTAATTCTGTTTTGATTCTGTCACTTTTGTGCTAAGCAAGAAAGCATATACACATCCACTGTTTGCTTAGGCCAGAACCTCTGGTCAAAAGTCTTGTGTGTGATGACTGTGAAAGCCATTTAACAGGATTTCAGCCCTGAGGTTGGTACCTGTTGTCAGTCCCTCTTTATAGAGGGGAAAATGCCATTTTGGTTGAAAAGTGATCAAGGTCCTACTTTGCTCAGGAAACTTCCCTATTAAACTGTAGTCCTAGTTATGTGTAGGGCACTTTAGATCCCCGTGATGAAAGCACGAATTTCAGGAAAATCATCAACTTCATGGATGAAAAATAAAAATGTGTCCAGCTCATATAGTACAGGTGTACAGTTCTCATCAATTATTTAGTTGTAACACAATTAACACAGCTGGTAACACTTGAAATCTAACATTGATTTTCTTTTGGACATTATTCAGTGTTAATATTATGCAGATCTTTATGTGTCTCACTTATAAGCATCTTTGTGGAAACAACGTGGCCACCTCCTGTAGTTGACAAAATAGTTGCTTCTGCATATATCTCAACAAAGAAGCAAGTGAGTCTCAAAGAGGAAAATGTAACTGTTACCTGATGAAAACACTAATTATCAATAAATTCTTATTAAGTCAGAAGTTTTTTTGTAATTTTTCAGATGAATGTTTGTGTAGAGTTGTAGATACCTGTTCAGTGACGCATAGTCTCATAGGCTCTCAGTGCATGGTCTCTAAAGTTACATGGGGGAGATGTCTAGGTATACAAATTTTTCTCTTTCCCTCCCTCCTCATATATATAAGTACACATTGCATACATATCCATGAATATATATTTGTATCTTTTTCTTAGTATAACAACTTTTAACAAGCATATATATTAATACATGTCTCTTAAAGGCCATTTATTGAAAAATGTCCATTCTAATCTTCTGAGCATGGACTCACCTGCCTTTAGGAACATGAGTTAAGACCCCATTATATATTTCAATAGTAACCTGAGAGACATCTCTTCATCTCTAAGACAGCAAGCTTGCTTTCCATGTGTCTCATTCCAATGGCTGCTGAGTACAGTTACGCATTTAACTCAGGCTTGACTTATAATTTTTAGGTTATTAATTATGAACTTCCTCTTGTGAGTGGACATACTGGTACTGACTGGGTTAGAGTTATTTTTCTTCATAGCAGCCCCTGTAGTGTGGTGTTTTGGATTTGTGTTGATAGCAGACCAGTGCCTGTACAGCCTCCAGACTTTCATCTTTTTTCAACTTTGCCCACACCCAGCAAGAAGGCTGGGTTTGGGAAGAAGCTGGGAGGGGGTACAGCTGAGACAGCTGACCCAAATAGACCAAAGAGTATTATATACTATATAAATTGCTTGACAATAAAAACTGGAGCAGGGGTAAGTCTGTTCTAAAGTAGCCATCGCTCAGAGACTGGCTGGGCATCAGTCTGCTGGTGGGAGGTGATGAGTGATTGTCTTGGTTGTTTTCTCTTTCCTTCTTTTATTAAACTGTCTTTATCTCCACCCATGATTTTTTTCTCTCTTTTTCCCTGCTGAGTTCTCCCCGATCGTGCCGCAGGGGGTGTGAGTGAATGACTCAGCGGGGGGAGGTTTACCTGCCAGCCGTGGACAATCCAGCACAGCAGGCTGTGAGAAATTGCCTGAATTGCATCACCTGAGCTTGATTCCTGTAACATTGAACTGAGGGAAAACTTGTCCTGCAAAATCCAAGTTCTAAACTGTATGGAGGACATTATAGACTTGGCTTAAAATGGCTGGGCTTAAAATAAAGGGCATGTACAGTCCTAATAGTCCTGTTATATTTCATTTAACTGATCTTGATTTGCAGTTATACCATTTGAAAAAATGAAAGTATCCGATACACTGCTGGAAATATTTGCCCCAAAATTACTCATATACATAAGATGAAGGAATGTCAATGTTTGTATTTTCCACTAAAAATCTTTGTTTACTAAAAAAAAGCCACATTCAAGATCATATTACTAATGAAGGTGGGTATCTCAATGAGGGAGAGCCTGGCAATTCATAGAAGTTTAATATTGCCATCAGAATTTTTAACTTGTTTTTCTTCTGCCTCCAACAGCATCACAATTTTTTTTACATTGCATACTGCAAAGTTTAAGTACAGGTTTAACAACAGTAGCTAATGATGCTGTACATGCACAGGAAAACAAGTGATCGTAGTTTGAACACATGAGATAAAAGATGACATTTCATTTGGAAATGAGTTCAAGAGCTCAAGGTCAAAGTTCAGAAGGAAAGCAGACTTTCAAAGAAAACATCTTAGCAATCAGTATCTGATGTTTAAATTCTAAATCATAAAATCACTTATCCTTAATGCCCACAAAGTAGATTTTGACCATTAACTTTTCTCGTTTTCTGTCTCATTTTGTACACATTCTCAAATGATTTTCAAGTGGAATCTTTCCATCTTGAACATCCTTAATTCAGTACTACTCCCTTTCTTAACTTCTTATTTTTGACGCTACATATGAATAATAAAACCCTCAGAGTGACAGTCTGTGATCATGTTTCATGTGGCAGACTTCATTTGCTTTCAGTTTATATTGCTATCAATTTATGACTTTGTTCCTTAAATAGTTATCTCTTTTCCACACTGTAACTGATATATTGAATGATGTATGTTTGAGAGATAGTTCAAGGAATCTTAACTTCAGTCATTAACTGGCTATCTCTTGGCTCAGGAACCTTTAGATTGTTGAAAGAAAGTTAATATTTTTAAAGCAAATAAACCAGCTTTTCAATATGTAATTATTTTCTTATCATTTTACATTTTCATGCCCTTCTGAGCATCTAGCATGCAGTGCTTGAATTTACATTTAGCTCTGCAGGAACTGCTTTAAATACTATTATTATGAAGGAAGAAATCAAAAATCAAAGTGAATTTTTAGTACAATAGTGAGGTATAGGAAGGTGCAATTGCAGTAACAGCAGCCTACATTATTATATAGAACTAACTCACAGCTTGACAGAAAGTCCCTGCTGGGGAGGAAATGTAGGGGAACTGGCAGAATTTTGCTACATCTGCTCCCTACTGCTAATAAGCTTTAACCTGTTCCATTTTTATTATGCTTACTGTTTAGATATTTTGCTTCCAAAATTGTATCTGTAACTATGAGAACACATAAAAGGGAGCACGACAGGTAGGGCTGTTTAAAAATTTAAAACTATCAGCAAGGGATATTAAAGGCCATAATGAGTAAGATGGTTTCCTTCTCAGTGTGGGATTTTAGAGTTCAGGCACTGCAGCACTGGTAGAAAGACTGACTGTCAGTAGTGAGTAAAACAGATTTCATAGCTTGCGTAGCTTGTACAGCCAGAAGGCACCATGAGATCGTTTAGTCTGACCTGTATATCACAGACCATTACGTTTCACCCAGAAATTACTATTTTGAAACCTGTGAGTATACTTAGACTAAAATATATCAGACCATAAGAGTTTAAAATACTTTATGCCACAGGAGGAGGACCAGGAGGCTGAGCTTCCCATGCAGTAGGAGGAGTGTTTTTCAGGTCAGTAAGTGCACGGGATGGCATGACTACTTGTGCAGAATAAGCCAAAAAACCAAAGGCCTGTATGCACTTAAAAAGATTGAAAATACCTTTCTGATCCCTTTGACTTCAGAACAAAAAGAGAGGTATTCATATTGTATCAGAGCGCTTGCTTACTGAAACGTTCTGCTCAAGCCATAAACAGTTCCTTCAGGGAAAAAATAAATAATAAATAAATAGAACACAAACCAACCAGAATTAACAAAAGTTAGATTTAATCTGTCTCATTATTTATCAGTGGGAGCAATTAAGGGCCCAGTAAGAGGGAAAATCTTCTCCTTTCAGCAGTCATATCCATTTTTTAAAGCTAAAATTAATTGTCTAGTTCTGAATTTCAGGCATTATGCCCTTTTGACAGCCATGCTAGCAGTCCTGTGATTCTCAAATTCTCAGTCCAGACACAGTCATTGCAGTCCTTTCAATGCGATTTCCTCTGAATAATCAGTGCTATGGTTGATGTTTATAACCATTTAAAAATGTGGGGAAAATGGTATTCTGCATTTTCCCTTTGATATTATCACATCCTTCCCAGAACTGATTATCCAACATTTAAAAACCTTTCTTTTGCTCTGATGGTGGCATAACTGTCACATAAAATTACAAAAGGTATTTTGAAGAGATATTGAAATGTATAAAATTCTGTGGGTAGTTGAAAACTCTTAAGTCCATGGGGCTATTGAGACTATGCTTTTAGATAATGGAATAGAACAAGATTGTGATCCTTACCTGCTAAATCAAGCAGTAATAGAAGTCTCAGTCTTAAAAAAGGAGAATCTTCTCCATTACTGTGCGTGCAGAAGTCTGTGTCTTTCAGCAGGCCAGTTTGCATTTTCTATCTTTTCTTTTTTTTTTTTTTCCAATTTATTCTAACAAGTAATTATTTGAGCTTACTTTTCAAGAAAACTTCCAGGTTACCAAGTCCAGAAAGCAGAGGTGTTAGCCTAGTTCTTAGAGATTTTGTATACAGCCTTCAGGCTTTTGGTTGTTTGTTTGTTCTAGAGACTCCTTCAAAGCTGACTGCATCTTCATGGAAATGTGATACTGATTGCTCTTATTTTGATCATGTCACAGAGCTTCTCAGTTTCCAAAATGAAAGGATAATAACACAGACATCCAACAATAGAAAACAGAAAATAAAGTAAGGAGCAAATTATAACCTTATGTATAACCATAATCAAAAGAAAGCTTGTAAGGCTATATCTTTAATTTCACCTGAGCCCTTTTGTCTGTCACAGAAAAATGATGAAAATTTATACCACTTCTTGGCCTCTGTTGACCATCATGGTAAAAGATAGAATATCAAGATGCTAAATTATTCTGTTGGAATGATATAAGCTATAGACCATATATAGGTATTGATCTGATTTGTTTTGAACTCCTTTTCATGAGTTTACATATTTGCATATCTTTTTATATAATGCTTACATATACTTACAGTAGTACTATTCAGAGACCATTTGTCATGAAAGTTTTGATTCTACAAAGACTTAAACATATCCTTTATGCACCAAAAAGCTATCTCAACTTATAAAATCAAATTTATGCTAGATTTCTTGTGGGATTTTGGCCCTAAGAATGATTTTGGTTAATTTTTGTGGTAGTTTCTTCTGACATACTTGGTTGATTGCCATAAAATTTTAGCCTATCACCTTGACAAATCCTAATAATAGCCAACAATGTACTGTATAGATTTCAGATTTCCTCATTTACTTCACCTGCAGAATGCCTCTCTGGAAAAGCTAACCTATTGTGCTTGGCATGTTAATTGCTGACCATTTCATGTTTAATAATTAATTTTGCATCACTGCCATAGACGCATGCAGAATTTTCCACAATTATTATGAAGAAAAGTGAATTTGTATTTTTTCCCAAATGCCAGCATGTGGAATTAGAATAGTTATATTAAGAGATTACATTAATTTGAAATCCATTCAAATTACAATAATTGATTAAAAGTACCCTTAGAAATAGTACTGCCTCTAAATGTCTGTACCCATATTAGTCCCCCTCTATTTTCCCTTTTTCATGTTTCTGGTTTTTTAAAGGTAAAGACTGCACAAAAAAAAAAAAAAATATTCTGCAAAATGTGATATCAGATGCTGACACAAAAAATAATTAACCACCTTGTTTTCTGTAGAATTTACTTAGTTCAGTAATGCCAAGTAAGTACAGGTTCTGTTTTCCTGTTGGCATTGTACAAAATAGTTTCTACATGACACAGTGGTAATTGAAGTAATGTCAGCTTTGTCCATCACGTTGTAGAGCAGAGAGGACTAAATTTCCAAAGGACTTGTTGATTTTATTTGTTTTGTAGTTTTTTTAAATATTAGCAGTATTTATTTCATGGTAAATATTCAGGTTTATAAGACCTCATTGTTAGTCTGCCTTATCTAGTGCTTATGTATTTTTGGCATGCAACAAATGATCTGTTTTATTACATGAAGGGATACTAAATGTCAGGCTTTCTTATTTTTGTAAGCTTTGCAAAAAGAATATTGTTAACAATTTTATTGTTATAAAACACTGTGGTATTCATTCTTTGAATTCAGGTGTGTTATAGCAGGAATGCATGTGGCCTATTTATTAGACAAACTAGGATGTTGAAAAGGCTTGCTTCTATCCTACTTTCTTCAGGAACTGACATTATTCTTATGCAGTTTTCCTAGTGGAATCTTTACTTTTTAAAGTCATAAACCTATTGTTGTGAGAGACTCTAGCAAAGCTTAAACTGGATCTCAGGAGTTTGATGCACTCTGTTTAATGCAGGCAGTGTAAAAGAAATTTTAAATGTATTATTTAAAGGCACATTAATCTTGCCACTATAATGGTGTAATAATGCATACCATAGAAGGTTTTCATAAACTCAGCTTCTAAAAGTAACATCACAGTATCTTTCTTTTTGTTCTCCAAGTCAGTTCTTTGTAGAGATAGCAATTATGCATTCATCTCTGTCTCTTATGGCCTGATTCCATATTCAGCTGTGAGGACTAAGCTGTGAGACCTTAGTCCTCACACAACAAAAATAATATTTCTTATTTGGAAAAAATGGAGGATAGTCAAAATAAACAAATTTGTATAATAAATATGGATAGATGAATTCTGTACCTTTTTCAATTAAATTAAGTAAAATAGTTAAATGCTTTTAAAATGGATTGAGTATAGGTTTGTCCTACAGTCATTATTCCTGTATTTGCCTTTGATATTTTTCTTTAATGAAAAAATACATTACTAGTTGAGAAATTATTTTTTAAGGTTAGCACTTTTAAAACAACACTCTGTGTAAATTAGTTTACAGCCCTTAGAGCCTAGCATTTTTCATTTAACTGTGCTCATTACATTGGGTTCTGGTTTGGTTTGTATTGACATTGGGAATGTGCTGGGCATTCATCAGTGTGATGGTATTCTGAAGCTCTCCTGAATATGCACAATGAAAACTGAGTGAATATTTACTAAGACCCGAGGCACATAAAATGCAAGGGCTTGGTAGTATTATGAACCAATGTGAATACATCTTGGATCTCAGCTAAGCTCAGTTCAGGTAACTGTTTAATGTGAAGATACAGGTTAATAACACATTTAAAAACCAACTGACAACCTCTGATGTTAACTGTCCTTGCAATCTGAAAGGGCTGTCTGCATTAAACATGTTCATAGAAGTGTTGGTTAAGGAATGTTTCTACCAAGCTACCTTTTCGACTCCAGCCTATGCATGAATATAAAGTAAAGGAAGAGTTCCCATTCTCATTTCTCATTGTTAGATACCTTATTTGAATTGGATGTCATTTGGTAACTGTAGTACTGTGGCCTTCAATAAGTTTGCTGCCAAGCTTTTCGACCGCTTCTATTTCCACCCAATCATCCTTATACTCTTGCAGATTTGAATTAAACATCCATTGCAGATCCCTGTTAGAGGGGTTACAATGCAGCAACTGTCTGGGCTCAGGATCCCCATTCCTGTGGCAGGTGCTGAAGCAGACAGACCTCCTTGCTTGGCACTGCCTGGGACTGTCTGTTGTGTTTTGGTAGTCTGTGCTGTCTCTATCAGTATAAGCAAGGACTGAAGATATTTGTGCCCCCCTAAAAGTAGGATTCCAGCTCTCTGTCATTCTGCTTTGGCGAAAAGGAGAAGAGGAAGTTTTGTGGTTTCTGTTGGACTGGACGCAGGACTCCAGGTGAGGTCTCACCAGAGCAGAGGGACGGAATCACCTCCCTCCACCTGCTGGCCACACTCCTTCTGATGCAGCCCAAAGAAAGGGGCAAGCTGTTATCTGCATGCTTCTGCTTGACTCTGTCTATAAAATCAGTTTAGAATATCACAGATGGACATAAAACTCCCTAAGAATATCAGAAATATTGGAAAGGAATAGTTGTTGGAAGCAACTAGTTGTGAAAATTCAACCAGTCCAGTCAAGAAAACTCAGTCATTTTTCTTCACCAAACACACCACTAGTATCAGCATAAGCATAAATTCTGATGTAAGAGCATAAGAAGAGCCATAATTGTGTAGGATCCGTGTAGTATTCCAACTCTAAACAGTAGCTCTAAGCAGATGTGAATAGGAAAGACAGGAAAAGCATATATCCACCCTAATATTCTCCCAACCTCAAACTATTTTAATTCATTTTTAATTAAATTAATTTCAATAGTTAGATGAATAATTAATTTTTATATAAATTATTAAATATTATATAAATTAAGAATTAACTAAGAATTTTAATATGTCCCTCTTATAATCCCCTCTGAATCTGTGTTCTGTGTACTTGTTCAGGCTTCCCTTGAATCCCTGTAAAGTTCTTGCAACCACAGCGTTCTCCATCAGGGAATTGCAGGTGTCACCCACCATTGTTCTTTTTGAAACCATGCTCTTACTAATGCCATTTGATGATCTGTAGTTTTTGTACAGAAAGACATGCGTGCAAAATCAATTCTTGTTCCTATCCACCCTTCTTATGTCATGTACAATTTTTTAAATCTCTGTCATATTCTCCTTAAGAAGGCTGGAGAACATTTCCAGTCAGACCCTCCAGATTATCCTTGTTGTCCTACTCTGAACACATTCTGGGTCTAACATGTCCTTTTTCAGCTGTGAGATCCAGAGTTACAGATCTTATCCAAGGTGTGGATAAACTGTGTAATTCTATAGTGGCATAATGTTACCCACTTTGTTCTCCGTTCCTTTCCTAGGAATTCATAATGGTTTACTTGCTTTCTTGACTGCTGTCAGCTGCTGTGATTCTTTATTAGCCAATCTGTGAAGACTTTCCAAGATGTAACTTAGATTAGCATGGCACTCTTCTCAGTGTTTACAGTAATATGGCATCACCTACTTTGGTATTATAGAATGTCCAGTAAATAAAAGTCGCATCCTTTCTTTAGTTAAAAAATTAGTATGTTCATAGTCCTCTGTATAGAGAATGACATAGATGTATTTAGAAAAAAAATGCTTTTTGGCTTCCTTTTCCAAACTTTCTAGAACTCCATTCATTCCCAGCTTTGATAAACTGAGTAGCAGATGATCCTTTTGGAAGGGGGAGAATATTATGAATCATGTTTTCAGCACAGTCTAATGTGAGATTCAGCTACAGTTAAATCACTTGTCATATAAAATCTTTGTCCAAACTTTTGAGATCTACCATTTCATAGCATGACGGAATCAGAATCCTGTCATACTGTGGTCCCTGAGATGATCCAGTTTGCATCCGTTCCTGAAAGAAGACATTGTTAGAGAGTCATTTATTTTCAGAGGCTGTCTCCTGCATAGTGAAAGGATGTTACCTGGCTTCCTTCTCCAGCCCTCTTTAAATCATATTATGTAAAAGTGTAGCACAGAATTAGCGTCTGTCTCCATATTATCTCAGCAGTCAGACAATGAATCTTTACAATCTGCTAATTTTCCCTTATGACATTTGAACTTCTCCTGGTGCAAAGCTACTTTGCAGATTTTGTTCTTAGAAAGGATTAAATCCTGTAGAAAAGCAAACAAGTGGAAATGCAAATCTTCAATAGGCAGGCTCTGCCCCATGAATTGAAAATCATTTGAACAGTGATAGCTAGAAAATAAATGTTTAGATGACAGCTACACCTACAGCCTAATAAAAATTTTAAATATTTGGAAAATTCAGATCATACATACTTTAAGGAATCACAGTTTTCAATACTGTTTTCCCCAACAGTTTTTTTGTCTGTCAATAGTAAGAAGTTTAGAGGTTCCCAAGAATTATTTGACACTTCTTTTTCAAGAATTACAAGTGAAATTGTATCCTCTTCTGCCCTATTTTTTTTTCCAAAACTGAAGGTGTAGAGGAAGGATGAGGCCAAAACCTGTGCTCCTTTGTAGAACAGTTTACAATGGTATTCTTGGGCAAGAACCCTAAAAACATAATTTTCTTCATAGTACCACAGCTGTCCATCAGAAGTGCTAAATCTCATTGATGAGAGCACAGAATCTATTGGAAAAAGCAACCTAGTAATAAAATAATTCCTCTTCCTTTTCAGTCTTAAGACTTACTTATATTTTTCCAGCATCATATGAATAGAATTTCTTAGCCGACCTTATATATTCATCCTCATTTACTAGACAGGCTGTCATAAAGAGATTCAGCTGTTTAAGACAGTTGTAAATTTGTGCATGGTATCTCCTAAATACAGCATCTGTGTACAACACAAATCTCAGTGTTTTCTTTAAAATAGGTCAGGAGAGGTCATTGTTAGAACTATTTCTGAAAGATTCTGTAGCAGCTGATGAAAGATTATTAGTCCCCAGTAGCTCCATCACTTGTGCTTTGTGCAAACGCTAAAGTTAAAGGTTATGCATGCTGTGGTACTGTACAGGTACACTATGAATAGTCTTTCACACAGACTGATTCTCATTTGTTAAATTAGGAGATGTACTTTCTCCTGGCCTTAATTTTCATGTAGTTCTTCATATTCTAAATGGCAGCTGAAGGCAAGCAGAAATAGTGAGTAATTGATTTAACAATCTAAGACAAGTACAGGGAAGTAGAAAAGTTTGTCTTAGTGCTTGATGTGACCTGAGAGAGCTTCTTTGGACTTTTTCCTCAGCACCTTGGGCCAGCAAAGTGGCCTTTAAGCCTGAATGAGCATGACTTTTTTTTCTTCTCAGTGCAAAGCTCCAGTATTTCATCTTTTCAAACTGTTTTACAGCACTCAGAGCAGAATTATATTGACAAGGTTAGAATTCATCTCCTAGAGGAGAATACTATGCTTCTCCTGTCAAGTGCTAATGTAACATTTATGTGTTGGTACCTTAATAACAGCCCCGGCTAGGCTAATGAAAGTACTCAAAGCAAACAGTACTCAGTGAGATTTTATTATGACTGAAGTGACTGCAATTTGAGATAAATTATCCCTATTTTTGTTCCCATATCAAAACCAGAAATGCTAAAGCAATTGCTACATGTTTGCTGTAGAATTAGACTCCACTATCGTTAATATAGAAGTGCATTTTTCATGTAAACAGCTCACGAGGGTCAGACATCAAAGATATTCTGTGCAAAATGCTTGTCAATAACTTTGTGAGTGAATTTTGAAATAAAGTGCCTGTAACCTGTCATTATTTCTTCCTCTCAAAGTTGAGAGTGAGTGGAAGAAAATTGAGCTTGTGAATTGAAGGTACTGTGAGTTATATGGCATTATTGACTTCAGGCAAAATGACAGGTTTGCCTTGTTATTATTTTTCCTTTCAGAGGTCAGGCAATAGACAATATTACCAGTATATACTGTGGTGTAAGCAAATTGGTACATAAAAAAGCTATTATATGTGTACACAAAGAAGGTGGTGTGACTAGTATTAAAAATTCTTAATATATTGTCTTTCCATAAAAATATAGTAAAAAGTAAGAAAAAAATAATTTGCTGGCCAGAATAAGCATTTCAACTGTTCAACTATTTGAATAGTTGTTCAAAGAAAAAAAAAGGTGTGTTCAGAAGACATACTTTTTGAGGGCATGTATATCATAAAATGAGGTTGCTTTCCATAAATAGACCTTTTTATATACGTAATAGGTGTATGAGTATATGCATTTCGATGTAATGTAGCATCAGACTTAAATGTGTGTACTGGTTTTGGCTGGGATGGAGTCGACTTTCTTCATGGCAACCTGTATAGTGCTGTGGTTTGGATTTGTGACCAAAAGAGTGTTGATAGTGCACGAAGGTTTTTATTTATTGCTGAGCAGTGCTTACACAACGTCAAGGCCTTTTCTGTTTGTCACACTGCCCTGCCAGTGAGTAGGCCAGGGGTGCAGAAGAAGCTGGGACGGGACACAGCTGGAACAGCTGACCCCAACTGACCAAAGGAATATTCCATTCTGTATAACATCATATTCAGTGATAAGAAGTAAGAAGAGGGGTCTTTGGGAGGACAGCCATTGCTCACGGTCTAGCTGGGGAGGTGTGGATGCCTTTGCATCGCTCGTTTGGTTTTTCTCCTTTCTTCTTCCTTTTTTGTTCACTTATTAAACCATCTTTATCTTGATCCACAAGTTTTCTCCCCTGTGCTATGTGGGGAGGGGAGGGCTAAGCTAGCAGCTGTCTGGTGCTTAGCTGCTGGATGGAGTCAACCCAGCTGTTTTTGTTTGCATTCAGGTGAAAAGGGATTTAATATATAGCAACAATACAAGAACAAGATAATTCTTTTATGAACTCATCTAGGTTTGTTAAGATTCAAAGGCAATGCTATTTAATGGACATGGGTACAATTAGTTTGGGTTGAAATGGCTACAAATTCACAATGTCTTCCTCTGTCTCACAGAAGAGCATTTCAGTATTTTGAAACACTATATTCCATTCTTACACCTGCTAACAGGCTACAGTGCAATTTATACTAAAATTTTTACAAAGAAGTAAGCACAGAGCCTGTCCCACTTCTTTAATACCATCAGAAAAAAAGGAACTCAGTTACTCAGAGTTAGCTTACCAGCTTAGCTGATTAAATATGCTGGTTGATGTGAAAACAATTTCTAAATGAGCTCTGCTATTAAGAAAACGCTTTTTATCTTCTAAGAGAGTTTGTTCAAGATCATTCTGCTATTCAGAACTATCCAAAATGTATCATTGCTGTATCTGAACTGTACCTCCTGACTTTTAAAGTAAATCTTACAAGCTCTACTAACTTGTTTCTGTAGTTCCCACCATTTCTACTCTTCAAAGACCATTGGTATGGAAAAAAATTACTGTGTGAAAAAACACTTTTAATTGCAAAGTGACTGCAAAATATATTATGATCAGCATTTTTTTAAATGGTACAGGCATAGTAGTAGTATGAGATTGCAAAAATGAGCAGATATTAACTGTCAGACAAATCCACAATTGCTCAAGATGACTTCAATAAGAAGGAAAGTTTAGGGGAAAAACAGTCTCCATAAAATAACTGTATTGCACATACTTTTTTAATATATCAGCTGAATATGAGCAGCATTAATTTCCAACAGTTCTGTAATACATGCAATGTTTTGTTTATCTTTTAGGTTGAAGATTCAGAGACGTATCATGATGTAACTGCAGTGTGTGGGTTGCTTGCTGTGGTTGTAATATCTCACCTACCCAGAGATGCTGCAATTGAATGGCATGTTGTTGCAGTAGTTGATGATCCACTCAAAAGAAAACATTTTGCAACGAAGATGTTGTCAGAGGGCTTCCAAATTGAGTGTGAATCTGTGGAGTCTAGTTCTGCATCTTGTGCATCAGTTTCTGTACGTCTGAGTTTGATTTCACCATCCGCTTCTCAGCTTGATTTAGATCAACCTCTTCACGACTTAGTTGCTGTGTTTAGACAAGCTACTGAGAAACTTTCAGAAGACTGCAGTGCAAGTCCTTTGTCTTTTAGAGCTTTCTTCAAGAAGGATGTCTTTGATGCTGAAACACTACAAACAGGTAAGACTTATGATGACATGTTAATACTCAGCTTAAGGTAATTTCTGTTTACTTCAGCATAAAGCATCATTGGAAGAAGACATTTTAGAAGTGACTTTTAAGGATAGGTGGCCAAGAAGGCCAACAACATCCTGGCTTGTATCAGAAATTGTGTGGCCAGCAGTGATCGTCGCCCTGTACTCGGCATTGGTTAGGCCTCACCTCTAATACTGTGTTCAGTTTTGGGCCCATCACTGTAAGAAAGACACTGAGGTGCTGGAACGAGTTCAGAGAAGGGCAACAAAACTGGTGAAGTTTCTGGAGCAAAAGTCTGATGAGGAGTGGCTGAGTGATCTGGGGTTGTTTAATCTGGAGAAAAGGAGGCTGAGGGGGGACCTTCTTGCTGTCAATAACTACCTGAAAGGAGGTTGTAGCATGGAGGGTGTTGGTCTCTTCTCCCAAGTAGCAAGCGACAGAAAAAAAGGAAACAGCCTCAAGTTGTGCCAGGGGAGGTTTAGATTGGCTATTAGGAACATTTTCTTCATGGAAAGGGTTGTCAGACATTGGGACGGGCTGCCCAGGGAAGTGGTTGAGTCACCATCCCCAGAGGTGTTTAAAAGATGTGTAGAAGTGGTGCTTAGGGATGTGGTTTAGAGGTGGACTTGACAGTGCTAGGTTAATGGTTGGACTCAGTGATATTAAAGATCTTTTCCAACCTAAACAATTCTGTGATTCTGTGATTAAAATAGAACTTGCTAACCAAACATACTTACTGTTTTTTCCCAATGTGTGTTTTTTTCAAAATCACATTCCCTTACCAAGTAAAGAGAACACAGAACAGTAAATATAATGTTGCAACTATTATTTGTTATGTTGTACATCTGTATTTTGGGTTATGCTCAGTTTGGGACAACTAACACTGTGCAAGAGCACAAAAGCGTATTTTATCTGTCCGGCCTATGAAACTGGTAGACCATACTTAAGAGATTTGTTATCAATTTGAGAAGGAACAAAATCAAATCCTTAGTCTATATTTATCTCGAACATGCCTGCACTTTAAAAATCCTTGCAGACCACAACTGATCCATATTAATTAGCTGACATAAATGTTAGCCCTCAAATATTCTACTGTCCTATTTTTTTTTCTTAACCTGCAGCATTTTTTGAGGAAAATTCAACTTGACATTGTTTAATAGATTTAAAGTACACGAATTGAAAGCTATAAAAATGTGGCATAGAATAAGCATATTTAATCCAGAAAGCAAGGAATGAACATATAGTCTGACAGAATGTTGTTGTTTTTACTACATGTCGTTTAAGAGCAAAAAGGAAACCTGATAAAACATGTTCCTGGCATGGGATTAACATTACCATTTTGCCTGCTGTCTTTTTGATATTTCTCAGGCCATAGAATAATTACTTCCAAATAAATTTCATTTGCTTTATTAAATATATTGCTCAACATAATGTATGAATTGCAAGCATGAAAATTTGGTTCAGTTCCATTAATGTTGTACTACCAGTGGCACAGACATAGAAAGATTTGTTGTGGTTGTCATATATTCATTCTGGTTGTGTTCAGATCTCTGCACTGTCATAATAATTCCTGTCATTATAGCAATTTTATCATTATCCGCACTGGTAAGAAATACATTCTTGCAAATCTGTATAATATATAGAATACATTAAATTTACAAGTAGCACTAATTCATTGATGAATAATTTTAAAATAACTTCACAGATGTAATATATTATACCAGAACTATTATCAAGTCTTTATTTGGAATCCCATGATATTTTAACCCACCTATAACACCAGCTCAAGATGTTAGAGATTGTTACATTCTGATGACCACAGCTTCTTCCCTACCAGTTTCTCTTAGGGTATTCCTGTTTTCCTCGAGTGTTAAGGTGGTCCTCATGTTTCATCTACAACAGGCCATTAACTTGTCAACCTTCTTTCTAAATCTGGATTCAGCAACAAGGGAGCAAAAAAGGCATGTTTTACATTACCCAAAAGCTTTATTCATTACCGGAATAGAATCTGAAACATACATATAATATATTTTAGGCGAGTTCAAATAAGCTTGTTCTGCTTACAGAATGCATGAATCTGAATGTGGCAAGTCACAAGAGGGAACAGTACTGACTTCTGAAATAGCACTGGTTTGTGTGTTGTTTGCTCTGAGCATGGCCAAAACTTGCTCCTACCTGTCTCTGTAGACTTACCCTGAGATATTTTGAGTATTTGTATGTCTCTGTGGTGATTTCTACTACCTCTGAAGTTTACTTTCTGTTGCAGATTTTGTCAGGGTGGGTATCAGAATTTACTTATGCAGCTGATCAGATAGTTGGTAAAACTGCCTTTCAAACACAGAATAGCATTTTACTAAGACAGAGGATAAAGCAGAAATGTACTGGTCTTGACCTGAAAATCTGCAGGCCTAACACAAAGACTTTTAAAAAATATTGTTCCCTTGATGTGGCTGCCAGAACAGAAATGATATTGAGACAGCAGTTTTTCAGTTTCCACTTAGTAATTCAGCTCAGGTAGTGCTGATTGCTAACCATCTGTATGATGATCCGTTAGCGACATGTTTGATCTCCAACATGTGTTAGACATTGTTAATCCCACAAGTAGGTCTGTCCTTTTGGAGTCTTCAGCTACCATCAGATGCATTGTCTGCTGAGGAAAGATGATATCAATAACGTAGCAGGGGATACTAGACACTGTTGTTCAGATATTTTTAATGTGAAACACCAGGCAGATGTATCTCGAATGGAAAAGACTGAAATTATCAGGTCTCAGAAGTCAAGGGAGGTGGTTGACAAGATAACTGTTCCAGTCTTAGTGGATTTCAGGTAGACTTCCATCATGTCATAAGATTAGCAAATAGTCATCGATTATTCTTGTGAGATCTTGAATTGCAATGTATTGTCTCTTCTAGCAAAAGCATGGAAAAGAAATAAAGGTACTTTTCTTCTGATTAGAACTTAGAATTGTTGAACTGAAAGGAGGAAATACTGCTACAGATGTTCTCAAATGAGCCTCTGATTAGATGAGTGCTTTTTGGTGCAAAGAAATTGTCATTTATTTAAAACTGTCCAAATAAATTAGAGAAATTTGTTTGTACCTGACACAGTAAGATGAGAACCACGAATATGTATAGTCTACATGTTGTAACAGGTTATTGGAAATTATTACAGCCGATGTTACTGATGTCAAAAGAAGCTAAAGGTTTGTAATGCAAATTTGATACACATAGCTTTCTGTCATCCTAAGACTGGAGGTAAAGTTTTATTGAACAAAGTGTAGTACTGATGGTGAACATCTCAGAGGCAATCCCTCATAACATATGGGAGGTTTATGGGCACCGTGCTGAGACCACAGAACGTGTTAGAAGTAGGAGGATTAGATTAAGCTGACATATATACTTAGTAAGATGCTGTTAAGCCTTTAGAAGTCTTTAACATAAATTTGACTATTTCTTTCTTATTCTCATTTAAATATGCATTAATATAAATGTGTCAGGATGATTTGCTATACCTTGCAGTTGACTAGATCATACTTCAGTATAGGAAAGATGAATGTTCATAAGTCATCCCGTTATGATTTCGCAAGCCTTGTTCACAGGATGTATGCAAAATATTTTTGAATATTTATTAGGGAGTAGAAAAGGTCCTGCATTCACCAGAACATCATATTACATAATCCTTTTTTAATATTATAGAAAAAAATGAAGTGGGACTATAAAAAGGGAAAAGAGAACCGGAATAGAAAGGCAGTCTGGTAGCAGCATTAGAATGAATATATAATTAGTTTTAAATGTGGCTCTACTCTATAAATGCTTAGGACTAAAAGGCTCTTAGTACTTACATGTTTATCAAGTTTCAATGAGACTATAGTAAAAAAAAATCTAATATGGGTCAAGCATAGTTTAACTGGACTGTAGAAAATCTTACTTGAAATGGGACCATTACTTCTGCTGAAACAGAAACCCTAGTGGTGAGGTACTCAGGAGTCCTTGCACTGACATAGTAACACCCTGATGCATGTACAATGCACTGCTTTTAAACTAAAGATTTTCCATCTGATAAGTTTTGAAGTATTCCCTTTATTAAAATACTGCATTGTCAAGACATTTTCCAGATGTTTTCCAAATGACAGTTTCCTGTACTGGTAGATGTACATTATGTAGTGTACATCTAAGAGAAGTAGAAAAATATCAAGTGAAGATATGAAAATGCATTTTCTTAATAACATGTGTCCCCATTTGCATTACAGTTCAATATTCTTTAACTAATGCATTTTAAATTCACATTGGGAATTTATTTCAACTTAACTTTCTTGATGGATATTCCCTTATACACTGGGAAATAATGTCCCATGGTGACAGCTGGAATCTCAACCTCCAGACTTTTGTACCTAGGCTTACATGTTCTTATGTGAGTAATTGGTGTTTACTCAGCAGTCATGGAGAACTAGTCACATGAGCAGAAACTAAGCAGTCATTAAGAACTGTTTACTGAGTAACAATGAAACGGGTACATACGTGTTGATAATTTTTAAGTGTTGGTCCTTTTGTAATCAAACTTTGCAATCAGTAACTGATGAAGTAGTTGTTGTGACTAACATTTGTAATTTGGCAAAACAAAAATATTTTTAAATATCATGATGCTGTCTGAAATAGGCTGTGACAATTTAACTTGGTATTCTAGCAAATTCTATTAATTTAGGCTAAATGGAAAATATGGGAACAGTTGCCAGCCTGAAAGATGAGGAAAATTTCACTTCAAATTTCTTGAGTTTCCTGTTACGAAAACAAAGAATTTGCCAAGTATAATGCTTCAAGCAGCAGACCTACACTGCTGCTCAAAAAAAAAAAAAAAAGGCAAATTAGTACTTCAGGAAACGAATCAGATTATAATATACATAAGCAATAAGGAAATAACATTTGTTTGAAATAACATTTTAAAAGAGCAAAAGTAGCTAAGTTTGGTCTTGAGCCACAGAGGTGTCTTTGCAATCTTCTGTTGCCACTCAAGGTATACAGTCAAAAGATGTGATATATTAAATAGATACTAAAGTGCTGAAATGTTAAACTTTTTTTTATCAGTTTTCAAGGTTGTACTCTTATCGTTTCTACTGCAAGTCACTGTATTTTTTAGCAGAGCATCTCACATAAAATTATGGGGAAAGGATTTTTTTGTTTGCTATCAAAGACATGGGGAAATTGTTTTATATAGTAATATTGCCTTTCCACCGAATTTGCATAGAATAGCCTTTTACGCCAGTGAGGCAGTTTACAGTATATTAGATCCTACTTTAGGGCAGTGTCTTTCTGTCCTTTAGGATGGGACATTTATTTTTTAAGAGCACAGATACTATATTTAGTATTTAGTACTATATTTAAGGCCAGGTAGCAAATTTTGAATTCATCCTTATTCAAAGTGACATCTAATGAATGTGACATTATGAATTGCACAGTCATACATAAAAATCTTGGCTAAAACTTTAAATGGAAATAAATTCATGAATTGCTTGACTTAAGATTGATCTAGAACATACAACTTTTATTCTTGATATAGAACAGTTGCAATATATTGGTAAAGTTGTTTTAAAGCTACTGTGTCTAACTTCATATTTCTTTCAGAACTTCTGCCACTGAAATCTAAGATGCATTTATAGGTTACTCTGTCTCTCCTATCATGTTTTCACATTAGGTTGAAGTGCTCCTGAGGTCTTCACCAAATGGACTTTTTAATTTTTGTTATTGAAGATTTACATGTAGTGACCTGTAAGGCAAAACGGTCATGTCAGAAAACAGACTTTTTGTAGAGAAAGTTATAAAGAACTTCCTAAGTTTGTTAACATATCAAAAGCAGATTTGCTTTCCTCACATAAGTTTGGAAGATGCTAGACATTTTTTTACGGTGATCCAGGCAGTAGTTTTGCTGCATGCTGTTAGTTAATAAGTTATCTCAATAAACATGGGAATTTATTAACAACAGTATGCTATAAGGTGAAAATATTAAGAGACTAGATGTAAATAAACTTATGGAAACCAATCTATTTTGTAATGAGTCATGAGGGGTAATGTTGATAATTAGGTCTACAAGGTGTCTTAAAAATTAATACTCTTCTGGAAAACTGATATCTTCTAGAGAGGTGTACGCATACATGGTCTGTCCGTATATGTCTAAGCATCTGATACGTGCATAAAATGCATAAAGTACAAACATCCTACAACAATGTCAAAATTAATTTTGAGAAATTTTATTTAGTACTTTGTTGACAGAGAACAACTATAAAAGCATCTTATAACATCAGGCACACAATCATTGCCAAATTTGGATCATCTGATGTTTAATACATGAGGCATATATAATCTGCACGTCTATCTAGAAACCATTTGTGACAAACTCAGTTTTTAAGGACACATCACAGATTACAGTTTACAATTACATAGGCAGTCTTTCTCTGAGACTATTTTAACATGCCAACATTTTGGCAGCAATTCTGCAATTCTAAATCAATAAACATTGAAAGAACTTAGGTTTCTGGAGACCTCTGCATCGCTTGTACAGATCTCTCTCTATATTACTTTCCATTTATAAGTGAAGAAAGCTATGGTGGTGTTTAAACCAGTGGAAGGACATCTGACTTAAAATAATTGTAGGCTGAAAATGAACAGGGTTTTGTTACTCATTCTTAATATTTATTTAGGACCATTGTATGAAACAGAATACTGCACTAGATGGACCTTTGGCATGACTAGCTTGTCTTTTGTATTTCCTCCCCTTCAATACCAAAATGTTTGCCATTTGTTCTTTGTTTTAGCAGACCTAAGAAATAGTTCAATGAAAGAGAAGCGTGAATTTTGCAAGGAAGAACTGTGTACGGAGTTACATTTCCAACCAATAACAATACAAATAACACCACTCTAGCGGTAGTGGGAAGCTCAACGAGTAGGTGGATGGCTTGTTCCTGGGGAGGTTCCTGGGTTGCTTCAATGTGCCTGCTGTCCCATTGAATGGATGATCCACACGAGGGCTGAATGACCATTGGCTGGCTGGCTGACTGTTGTCAGTCATTCTGTGACATAACTTCTGCACGAAGAAATACCAGTTCAGTTTTCTCTGATAACTTTTCCCCACCCTCTTTGAAGGTATTGCAGAAACTGTGCTTTGGTATTTTTCATCCAGAGAAATCAAGGATTTTTAGCACTGCTAATGTCAGTAGCCTGGAAAATGGGTATTATATCTACCAACTTTCAAACTCTTAGGTTTGACAATAAACCTAAATAAACTATGACTGAAAACTTCCTCTCTCCTTGTACTATAAAGTGACAACTCACATGGGAAGTGAAGTATTTGAGACTGGAAATTTTCTTGCCCCGGCAATATTTGTAAGATTCTGACAAATCTTTATTCTCATGCTGTTTTTTTCTTCTTCAGTTTCTTAAAGCTTTTGGATGTATCACCAGATCCTTATTTCCCAGGCTTGGGCTGTTCTGCTGAGTCCCCTCTTCAGAAATTGCACTCACAACTGCAGTTCTGATACTGAAATCTCCCCATTGCTTGGTCTACATGCTCAGAGCAGTAATGAGCATCAGTCTTGGATAGAAAGAGGAAAGTCCAGGTGTCAGGACTAGCACTGACTGACAACCAAAACCATCAGTAAATCTTAACTCAAAACCTTCTACTTTTTCTCCAGTTTCCCCTCCAGTTCTCCCTTCCCCAGTCTCTCAAAGTTAATTTCTTTCCGTAAAAGCTTGCCTTTTGTCAACTGTAGACAACACCAATACAGCCTATCCGGTTTTGTCAGACACCTTAACTATCAGAAGTAATGCTTAGCTTTTCTCGTTGGGACGTTTCATAGAGATAAGCAGCTGCTGAAAACGTAACTTTTAAGGGCTCTATTAAATAAAACAGGTACATGGGCAATGGCTTAAGTTCATTTTGAAAACTCCTCCAGTGTCAGCCCTGTGGAAATCCTCTGTCCTTCAAGCAGTAGGACATGGTATCTTCTCTTCTCTGTCCAGGTATATCTGTTCAGTATATCAGGTATCAAATTCAGCTGTCAGCAGTCTCTCAGCAATGCATCTGAGCAGTCTCTAAGGTATCAGAAAATTTTGGCCATTTGCTTGGAGACAGATAAGACTTTGTTATCTAAAGGCATGGAATAATTCTTTACAAAGATGTGAAGCTAAAAAAGAGATTGAAATAATGCCCTGATTCAAACCACAAATGCAGACAGAAACTTAAAAGTATGAGAAGATGATGTTGTGGGCATAGTTTGTTTTAATAGCCTAATAGTCTCCTTTTAATAGCCTAACAGCCTCCTTTGTCCTTATGGCTGCTGGAAGCCAAAGAAGCCCCAGGGCCAGCATGGACACCAGGATTATTTATTGTTCAGAGTGAAAAGTGATGAAACACCTTTGTAGTCCATTGTCCATTTGTGTCCCCTGCCCTTGCCCCTTCTCCATAGTGTAAGACATCTCTCTTTGGAACTTGGGGAGAAGGTCTGAAGACAGAAGGTCGGGCAAGGAAACAAAGCCTGTTTGTACCACACAGGTATGTTTAGAGAAAAAAAACTCTCCAGTGTTCACTGCCTGTTGCCTCCTCAGTCAAAGTTGGACTGTGCGACCAAACATTATATCCTAAATACTCAGCTTACTGGTTTCCTTGTTATTACTCAATAATATCCTTTCTCTCGTTTTCTTTATGCAAACTGTGAGATACATACACTTTTCATATGTTTCTGTATGTTTGTTTGATTGGTTTGTTTTTTTGAGGCTGCTAAAATGTAGATCTGGAGCTTTTTGACTGTAGTCTTAAATTCCAGGAGAACTGTAACTGAAAACTGGTCTGAAGGATACCACTTAATAGTTATTGCCTTAATTTTAAAGTATTACAAATCAGATTTCTGCTTAAAATACTTTCAGTGTGCATTTATAAAGGAGAGGGGTTTTTTTGTTTTTGAAACACCTTTCAAAGTTATACTCTGACTTGGAAGGAAATACATATAAACTATGCTTAGCATCCATAAAAATACTGTAATTTTGTTCAGCCACTTACCACCTATTTAACAAGGTGGGCTTGGAGTTTTATGTGATTAATCTCATATAATTACAGCATTTCACCAAGAAAAAGTGCAGAGGAAAGTTTGTTTTGTTCTTTTGCCATCTGCACTGTATCTTCTAATCCAAGAAAATAACTGTAACTATCCATCAAAAGAAAGTGTTTTGCCATTGTCACACTTCATGCAATTTGACTTCGCATAATATGTGCACTTGTGCTTGCCATAGTCTATTTCTTCTTTAATTTCTGATAAATTTAAGTTTAAAATAGCATAAAATTATTAGGCATCATTGAGAAATTTCCAATCCTTAGAAAAACAAGCAATAAAAAAATTGTACTTTTTTTTCTTCCTTTGGATTTTTTGCTCAGCTTTTACTAGTAATGCATCATATCCGCTGTGTTAAAACCCAGTTAATGCTCTAATTCATTGACAATGATAGCGTATTTATAAAATAGTCCTTCAGGCACTTCTTTTCTACTCAGACTGTTAAGTCTGGAGTATCAACATTGGATAATTGGAGAACAGGTAAATATTTTCCATTGTAACAAATTAGAACATTCCTTCTCTTTCTGCATTGCTTCTGAACAGCAAAAGTGTAGCCAGCAGGTTGAGGGAGGTGGGCTGGCACACCTGGAATACTAGAACAGGACAGTAAGACAAAGATGTCACAAAACTAGAGAAAGTCCAGCGAAAAACCACTAAACTAAAAGGCCAGGTGAGCAGCATATCGAACATACTATAAAAGACTGAAGGAACCGGTTTTGTTCCACTTGGGGAAGAGAAGGCTGTGGAGGAACCAAATTGCATTCTTCCATTACCTTAATAGGCATCGCAGAGTAGGAGACAGGATTTTTTCAGAAAGGCACCAGAAAAGGACAAAGTGCAACTGTCACAAAGTGCAGCAGGAGATATTCCAGTTGGACACAAGGGATGAATTTTTCTCCACAGGAGTGGTTGCATGCTGGTGCAGGCTGCCCAGGGGCTGTGGGACCTCACTCCGCCTTGGAAGTCTTCAAAACCTGACTGCACAAGGCCCTCAGCAGACTGGTCTAATGTTTAATGTTACCCCTGCTCTGAGCATGAAGGAGGTTGGACTATATGATTTCCATAGAAGCTTACCAACCGAAATTATTCTGTGATTCCCAAAATGATTCCATATTATTATTAATTTACAATGAATTGACTGAAAAGAGTGGCATTTAACTGGAGAATCTATGGGGAAGGAAAAAAATGTTTCTTTCTGCCTGTCACTAATACTCCACACTCCTACAAAGATGACTGCCACTCCTTACTTGAATATTAATTACTGAAACCAACAAGCAAGTTTTTCCTATTGGCATATATCTTTGAAAGAGAAATGTTTCTTTAGATGTGCCTGGATTCTTTGTTCTTTTTTTTTTTTTTTAAAAAAAAAACACAACTCATTTCTCTGTAGTGTGCACATTTGTCCTTTTTTCTTTCCATCTCTTTATCTTAACAGAACTCAAACAAGTTCAGTTATGGTTGGGCTGTGATATCTCTGCAGTATTTCTTAAGACAATGTAAAGCCAATGTGTTTCAAGAGTCTAAGTCATTTGAATAATGATTGAGACACCTGAGGATGAGGAATCCTGTTATGAAGTTAAATATGTTGTCAGTAATGTCATATCTTCAACTGGAAGACCCTTTGTTTTCCGTATTTAAACACATTAGTAAATGGTTACACCATTTGATAGTGGGGCTAAATACCAATTTAATCGTCTTTTAGTAGGATTTGGAAAATAATTTAAAAATAATGATTTGCAAGCTGTAAAATTTACAACTTTTAAACCTCTAGAGAGCTTCAAATCTTTGTTCAAGACTTTTCCTCATCAGGAGAGAAAGACTTTGTGAACTTTGAAAGTCAAAATTTATTCTCTGGCCCCAACAGTGTCCAGAGAATTGCTGGATAAACAAACAAACAAACAAACAACACACAAACAAAAAACCAGAACTAGTATACTGAAGATTGCTGTTTCTGATATTTACAGAGTACTGACTTGTCTTTAATCATCCTGCCAGGAAGGTATGAGTCAGTATGCCAGATAATGGTGCGAAATTACGTGTAAGTACAATAACAGCATCTCACCTGTTTTACTCTCAGCTATATCACATCCGTATACTGATGCTGTGGATGTAAATCCATTTGAGTTATACAAGCAACTTCCTGTTTGTGGCACTGAAGGATTAAGTGACTTGGTGACTTCGCACAAGATGGCATAAATACAGAGCTGTATTTTCCTGAAGTTCTTAGCTGACATTACAGATGCTCAGCAACCCTCAAAATGAAGTGCTGTTTAGAGGCAGCACAATAGTAAGACTAGGTAAGTAGACCCCTGAAGAAGAATAGTTCATTGAAATGCATGCCTTGTTCCAGAGGGGAGTCTGACATCAAATCAGTTTTGAGATTGCTCTTCTACTGGGCACAACTTCATCATTTTAGAATTGTCAAGGGATCTTGTTGTTTCCAGACTTTTGTGAAAAGCATGACTAATTGAAGCCAGCCTAAGGCATTTTCTACAATTACATACATGAAGATAAATATATTCTAATTTAGCTGATTATTCCATTTTTTTCTTTGCATTAACTACATAGAATATGCTTTGAATTCTTTTGTTTTATATCACATAGCATAACTTACCTGCTGTGATTTAATCAAGTATTTGGGTCACTCAGACTCTAATAGTAACAGAAATAATCAGGATTTCTATATTTATAGTAGGATTTTTTTTTATTTTACTTTTCCTCTAAATTAATGCTTTTTTTCTTGTGACTGTTTTTAGCTGTGATATTATGCAAACCACTTAAATTTTTAATCCTTTAAAAATTCAGAAACAGAAACCTCAGCTGTTTAACAGTGCTTTCATGAAAAGTATTGCTTGGCATTTTGGGCTTAACTTGTTTTAAAATATTTTATGCAGGAGTTTTGAAAAGTTTTTAAGCATATTAACATTTAATTTTGATAGGAAACATGCTGCATAATACTTCCTCGCTACAGAAATTAATGCCACAATGCTTATTCTGCAGTAAGTTTACCATATGATGCTGCTTAAAAAAGTATATATTTGGCAAGCATTAATTGGAAGGAACATTTTCATGTTTGTTGTTAGGCAGGAGTTATTCTAAGCACATTGCTTATAATGTTGTTTTACATTTTCTTCCATGTTCTTTACGCTTCACTTTTCATGAATATATTGCAGCCAGACTGGAAAGTCTTTCAGGAGTTTCCATCGCTTAAAGCATATTCCTTCAAAGTCATTAGTTATATTAAAAAAACTTTATCATTTCCAAGGTGCATTGATGTCATGCTAAAGTAGATCTGCTATAAGAGATGATATATTTTTAGCTCCAAGCTGGCTAGGAACCCTCAATTATCTTAATCACTGTAACACACATTTCAAAAATATACAGTCAATACCTCCCACTATGTCATTTAGGAGAAAAAAAGCAAACAATGCATTTTCTACAAGACAGTAAGATTCAGATATGCTTGTCCAAACATATGAAAACTTGGTTATTTTTCTGGGATGCAAAAGAAACCTGTCCAAGGGTTGATGAAAGAGCATCACACACCGGCCAAGAGGAGCTATGGAATTAGAGGCAAGACCTTTGCCCATTTCAACCAGAATTATTCTAGTGAAAGATTGCAGTGTCTAGTTCATCCAAAGAATGGTCCCTCTTCTGATATATTTGTCAAAACACATAAAACAAGCCAAGTTTCAGAAAATACTGAGAATCTGAGCTCTGAAAATGAAGTCAAGCTGAACATCAAATGTCATTAGCTACTGTGCTTTTGTTTTTTAGGTGAAATGAAAACCTAATCTATTTAAATTAACAGAAATTATGTTATTAACATCACTGGGAAAGAACTTCAGCACAGTTGACCCAATTCAAAGGCATAATTTAATCCTTCATTTTCAATGGGGAGATGGAAATGCAAGGCTTCAACTTAAAGCACTTCACTTGCTTGGTCTTTTCTACTCTTCAATTTTAGCCTCCTAGTCTACTTTTCCCCCTTTTTCCTTACTTCCATTCATCTCTTGTTCTGGACCATATAAATCATGTTTCAGGCTGAGTCATGGAAAACATGATACAAGAGAAAAACTTGAAGGCAGGCACAGTGAGCCAACAGCAACAAAACAAGATGTAAAAATGAAGAGGCAGCAGTCTAAAGTTTCTTGATCCAGAAAAAGAAGATGCGACTGACATAAACCAGAGTATAGCATGCAGGGTTATAAAGCCAAAGCTTCTGTTTTAAAAATGTGTTCTTCTATGCTGAAAATATGATTGGTAGCAAGAAGTAATAAGCAAATACATTCACAGCTTGGATTCTGCTGGATGTTATTTAGGAACCACTAATATGTTTCTTTATCCCTGTTTCAGAAGGAAAATAATGGCACAGAAACAAAAGAAACTTGGTAGATCACACACAGTCTTCACATCAACCTAAATGCAACACATCCATCCTATTGATGGTTGCCAATATTTGAAAAAAAACAAAACAAAACAAAACAGGTTTTGTGTTGACAGGAGGAATAGAGATATTTGAAGACAAAACATTCCTTTTTAGGCTCCTGATACCGTGAAGTACTTACGTGTCTCCTGGGAAGTGCAGACTGCTGGTCATCACCACTGGGATCTGCATGGAAACAGCTGGACTTCATTTAACGTACGAGTAGAGTCAGTGGCCAGAGCAGCGCAGCTTTGGTGTGGTAGAGAAGTTCAGCTCTGTCTTGGTATCATAATTCCTAAGCCAGCTGGAACCTTCTTCTGAAGCAATATGCAAGTCAGTGATCATGATAGGCCACAGCTTGCATGGTGAAGTCCAAAGTTCGGTTTTAATTTGTTGAGGTGTTAAAGAACAGGTGTCACCTCTCATCATCCATGACAGTTGCTTAGTTGTTAAGTTGTACTAATGGGCTTTTTTTCAATTAAAGAGAACATCCAAATCCCATTTGAAGTGTTCACTCTTGTTGACTGAGTAGGCTGAGGTTGTTGTCGCCTCTGTCACTGACCTTGTTCAGTTTGTCCGTAACTTCAATTCATGTTTGTGCAAGATCACCACATTCCCTAGAAAACTCATGGCCTCCTAAGTATGTTGTGCTTAAGCACTAAAAGCTTTTCATGAGTTTAAACTATCTTTAATTTATTAGTGTTTTCCAGATGGTGTTCTGTCTTTTTTCTCCTTATAAAAGCAGTCCTACACAGGACTTGGTGTCTGTGTATTTAGGGCTTTGCCCTGCAGAAAGTAGTCTTCTTTGATGTTGACTCCATGACATCATAACACATTTTAAAATTTGGCAAAATAGGACAGAGAAAGAGGAGAGATAAAGAGGACTTCAGTGCAATACCTTTTTCCTGATTTCTTGGTACATCACTCTTAGTTTGAAAATAGAACATGAAGCGGCTTCTGCACATTCGACTATATGGTAGACAAATTTGAACTGTAGCAATGATACCTTAGCCTTTTAGTCTGTATGTAAAATGAACTGAGGAATAATCTTATTGTTTATATTGTTCCAATAGCAAACCTAATGTTATCAATTATGAACAGCAAGATGATAAATACTTACGTTTTAGTTACTGCAAAACACTCACAGATAATGTGGTTTGTAATGTAGATCATGATCATGTCTCTAGGATATGAAATAGCTGTAAATTATTATTATGTATTTTTCAGAAACCTTTTCAGAATGAAAAAAAAAAGAAATTGAACACTTAAGAAAGTATCTGTGAGTGGTAGGAAATACCATGTTATCTTTTATTAGATTATTCTGGCATCAATGGGAAAAAGCTTTAAAAGGAAGGGCAAAATATGACGGTAACATGTACAGCATTATAAAGTCTTTATGTATGTGTGCATACATCATACAAATTGACCAGTCTGAAATGGTATCTATTTTTAAGAGATATAAAGTAGTGTATTTAAGAAAATTCAACTAGCAGAAGTGGCACCAATTCAAGACATACGCACATATGGAATCTACCCATCTCAACGTGTATCTACTTTTCTGAACAGAAGTTTATGTCTAAAATTATCCTGCTAAAAGTTACCCCATGTAAAGACAATAAGGGAAACAACAAAAATCCTACAAAAAATTTTAGCAGGCCTGAAGAACTAAGTATCCAGTAACCAGAGGACTATGATCAATACCTTAAATCAGAAGTGAAGATTAGAAAATGGAATGAAATGTAAAAATTTTGTATTTTCCACAGAAGCACAAGCTTACATTTAGAAACACATTCTGTGTAATTAACTTATTTTGAGCAACTAATTTTTATTATTATCAAAAAAGCTTGATTTCCATGCCACAGTGATGTTGTGCACTCATATATTTTCCTTTCCTTATTTAGAAGCATAATAAATTTTTTTCTGTACTTTTTATGTCTATGTGGTCTATTTTTAAGAAATATTTATATTTTCTTTGTATTTACTCCTATTTTCTTAAGTTATAATAACATCACTTTCATAACAAAAAATAAAGATATTTCAAACTTTTCCATGCTGTTCAGCCAAATTAAGTGAATGCTGCCATTTAGTTACCCAGCAGGATGCAGAGGTAAAGTATGCCAATAAGAGTAGATGCTCATGAGAAACTTGATTTAGACTGTACTGTTTCCTTCCTTTTAAAAACCTAAGATAACTTACAGTGAATTCTTCACTTTCAATAATCCACTTTTTCTAATACAAAGCTTCTCATCTACTTTAAGTTCATTATGACACTACAGTAAAATAACATTTACAAACTTAAAATGTACAGCTTTCAGATATGGTTATTACAGAAGCTGAAATACTTTTTAAAGTACTTTACTTGTTATTGCCTATAGAACTTTCATTTTTAATAACTACTGCAGAAATATGTAAAACCAGATATTTTAAAGAACGCCAAAATGATTATATAATATTATATTTCCTCTCATTATCATTTTCTGAGTCAATTTGATTTATCCCAGCTTGGAATATTAGATTAGACATGAAGGGGTAAGAACAGTCTTACAGTTAAAAAAAGTATATATACATATTCATATATATGTATAGGTGCACATGAATCTCCTCTGGCTCGCAACTCCCTGCCAAGAAAATTTTCCTCTTGTCAGTCATTTGATCCTAATAGCATCTTAGAATGGAGAAGACATTTGAAAGTACAGAGTTCTTTTCCTTCATGTTGTTTTAATTATGGTTTGTATAAAGGTAAATACAAGCCCTTTGTGGTTATATTTAGCTTAAGTGTTAAACTTTTCTTTTTACCTTTGTCTTGCTGAAATGCTGAAAGTTGTCTGAGTTTTTCATGAGTTCATTATTTGAGCAGGGTGCTGACTCTGAAGTTAAAAGAAATTTCAGATACTTTCTTCAAAGCTGATATTCAGGCTCAGTGATTTTAGAGACCGTTTCAAGTTTATAGTATTAAGAAGTCTGTCTCAAAGACACTATACTTCAGTTTTCATGCAAAATGTTATTTGCATCTGATTGCAGCTCTGCAAATTGATCTTGGCTGCTTCTTAGTTTGCAGTGTCTAGCTTTTGAAGTGTTCTGTCTATTCATAAAATAGGAACAGCACTGGCAATAGCTGTTCAGGGTTCTCGAAAGCCATTTTTTTTAGCGTACGAAAATTCTATTTTGGAGAGACCATTTCAAGTAATAGAAACAAATTTGGCCCGATACTGTTGATATTGTACTTTACAGACTCTTTCTCATCTTTATTCTGCCATCCGTTGCCTCACTGGAAACTAATGGGAGATGCATCTTTTTTCTTGCAAAGACTAGATTATGTAAGAATGAAACAGCTCTGCTTGATTTTCATATAATTGCAACTTAAATTGCAAGACTGGAAATTGGGAACAAGTAAGTTTTGCATCTGGAATGATCAGATTCAATATTAGAGCTCTTGATACAGTTCTCGTGGAACAACCCTTCCCCCAGATTGTTCACTAAAAAAACAGACTTGCAGATGCAGTATAATCCTTAGCCAGTATTTTGCAAAATAACTACTGGTGTTCCTTCAGCAATATTTGTTAGTTTTACTAGTTGTGTTAAATTTGCAAAGTGACAATTCCATGTTATCTCATCTGATAAATACTTTTTGACCAGATATGAATCTTTATATGCTCCTAAAGGCTAAACATTTCTGCATGTTTGGAATTAATTGCATTAACTTCATTAATCTGTTTCGTGATCTTAAAGCTCCTACGGGTGTTTGAATCTGGTGTTTGAGGTAACATTCTTGGTCAACCCCCAAGCTTCATCCGGTAGTTGTGAACTGGAGCTGACTAGTTCACTAGGTTGACTTAAAGCTGTTTGACTGTGATTGTTGTTGCTTGCCTTCTTTACGGATCACAGATTTTACATTAGATAAAACTCATAAAAAGTCAAGTAATGAACAGGATAGAAACAGAATTTATCTAAATTTTTTTAAAACCTTTTATTGTCCCTAAAAGCATAATCATGACCTTCTGCTGAAGTGGATAGAAGTTGTAGCCACAGGGAACCTTTCACACAGATTTCACTGCAAGATTGAAGTTAAAATGAAAGGCCAGATGGTTTCCAGCCATTCTGCAGGCTCTGGACCAAAAAAATTATAACTGCTGGAGTAAGTTCAAACTGTTAGTGACTAAAGAAAAGCCTCATCTTTCTCAGTGTTCTGTCCATGCAGGGCTTGTTGAAAATTCATTAAATGCAGCATTGATGGCATTTCCAGGGTAGTATACAACCTACTGTAGCAGTTACCTGGAAGTAGAGACTCCACTGTTTCTTAATAAGCATGTTAATTGTATTATGGACTTCTACTTTTATTCCTCAGCTATTTCCTTAATAGTTTTGTGTTTACATACAAATGTTTTTAATACCTGCCACTATTACTAACTTAAAAGCTAGTTGTTTTCTTATGCATTCTCATCAAGCAAAACAAGGTTCTAAAATTCCCAGTGATGTTTTTCATCTTGAGCCTTCAGGGATATCACACTGGTGTCATGTTGGAATTTAGTAAGCGGTGGGTGAAAAAAAACCCTAGCTGTAGCACTTTCTATCTTTTGATCTCAGGGGACCTTAGAAAGGAGTTTAGTATCATCACCTAAATTTTACTGAGAAGGAACCTGGACACAAGAGAAGGAGGTAGTGACTTACTCAGGTTTTCGCAGTAAGCCTGTGACAGAAACTGAACCTTTGTCTCCTGAATTCTAGCCAAATACTTTCACCAGCCTACTCTCCTTCTGCACAGGACTCCAGATTCCAAAATGGTAAAAGACATAAAAAGCAGATGATGTGAACAGGTGTAAATGAACACACGTCATGAAATCCTGGTTTCACTTAAGCTGGTGGCAAAACTCCTTTCAACTTTAATGGAGTCAGGATTCTTATCAGGTCCGACCATCTTTTAAAGAAAATAGTGCCATATTTACACGAACGGGTCTTTCAGATTTGATCTCTTTACTTTTTTCCTTACACAGTTTGAGTTGCCATAGGTTCTCTAATTAAATTTGGTACATAATTCACTGTCAGCTTATATTTCTTAACCAGACCTTGACACCTTTCTTTGGATTCATTTTGCTTTAAAGAAAAAAAACCCATGTACTGCCTGTTCTGAAATATACTAAGCTTTGTTTTTATCATGATCATTTTGACAAATCTATTTTCTTCGCTTTATTCTTTTATAATGTTATTGTATAGGTAGTATTTTATCTGTCAGTAGCAAATTTCACTGTTACGTATACAGTTCAATGAAATATATTTTCATTTATTCTGTGGCCACAGAGTAGATGAAGAACAATTGGCTATTGAAAATTGTGTGTCTTGGATTTAGAACATGCATGTTTGCTATTAAAAATTACTGATAGCTTTAAAGGTTAGAATGAGTTCATTTTGCTCAGTAAGTAGTAAAGTTACTAGTAATTTGTGAATTCATAATTCAAAGTTTAGGTGAAGAACATAGTTTGGTCCTGACAGTTAAGTTTGTGGTAATGGCTCTGGCTATTCACTGTCTCTAGTCTGATTTTACTGATTTTATTTGTTGCCTTTTTACAATTAAACTGAGCTTTTTCCTCCTTAAAAAAAAAAAAAAAAGGTCTGTGGCGGTGGGAAATTAGAATGTGCTGACACATGGAAGACAAGGAAGCAAATTGGTGGCAATATGAGATAATTTGCAATCAACTGGAAGGAACTGGTCTCAGAGTAACCAGAGTCTTTAAAAAAGCCTGAGAAAGAAAGTACTTTTATTTTCCTTAATGTTTGTAGGGAAACTTGCAAAATGCTGAAAGCAGTAAAGTCCTTACAGCAAACTGTCATATGATCATAAAATAGTCTCTTACACAATGTATTGATACTGATTTACACAAAGTCGCTCAGGAGGGCAAATGCTTTCTTCAGCAAATGATTTTTCGAGGACAATATACCTCCCTTCTCCTTTTATTTTACTCATCACCTTCAGAGAATTCTGGCTAGTACCTAATATAATTAAAGTATATAGCTTATTATTCCTCAGAGGAGAGTCTACTCTGTTTGGAGAGAAATGGTAACCAGGATCTAAGACTGAAATACTTATGAGAGATGAGAAATGCCATTGAACACTGCATAGAACTGAAGAGAGAAAGTCAGAAGAGGACAAATTTGATGCATAATAGCAATTTTTAAGTAGTTTCCTGAGAAGCTGCCTTATTTTTTGAAACTTAAGAAATCAGAAGTATTAATGAACTGTGCCTGCACCATATTGAAGCATCCTTTCCAACATATCACCTCTGAAAATATACTGCTGTAATGTTAGAACAGTAAATGAAAAAGCAACTGATACAGAAATTAAAACACATCAACTTGTCCTGCAAAAGTTAAATTATTACTGGTTTTATGTGTGGTGCCATAGACCACATAGGTCATGTATTTAATTTTCTTCTGACAGCTTGGATTGAGTAGTTTGGTTTGTTCTCTAACAATGTGTTTGCTATAGAAAATATTTCATTCTACTGAGTTGACATACTGTCAAGAAATAAAAGGTCTTGGCTTGCACAATACGTGTAAAGCTGTGCTCAAAGTGGTAGATACTGACCTGTCACGTGGTAACTGGAACCTCAATGTCACGTAAGTAAATGAATCTATATATAAACAAAGATATATAGTCTACTCTTACTATGAAAGGATTAAGCCTTGCTTATTAAAACGGTTTTAGTGCCTGTGACAAAGACCAAAGATGAAAAATTAAACATTTTTGTGAATACTGTGGCTTTAGGCCAGACTTTTCAAACATTGTATAAATAAGCCTAATTTTGAAAGTAAGGCACCAGCAATGTATGCACATGACCTGTAGTCAAACTCTTGAAATACTACTGGTAAAACAGAATTATATAGGCTGTGCTCTAAGAATTCATAATAACAGTAGTGTAACCAGTGGAGGATTATCAAGAGTCAGTGATATGATTGTATTGCACACACTTAAGTCTTATTTCTTATTGTCAGAACTAATATTAAAGTCATACTTCCATTATCCTTCCTAGTACAGATGTGTCAAACATAGTAGAGTATGGACATATGCCAAACTGGATAGAATACATTCTCAGATTTTTTTTCTTAACGTAATAGGCTAAAACTAGCAATATGAAAAGTGTCCCAATCATTGGCATTAGGTGAGGATAACATATAAATTTTACAATTACTTGAAGAAAATTATTTTTACAATGAGGATGGTGGAACACTGGCACAGGTTGCCCAGAGAGGTGGTAGATGCCTCATCCCTGGAGACATTCAAGGCCAGGCTGGACAGGGCTCTGAGCAACCTGATCTAGTTGAAGATGTCCCTGCTTGTTGCAGGGGAGTTAGACTAGATGAGCTTTGAAGGTCTCTTCCAAGCAAACTATTCTATGAATCTATGATAAAAATTGACAAGCTACTCAAACTTGCTATGGTGCTTGCTAAAAACTTTTTAACTCTTACCATGTAGTGAGTCCAAAGTATTGAGAAGGCACATAATTCTCAGTATTTGGGCATTTTTTGTGTCTGCCACTATTCTATATGTATATAAGCAAGCAATAATTTATTTTTTGATGTTCATAACTAATGAAGAGTTGATATCAGGCCTCCCTGCAAAGTTGTTATGGATTTCCTATAACAGTAGTAATTCCGTTTCTGGAGTTATCTTGAGGCAGAATAGCTTTGCCTTGCTGTGCTCTGTCTGACTGACTTTATCTACATTTTCATTAATTCAAAAGGTGACAGAGAACTATCAGAATTGAAAGACACGTTTCTAATTGATAGTTAATTGATCTTGATCCAAAACCAGAAGAAAAAACAAAGGCTGCCAACTGAGTGGTCCTTTTTTGATCTCCTAACATAGGAGCCAATATAGTCTCTTTTTGTAGGTAATTACAGATATGTCTCGGATGGTATAGTGCCAGAAAACATTCCAAGTTTCAGCATTCTCTGAACTGTCCTGTGCAATTCATCTCTCTGCAGCACTTTGTGCAGTTTTCAGGAGAGTTTTGTGCTGGGAAAACTAGCAGGTCACTTAGGCCATTTGTATCAAGTGTTTTTGCTTTATTCAGTGCTTGTTGAAACCTTATCACAGGGTGTCAAACTCATTTTCACTGGCGGCACATCAGCCTCACGGTTGCCTTCAAAGGGCCGAATGTAATTTTAGGACTGTATAAATGCAGGAGTAGAAGCTACTCCTTATCATGTTGTCTTGGGGTCATGATGACCTTTATTGAAATTACTAGTTTTACTATTGACTTAGAATGGAATCAGAATTATTTTCTTTGATCTGGTTCCAAATTTAAAATATTTTTTGCATTTATTGTATTGATTAATGTTTGCCTAAAACAAATGAACAAATTCAGTATTGAAATCAGCACCATGTGAATCCCTTACCTGTAGAGTACAGTGTGTGTGATAGAAGAGAGCTCTCTAAAGCATGCATATCATAGTGATCCACCTCCAAGTGTCCCCAGTCCAGAGATTCAATAGTTTGCTCCATTGAATGTCTTTTCTTTAACATTATTCTATGACATCCCTGTCAGCTACAAGCATGACCTTCTGCAGTCATGCTGCTACTGCAGGCAACTGTTTAAAACTCTGTACTTGAACCCCAGAATACAAGAAGTGGCGCCCTGTTCCACCAAAATCCTTTTCCCACCTCCCAGTTCCACAATGCTTTATAACGATTCTGTGTCAGTAATCCTATAAATGTGGGGAAATACATCACTGAGTTAGCAACTCTTCCTTTCACAAAAGTAGATGTTTACTTGGTGACCCGTAGTTAATAATTACATTGGTTAGAACAGAACCAATATATTAGTCTTAGCTAAATTTGGGTCTTTAGGGCTAAAAGAATGTGCATATAGCTTACCTAACTGTATATGATTTGGTTGCTTCATAAAGTATTACTTTTAATAGCGTGTCTATTTGACTACCTCATCTACATACTGCTTGCCAAATGTCACCACTGAGACTACCACTGACATGCATATCCTTGGGCAGATTTAAATAGCTGCCTTTATTTTAATTAACCTGTCAGAGAAAGCTTGTTTGTTTTCAACACTTAAAATTAAGCTTGGCCTAAAGTCTGAATTTAGCCCTGCATCCATGGTAAATGTGAAGACCAATCACTTTACTAAGTGTTTTGAAATGCTCTCACAATTGAAGAGATAAGAGGAAATGCAGACCACAAACTAGCAGATCTGAGTAAGAAGCTTCCAATTTATACTGTTGCTTTTCTGATTATAACTGCTTCTAAGCAGCTAATCTTTTCCCTTTGAAATTTCTTCCAAGCTAGAATCACTGAATGGCAAACTTCTCTATTCTGCACTTTTTAAAAATTAAATAAACTATTTTTGAACAATGAGAGTGACAGGGAAAAGTTTACTAGGCAAAGAGATTGTAATATATCTTTAAATAAAGTATGTCTAAATTGTTCTGCTCTTGTAAGTGTTGCATTTTAGCTTTACTGTCTTTTATGAACACTGATTAAATTTCTACTTGAAGTTCATGTTTGAGACTGGAAAAGCTTTCCAGAAGAATTTGGAATAGGAAGGATTAGCTGATTGTTTAAGGGACTCTGCAATGAATTGTCTGCAGTAATAACTGAATTAACCAGGGGTCCATTTAAATTCTGTGTTACTGTTACAAACAAGTGACACAATACACAGGTGCCTGGACAGCCAGGATAAGATCAATTTTGTCTAACTGCCTAAAAGAAGTCAACGTTTTTGTTTAACATAACAGATTAGGTTCTTTGTATTGGGCAGCAGACACCTCTAAGGGACCCTTCATCCTATAGTGTATTTTACAATGAGATTAATAATCATTTGGAACGGGGGGCTGTTTTTATTATAAGTCTAGCTTTTAAACCATTAAATTACATTGTAGTAATTCCATCCCAAATTGAAAACAAAATCTTGTTTTCATGCAAACCAATGGTTTCAAATTTGAATTTTCATGTTTTAAAAAATATGTTTATATCACTTATGACTAAAATTATTAATCACTGTAAATTCTTGTAGAGTAGTTGTCCTAGATGCAATCAAGTCAGAATTAAAACAGTAATTTTTGAATAGTATGAATTGTACCATTCATTTCGATGGTTATGTTGTTTTGGTAGACCTGTGCTGAAACCTGAAACTGTCACTATAGGTATCAGCCCTACTAACTGTTCCATGTCTAATTCTTTTAGAGAAAAACTCAGCTAGTAACTTTATTCTTCATCTCAAGCAGCTTTAGTGTTGTCTCTTTCATGTAGCTGCCACATTTCCCAGCCACTCTCTGACTGCTTTACAGAATTATATATAAGTAACAAATACCCATGTCCTGAAAGCATGATGGTAGTATAAATTAATTTTACACTTAACTTTTTTTGTAGTAGATTGCAATCCTTATTTTATAAGGTAAAATAATATATTTCATTAGAGAGCTGCAGAATGCAAGGCTTGAGAAATACGCTAGGTCATGAGTTTAACATGCCTATGGAAGTGCTTTGTAACTATTTAATTAAAAAAAAAAAAGTCTAATCACTTTTAGCGCATGAGTTATATTCAGCTTGTAAACTCCTTATTATTCATACACAGAAGGATGTGTCCAATGATTAAGACTCCAAGGATTTGGTTGATAGAATAATCTGCATTTCTAAAGGAAAAATAAGCAGAAGGGCACTTAATTCTTTAAAAGAAAAGTTGTGATGCACGTCAGAGCATAAAACTGACTCATAGTTTTAAAAACAATATCTGCAACTTGCTTGTCTGTTGGTTGGTTGGTTCACTCTTGTATCTGTAATGTACAGTCTTGATCTAATAATTGCTAATTATGCAGTTGTTTATCAGCTCATTTGAAACATCCTGAAATTCAGTCTAGCTCAGCAAATTGCTGTGCTTAAGGCATTTTTATATTCTAGGAAATTATAATATCCCCAGAAGGTGAAGAATTAATAATAAAAATCCTCTTTTGTAGAAGATTATCATTGCAGAGCAAATGGAGCAGATCTTCCCTATCTTGGTGCATTTAATATTCTCATTTTTTTCTATGAAAGTTTGATGGAAAGACTATGTGGGGATCACTGTTTTATTAACTTGTTAAGAGACAAATTTACTGAACCAGTGCAGCATATTGATTTCAGTGTCTGCTATATGGAAAAGCAGACATAGTAATGGATGACTTCTAGACATTTCAATATGGAAACTAGCTCATTCTTTAGATGTTTGTGATCTTGATTTATTTGTTTAGGCTGGCATTAAGGAGTTAGTGATTAAAATTACAAGGATGCTTTCTTGTTTATTACCTAAGAAATTTTTCCTGCTTTCCAAATGATTTCTTCCTAATATGCCTGCCCTTATTGAATCCTTTGTAAAGGATTACAGAAGCAAATCCACACTTTGTCTCATTCTAATGGAAACAATATTCTGGCCGTAGATTTCAGGTTTGATAGGCGGTAAACAGAAATTAGAACAATACATGCAGCACATTTTTGACCAGTTATTGAGGATTATTCAACTGATAAAGCATGCAACCATCTCTGGACTGGGAGAGCTTAATATATTTCTTAAAATCCATCATCTAATACAGACGGCCAGATCTAATTATCTTAGTAGTTACAAACATACAAAGGCAAATATCATACCTAAGACATTTAACAAGAAGCAGAAATGTAGCTGTCACAATAAATTGAGTTGCTATCTTTTAGGTACTTTTCTTGAAGTCTCTCAAGTCCATAAACATACCTGTCTTCCAAGGATTTTGCCTTACATTTTCAGGGGGAGGGCAGGGCGGGGGAGGGGAAATATTGCTTCTTAATCTAGAAGTCCAATACTGGTTTTATTTCTATTATTTCTTTTGGCATTGCATGATTCAAGTATCAGATTAAAAAAAAATATCTCAGAGAGTATGCAGACATCTGTGGTCCTTCACCTTACAGAGTGCAGACAAGGGCTGAAATCATAGCAACACAATTCAGAAACTAACCTGCATATATCTGCGCTCTTATAATATTTTTGGACATAGAAATGTTTGTACATTTATTTCTCAGTTGACTATGTTGATCTCTTAGGAGTCATAGACTGATTTCTACTAAGAAATCTTAATAATCTAGGCAAAGAGCCTTTGTATTAGCAGCATTAAGACTATACAGTTAAGTGATTTACAGGAATTAATTATGCATTTCTTTTGATTAAGCCATCAAAAATATATTCTGGATATTTTTATCAGGCCTGACCTTAGAAACTGAAATATTTTACTTCTGTAACGTATGTGTTATGCCTTCTTTTTTATTAAAAGGCTCAGGATAGAGGAAAAAGGTTTCTATGATGCATTTTGTGCAGAAATGGTTTACTGCGCTAGGTGAAGAATCTGTACCACAGCTAGTTGAAGTTTTTATCCTAAGTTTCAAAAATATGAATAATTACTCCAGAAATAGGAAAAAATGTGGCATTTCCAAGCCAGTAAAATTTACTTCTGACAAATTTAGATCAATAAGTATTATTTTTGTATATATTATCAGCAAAGGAGTTTTGGAAGTAGCAGACTTGTATATTCTTGTGTATATACAGTGACCTACTTCATAGATGTAGACAGAATTGTGTCTGTAAAAGTATGTAAAGTGGGTCTGTAATGTAAAAAACATAGTTTAAAATAGTCTTATTGAGGGAAGCATTGAAGCAGCATCTTTTACATAAGCTCTCAGATATACTAAGGCAGTAACAGTTATCGGGCAATCTCAAAGCATTTCACAAAGGCAACAAAGTATTTTTTCTGTTCTAAAAAATAGAAGGATGACATTCAGAGACTGATTTTTACAAAGCATCAAGAATTGTAGTTGCTCATAAACACAAAAATCAGACACAAAGGTCCTCCCTGAGACTTAAGGAGATACCTGTCTTGACATAAGTGAAAGCCCTTGCAAAATTAAATGAACCGTAGCTCTGTACGTGTTGTTGAAGCCAAAAGAAGTTGCCCAGGGACCTCCAACAATTCAGTGGCAGAGCTGGCAAAGGCATTCCTGCCTCTTGGTTCCTTATGCCAGGTCCTTGCCTCTTGACCACCACTTCATCAATGCATTGCCTGAAATGTGAAACCATCATTGTTTTTCCTGTATCAACATTAAAATAACATGCAAGGAGAACTGAACATGAAGAGGTGGCTCATTTGAGGAATGCTGACAAGATGTGCTGGACTCAAGTGAGCCAGAAGCACTTTATGACATGTTCAGAACTTGGAGACTGAATTACAGTTTTAGTAATCATCAGCTCCCCTTCTTTGTCACTTATCTGTTTAATATATTGCATAGCAGAGACTTATGGTACAAGTTTTATAAGCCTGCAATAAAAATATAACAACTGTTGTATTAAATTATTTAAGTAGTAAACTGTTATAAAAAGCAGAAAAAGTTATATCTACATGGAGCTAGAAAAAAATATTATGATGAAGTATAAAATACATTGTGCTGAATACTACAGAATTTTTGCCCAGTTTAGCATATTGTAAATCTTCACTTGGCCTTAAGAGTGGAAGTGCAAGTAGATTGTTCTAAAGGATTGTGGCAAGAGGCTTAAGAAAAATGAAGTTAAATTAGATTTATAATTTAAAAACAAATCAGCAAAAATGTGACAGCAAACAAAAAATGTCTAAAATGTGAGAGAAGAATAACAGCCAAGTGAAGGATCAATTAATTTTAAACTTCCAGATTCCTCCTGAGAGAAAGCTAGAATTCTGTTGGAATAAATAACCAACTTCTATATTTTAAGCAAGTAGATTATTATTTTATTCTTTTGTGCTATGCTTCATTAAAACGAAATGTGCCACTAACTTTGAATCTGGCAGTATTGATGTTTGTAGCATTTCAAAGTGCTAGATTTACCTAGATCAGTTACTAAAATTACAAACTGAAACATTTGCAGGAGGACACAAAATATACTTAGCATGAAGTTCTGAATATACATTATAAGATCCAGTTAGTTTTCCTTTCTCATGCCTCTTTGCTCTTGGTAAGTCAAAAATGCAATATTATTATTATTAATACTAATAATAGTAGACCTTTAGCGTCTCCATATTTCACCTTCTTGACTTACCAGATTTTTTAGGGCTTTAATGACTCCGAATGTTCTTGTGGAAGGTTGTCAATGAGTTTCCTTTGCCCTGCAAAGTGATTTGGCAAAAATTCAGCTAGGCTGAGCATAATTTATTGCCTTCCTTTCTACCAACATGTGCTTTCTGCAAAAGCAAAAAAGAGGTGATGGCCTGATTCTTCTTAGCAGTGGTGTAATTGAAAAAGTACCCTGAAAGATAAGCCCTTTTTTTTTTCTTAAAAAAAAAAAAAAACAAAAACAAAAACAAACTACTCATTCAGCTAATGTAGTGTAGAAAATACTGGTAAGACCACTCCAGTGGTTCCAGGAGAGAAGTGTCTCTCTACAAACAGATGCTGACGGCTTCCTACAGCCTGTCTGTCCTTCTCACGGCTGTCTTCTGCAATGCAGCGGGTATGATATTCCCTGACAAGTTAAGGCCCATGGCATAAAGTATCAGTGTTGACCAAAGAGAGGGCTGTGTGGGCATCTTTGCTTTCCTTTAAAACTGACATCTCTTCTTGAACAATTTATTTCCCTCTAGCAGTGCTACAACATTGTTAAAACCAGATCTCATACCTCAGATCACATCTTTAAAACAGAAGGAGGCACGAGGATAAATCAAAAGGATGTTTTGCTGTGCCTTATAGGTTGGCCTTCTGTTTGTGGGAAAGATAAAGGTCACCCTTCCATCACTTGCACTTCATGTTTCTTACAAGTGGTTAAAGTATCACATCCCTTCTCTTTCTGAGCATTTTCAGTTTCATTAATCCAGTACCTCTTTGACATAACGTAGATTTTGGTGGAGATGTGGCTTAAGGCTCCAGAAGCAGAAATTCCTGTTGAAAGAGCCTAAAGCCTACAGGTAATTTTCAAGTAACCTGTAAACCACCCCAGCAGTTGATGTTGGTGGAAGAACAGCAGAGGTCTCCAAGCAGCGAAGTGGTTTGACAACACGTGCAGCAATGCTTTTCTGGGACAGAGATTTTAGCTTCCAGAGATCCAAACACAGTGCGAGCAAAAGGATGATTCCACTCTTGACCACTGTGTTGTTTGTACATGTGCCCACTGTGGTGTGTTTTTGAGAGGAAGAAGAGGTGGGTCGTAATTTGAGCTCAGTTGTTGGCTTTTCCATAGATTACATTAGCCAGTCATGCAATTCTGGTAGTTTTCTGACTTAGTTTCTTACCTGTGCTACTTTCCTTTTTCAGCTCACTATTTTTTGTGTTGATGGTAAACTCTTTGTGGTAGATCTTTTCTGTTATTTAGTGTTTATTCAGTGCCTGATAAAATGGCACATAAGTCTTGCTGAAGGCTTTTATAAATTCTGCTGTTAATAAATTTAAGTTAGAGAAAAAATCACTTGCAGCTCACATCACTATGTAGCCAAGTTTCAGACCCTTTTTCTTTCATTTTGCTGTTGGTTGACACAGTTGAATGACTCTCCCAGTCTCCTGTTCCCAAATCTATAACAAAGTATGAGCTCATATCATTACACAGGAAGCAATTAGCACCAAGATTTATTTGTCATCCTTGGAGGCCTTGAAGAGGAACAAAAGATTTTCATCTCTCTCCTTTTCTTCCTTGATTGTAGGGAATAAGAAGGTACTGATATCTTTGGTCTCCACAATACAGGATAAAAATCCAATTAATGTAAATCTGCCAGATCAAGGAGAGTTAGTTGTGTGGCTACTGAGAGCCTAAAGATTCATCAGCAGCCTCCAGCAGCACAATTTGCCCATTAGAACAGAAGCCGGGGTTTCTTCCATCTCTACAGGTCTACCCTAATTTTTAGCTTGTTCCAGCTAATTTTGCAGAAGTTGTCAGATGTTGAGCTGGCAACCAGTCACTGGAGGGGTTCCACAGAGATCCATCTTAGGGCCACCACTCTTCAATGTCTTTATAAATGACTCTGACACAGGACTTGAGGGAATACTAAGTAAGTTCGCTGATGACACAGAATTGGGAGGAGCTGTTGACACTCTTGAGGGCAGAGAGGTCCTGCAGAGGAACCTGGACAAACTGGAGAACTGGGCAATCACCAACCACATGAAGTTTAACAAGGGCAAGGGCCGGGTTTTGCACCTGGGACATGGCAGCCCTGGGTGTACATACAGACTGGCAGGCGAGATGCTGGAGAGCAGCTCTGCAGAGAAGGATCTGGGGGTTCTAGTCAACGGCAAGTTGAACATGAGCCAACAGTGTGCTCTGGCAGCCAAGAGGGCCAACCGTGCCCTGGGTGCATCAAGCACAGCATTGCCAGCCGGGAGAGGGAGGTGATTGTCCTGCTCTGCTCTGCACTGGTGCGGACTCACCTGGAGCACTGTGTGCAGTTCTGGGCAACACAGAATAAAAAAGACATAAGCTTACCAGAGAGTGTCAAGAAGAGGGCTACTAAGCTGGTGAACTTTTGGAAGGGAAGCCATATGAGGAGCGGCTACAGTCACTTGGTTTGTTCAGCCTGGAGGAGACTGAGGGGAAACCTCATCATGGTCTATGGTTTCCTCACAAGGGGAGGAGGAGGGGCAGGTGCTGATCTCTTCTCTCTGGCAACCGATGACAGAACCTGAGGGAATGTCAGGAAGATGTGCCAGGGGAGGTTTAGGTTGGGCATCAGGAAAAGGTTCTTCACCCAGAGGGTGCTGGAGCACTGGAACAGGCTCCCCAGGGAGGTGTCATGGCCCTGAGCCTGACAGTGTTCAAGAAGAGACTGGACAATGTCCTCAGACACATGGTGTGAACTGTGGGGTTGTCCTGTGCAGGGACAGGAGTTGGACACAATGGTCCTTTTGGGTCCCTTCCAACTCAGGACATTCTGTGATTCTATGTTATCTACTGTGCATGCTCCTCAGCAGGTGTAAACTAGCATAGCTACAATTTACAGAAGCTGAGAATCTGGCCTAGAAACTGAAAACAATTATTCCATCAATATTATTTTAAATGATCACAGCTTAACTTGACATAAAGCAAGGACTATATCATCTTCTTTGTAGCCTATCTAAAGATGCTTGCCATGAAGTACTTTAGAAACCCTTTATATTATTTGTAGACTAAATTATCCAATCGGCAGATGTATGTTGTGTTTACTGGTTATAAAAACATCTCTTCATGATCAGGCCTTTTGAATGCAGTGTGTCCAATCAGATAGTTCTTCAACCCATGAGTTTTAGTGGACTTGAATAAACCAACAAATGTGGAAGCTGTACCAAAGATATAATTTGGGGATGTCAAAGCACTTAACAAACATTGTTACAACCAAGTCCATGTGTAACCACTGAAGGACATATTTGCTTCAGTATGTCTCATGACAGCTTCTTAAAAAATATACTTAAGTGAATTTAACACTTGTGAAAGGTGCCAGATTGACAGGCCCTGGAGATAAAAGTTCTTGAATTACCAGCAGGCACAGCTGAGCTTCCCACACACATTGCCCCACCAGTGTCCCCAACCGTACCTGGAAGGCACAGCCACCAACTGTCCATCATTTTGCAAATCTGTGCCATCTCATGCTCTTGGACTATGGGCCAAGAGTCAGTAGCTGTAATGTGACCTAAGGGTGAAAAGGCAAGTTTCATAATTACTGCACAGGTGCTGTTGCAGTTGATCATTTTCACACTGAGTTTTCAATTAATCTGAAAATAAAAATCAAGGAAGTACACATTTATCTGATTTTGCATCCAACAAAAAACCTATGTGTGAACCTCTAGTGAATCCTGCAGTTTTCTCTGTTTGCATAAGCACGTTCAGGTGACTATATAAGCAAAAATGTGCCTGCAAGTACTGTGAAGTGCATTCTCAGATGCGTCTTGAAAAAACAAAAATTGGTCCTTACTGCTTCATATGTTTATAATAATCTGTCTCCATTCATAACTCATCCCTGTTTGGTGTCATTACAGCCCATCCTCCCCAGAGATTCTGAACACAGCTGCGCACAAGTTCAATAAACATCCACCCCTGGAAGAGACTGGGTCGTTATAGGGTTGACAGCACACAGGGAAAACAGGCTTGTGATCTTTGCACTCTGTCATGGTTTTAGAAAAAGCACAAGTTCTTCCTTGAGTGATTGTACTCAGAAGATTCAGCCCTCCATTCTCTTTGAAATTATATTTAGACCTCACTGTGAGTACTGGAAGGGCATGCTTAAGTGTTTCTTTATTTAGTGCAGAAGGTTAATGACATTTCAAACGTAAGTCTACATTTATAACCTTGTATAGGCCAATTCTCAACCTATATGTAGGACATGGCTGAAAACAGAACACTGGAAAACACAAAACAATAAGTTTTCGTGCCCTACTATTTTCTAAACCATAGCCAGCAGCTTGAAAGAATTATTATGGAAGGTAAATCTCAATTAATTCTTTCTACTGAGAAACAGCCATAACTAATGTGCAGAGAAGCTCAGCAACATTTGTTTGTCTTTAAAAAAGTCACATTTCTTTCTGCAACTTGCTGTTGATGTGCATGATAACACACCTAAATTGACTGGTACTGTGTGTACTTTGGAAGGTAACTTCTGTATATCCAGAAAGAGTTAGGTGGTGTAATTGCCTTAGGGATGGCATTTGGGATTGAAATTGGAATATTTATAAATTTCAGTATAAAACCTCATTTGATAATTATGATTGCCTGATTTGCTTACTTCCTCATCATTTGTCACCCTGTGCAGCCCTAGGAAGAGTCCATACCAGCTTTCAAACTTTAGATTTCAAAACTTGGAAGGAAGTTCAGGAGAGAATATATACTCGGGAGAGGATCTTTTAAGATGATAGTATACATGAGTTCTCCTTAAATACCTTGCCTCATCTAGCCTCAGTTCTCATGTGCAGGTGCTCTGCTGGAGAGAAAAAGAGATGGACCATTTTAGGTCATCTTATCTTTTACAGGTCTGTTATCTTTAGTACGTGGTTTCATGTTTTGTCTAGCTTAGTTTCAAATGTCCAATGTAGCTGGGTTAGGTTTTGGTTTGGGCTGTTTTTTTCTGTCTGCTGGTGTTTGCATTTTATTACACAGTTCCTAATTTATTAGCATGTTATACATTCAGCTTCAATCTGCTCTTTATTACCCACAAGTAGTGCTAAGTCTTTTTTCATCAACCAGCTTTCTAAGATTTTTGAGCTAGTAGCTGGCCTTTTGCTTACAGAAAGGCAAAAGGCTTTTCTTGTCTGCTAATAAGAGGAGAGGAGGGAAATGCCAGGGACCTTCTCTTACAAAGTGACAATATTTGTATACCTCTCCCAGAAAAATGTAGAGGAAGGGAAATAGATGTTTACCTGTTTTTCCAAAGATATACAGTATACTTGGGCACCACTGAAAACATTATTTAGAGGCAAAGGCTTCCTCGTGTTTACCTACGGTGTTCTGAAGCTCCCTGGATGTGTCTCAGTTCATTAGTTTGAAAACTCTTTATAGATGTGAAGTATTATTTTTAATTTTGTTTAGAAATGGTCAGAAATTAGTATTCCATATTAGGGAAGGAAAGAAGAGAGTTTCTTTCACGACTCAGTTAAACAGAAGGTTTAAGAAGAATAGAAAGGGGTTGGTTCATTCCCATCTTCATGTAACTTGAATTACAGGGTTTAGTAAGTGAAATGGATCACAAGCTAAACCCTGCAGAGTCCAGAAAGCTCTAATTAACGCCCACAGTGAGTAACTTTTCAGAAATTGGTCTTTAATCAAACTTTGCTCTGAAAACAAAACAAGGTATCGTGGCAGCTTGATGAAAGAGATGCATTGCCAAGGCTGACAGGCCCACAATCAAACCAGCACTAAAAATAACTGTTTTGTCTGCTAATTTTCTTTCAGATGCTAAAAAATACATTAGTTACAGTCTAAAAAAACTTCCACAGTTACTCAGCCAAGTGACTCAGCTCTAGAAAAGTGAGGTTCCTGTAAATGTTAATGCCCATCCTGATTGTCAGCGGCCCTCTTTTCTTTCCACACCCTCTCATCAAAGCAGAGGAAGAGCTGAGAGGTTGGTGAGGCTGGGAGGAGAAGAGGCAAGTTCTGGATTCCTTCAGAGCAGGTCATTTGAGGCCAGCGGTCCCCCTCCTCTTGCTGCTGGTGGTGCAGAGCACAGGCATCCTCAGGGGCTAAGTACTTTGGATTAAGATAAACCAATCACTCATCTTTCTTGTATCTCCCGTAAACAGTAAGGTCCATGACTGCTACCTTGCACACTCCCAGCTTCTCCTCACTGATTCTTAGAGCAGGAGTTATCAGTAAGGCATGCAGGGAAACACAGCTCATTTTCTTCTTCCTCTGCTCTGCTGTAGAAAGAGTTGCTCCGACTCCTGTGGGTACCCATCCAAGCCTACAGCAGCTTTCATTATGTTTTCACTGTATCCTGTGTAAAAACATTGCTAGAACTGTTTTTTTCAGGTTCAGGATAGATTCCAAAGGGACAAGAAGTTCACTGCACAAACAGGACTAGCAGTAAAATATAATAAAACTCTTCATTGCAGATTGTCTCAGTACAAGAAAGACATGGACCTGTTGGAGAAGGGCCACCAAGATGATCAGAGGGATGGAACACCTTTTCTATGAGGACAGGCTGAGAGAGTTGAGGTTGTTCAGCCTGGAGGAGGACCTGGGGAGACTTCATTGTAGCCTTTCAGTACCTAAAGGGGCTTATAAGAAAGATGAGGACGAACTTCTTAGTAGGGCCTGTAGTGACAGGACAGGGTTTTACTCTGAAGGAGGGGAGATTGAGACTGGATATAAGGAAGAAGAAGAGCGTGGTGAAACAGTGGCACAGGTTGCCCAGAGAGGTGGTAGATGCCCCATGCCTGGAGACATTCAAGGCCAGGCTGGACAGGGCTCTGAGCAACCTGATCTAGTTGAAGATGTCCCTGCTCATTGCAGGAGCGGTGGAGTATTATAGATAACATTTGAAGATCCCTTCCAACCCAAACTAGTCAATAATTATATGAATTCATTTGGTGAATAGTCTGCTGGATGAAGTGTTACCCTGTTTTGTATATATCTGTGCCTACATCCCACAGTATTTTATGACCAAAACAGCAGAGTCCTATCAGTCTGGATCCTAATAAACATATCCTTCACATAAAATGTTGCAGTCATCTGAAATGGTTCTTTGGTATTAGGGAAAAGCCGAAAGAGGATAGCTGACTCTGGCTTTAGTGTTTCCAGTCCAGGCTGTATTTTTACCTGTTATGTGCTTACTTGAAAAAGACATTTTCACTGTTGGAACTAAACCTAGTTTGGTGTGAGAAGCAAGAAGACTTTCAGTATAGATGGGTCCATAAGTGCAAGGCAAACTTAAATGAAATCAGACAAATCATTGAGGATACAATTTTATAAAAGAATTGTTTGCAAATCAGACTTGTGCAGATCTGAGTGGCTGTTTTGGCACCTGACCAGGCATGTGCTTGTAGAGACCTGTGTTCCAAATGCAACTGCAACTCCCTCTGTAATTTCTTTTTTGTTTGGTTGGTTTTTTAATTTTGAGGTATGTATAGTTTACATATAGGCCAGAAAAAGTAATTTTTTTTTTAATTATGCCAGTTAGTTTTTAATTTTTTAAACAAATGTTACTATGTATTTACCATGCAACAGGAAAGCTCATTCATCAACTGCTGAATTTGGAAGAAGGCAGAGAAATCTAGACACAGCTTAACAAATCTTTACAGTACAGATTAGGTTTTGAAAGTTATGTAGCAAAGAACACATATTCTTCAATTGTCATAGACTTCAAAGACTGGCTTATGTAATCACAGGTTTAAAGCAGTTTCACAGCCTTATCCAAATTTGTATTTGTCATTTGTCTCATATATCATGACAAGACTTGCCCTGTAATTCAAAGCAGCTGCTTAACTTGTATGCAGCTAAATATCCCAGGCCAGAGTGATTGAAGTGCATCATCAGTATTGCATGAAGGAGTTTATATCATCTCAGAAGTTGTGCCTAGTCTGGTTTGCCAAAAGGTGCCACAGAACTCCCCCTGTTAGTAGTCCTTAACAAAATTCAATTACACACCAATCATCATTAGAAGTATGTAGAGTATCACTATCCTGATATCATAAATAAGCAGGCAAAGACAGACTGTAACTCGCTCAAAACCAGAAGGACCAAGGGAAATTAGTGTAATAACAGGATAAATAATCAGGAATGGTTGTCTTCCAAAGCAAGTTCAATTTCCATCCTCCTAATTTTATTGTTGATTTTTCTCTTGTTGTTCATAGGAATGTTTCCCATGTGGAAAACAAACAAACAAACAAAACCAACCAAGACTGACTTCAAATTTTATATTTTTGGAAGAAATTTATAAAAGCATTGAGTAACATACCTTTGGTCAGTTTTCCCTGGAGCTCCTGGGCTCTTAGTATTTCTGAAGATCCAGCTGATATGTTTTCAAAATGGAAATACAATTATTCAGAGGATGTTGCCTCCAGTTTTGTTGTGAGCAGAGGATTTTGAAAACAGTCCCTTAAGAGAGAAATGACCAATATGACCAACATGAAGTGATATCAAGAATAGTAAAGGAAACCATGAGGTACCGTATGAAAAGCCAAGTATTGGACTATGCAAAATGTCCACATCATTGTCATTTAAAATCTTTACAGCTGCAACAAAAATTCAGCACAAAATCATATTTTGCTAAGTGACTCGCCTCTATATTCCAACAGTATGTTTTTGTTTACTTGGTTTATTTTGGACAGGAAGGTATAAAAGAAAATGAAGCAAGGCAATTGTACAGGTTTTGTTTTAAAATCTTACATTCTGCTATATCATTTTATATTATCTTAAGTAAAAGTGCTGATTTCTCTGGCACATAAGCCTCATAAACAGCAGCAAAAGACTTTTTTCTAAAAGCACATTTTCTTTCCTTGCTATGGGTGTAAACCGCATAGACAGGCAGATGGATGTTTAAGAAAGGAAGGGGAGGTCTCCAGTTCCTCATGTTTCACCTTTTCATTGCTCTGCCCTGATCATTTAGGGCAGAGGCTTGTTCCAGACAGCTTTAATTAAACTATGCTGCAAAACTGTATATAGATCAATGGAAATGATCCGTAACAAGAGGCTAATCATGTGTTTAGCAGTGTTCAGTCCAGTTCAATCATCTTCTACCATTTCTGTGGCTTTACATTCACATGGCAAAGCCTCAAATGTGTATATGTATTTTTTAATCCATCTCATTAGTGACCATATGCTTTGGCTTCAAGGGAGACAAGAACTGTCTCAAATCTGCCAGGGATTTAGGAACATCAATAATTTGTGAATAGTCATGTTGATACTGGTCGAAGGGTTAAGTGTTCTGCATACCAGGGGCACATCTTTTGGGACTGGAACTCTTAGTCAACTGTAAGGAACCTGATCCCCTGTGATGCTTCTTTTCAAAGAACATGCTGCATGTCAGATCTCCACAGCTGAAGCAGTGGAGCTTTATTAGCTCAGGGATTTAAAAACCTGCTCTAAGCAATGTAACAATATCTTTTGGTTAAAAAGTGAAGGAAGGATGGTAGTTGTAATATGACAGTGATTTTTTTTATGTACTGGGCTAAATGCAATCTTCCTCTTTGTTACTATTTTTCTGTTTAATATGAGCCATTAGATTACTCCTCCCCTACAAATATCCAGTGAAGCAAGAGTACGTCAGCAGTAATGGGGATCTGATTTTGGAAACATAAGTGGAGTCTGTGGCCTCACCTCATACTGCCTAAATCCTGCTGAAGCTAATGACAGCACAGATATAAAAATCATCTTCCTAATCATTTGAAATGACCCTTTAGGGACTCTGAGGACATTGTTTTATCTACTTAGTGTGAAAAACCCCTTTAAAAACAATAGCTTATTGTGTTAGGTTGTGTCATCTTATATGGAAGGGCTGCTGATGCACATCTAAGGTAGAATGTTTTAATATCAAACTATTTGATTTATAAGTATAATAAACATTTAGAGGCATATGTCCCAGATTTTCATCCACATTTCAATTATATGTGTAGGCTTTGCTGCAACAGTTCGCGATAGAAAATGTGGTCGTCTTTGGGAAAGGTGGCTCTTCCTGGCTGTTAGCCAAGTCCACTTGGGCATGTTCAAATGTAAATATTTATGGCTATTTTGACCACTTAAAAAAAACCCCAAAGAATGGAGTTGTATTTCCAGATAGCCTCACTTTCAAATTCTTCCTTTGAAAGTAATCTCTCAGTCTGTTTTGGCATTTTAATGCCGTTTCACAGCTTTTAAACCTGTGAAAATAGTTAAAGACTAAAATGATATTTTCACAATTTTAAATGAGGAAAAAAAGGAAATGTAATTTTAATAGGGTGGAGTTGGTGATTTTTGAGGTCACTTGCCTTCCACTTTCTCTTAATGCCTTCCGAGCCAGCATAACTATAAAGTTTTCTGACATCAAAGTTTAGAATGAAATTTTTAGCTGATGCTTAATTATCAGGTCACTGCTGAATATCTGCGATCCAAAGACTGAGTCCCATTTTACAAACAACATGAAGAAGTCCTTTGACATTCGAGGTGACTGTTGATCTTTTGCTCACCTTTGTCTGGTTTTACCTCTAATATCAATGATGTTAATACCGAAGGAAGTCAGCAGGATTTCAGAAGACTGGTACTATCTGCAATATTTTGTTGGCGGCATTGCCATGATTACATTAATTTATACTACTGCTGCCAGGTAACAAGGGAGAAGAGTTTTGGCTTCAGTGAATACAATCGCAAAATCCCTCTTTTATCGTGGATGAAGTAACACTTTGACTGAACTGCCTATTCACAGTTTCACAGGCAGTGATGCCAAAAAATAAAGCTCTGACAGTCTTCAAGTTCTGCCCTCTTTACACCCTCGCTAGCCAAGATTGCTTAGTGTTATAAAGAATTGCCATAATCACAGAAGCTGCAGACAGAAATAACTTATTGCAACCAAAACCCATACAGGTCATACCTTACCATCAGGAAGCTGTCTTTTGGAGGGGCATTTGGAAGGTTTTCAGCAGCCATCTCTGAGGGTTCTGTGTGGCTGGATTTCTCACATGTCCAGTGAGGCTGCAACATGTCCAGTAGCATCTTGATGCTGAGTTTAAATTTTCCATTCTTTTTCTTCCATATTCTCCTAATTAAATCTTCTCCATTATTAATTCTGTTCCTATAATGGACTTCAAATTTACAAACTTCTGCCACACATACCTGTCCATTTAGAGCAGCTGACAGCCGCATTAAAATGGCCTACTTTAACTTCTAGTACATCGATGCACCGCAGTGGGACTTGAGAGTAGAATTTTGTTTACAGAGTACTACATGCTGATCGTCCAAATATCAAAAATGACAAAGAACTTAATTTCAACTGGCCTTCAGTTATTTTTACTACTTGCACTTATTTTCAGCTTGCTGTATCTGTAATCAACAGACCACTCTACTCAAGGTTAGAAACATGTTTTTTTAACTGATTTGCTGAACTGTGGCCTTAGGCAGTATGTAAAGTTAATCTCAAATTAGTTGATGAGGAGGTAGGAGATGATGATTCTTCCTTGTATATAAAGGGAAAAGTTAGAGTTGCATTTAATTTCCTTTTGTTAATTGTTACTTCACAATAATTTTCAAAAATTGATTTAGAGATCGTTTTTAAGAGATACGAGACAATAGAAAATGAGACAGATAGGATTCATTGTTTGTTTCTATTTCAGGACTGCAAGAATACCTTGAAAAGTATTTGGGCAAGAAGACCCCAGCTCTGATTTTAGTACCTGTGGTGGATTTACCTGGCAAGGAGCTTATTCATATAACATGCTGGCTAAGCTAGCAGTTTAAAAGAGATGAGTTGATATCAAAACACACATTCCATCCAGGAGAAAAAAAAAAAAAAAATTGATCATAACTGTGTTGGATATTTCATTAAGCAATATCGTTTGATTTAAGCAAAGTCATGTTAATGATGCCTCATGATATGTGACAGAATCAGCTTTGTATGAATAATAAAGGATTCTTTTCAAAATATCGTGGATTTTTTCTCACTTATTTTTAGATATGTTCTGGTAATAGCAGGCGGCTCTTGGGAGATGTCAGTTGCTCTGATCACATCAGTTCTTTTGTTTGATATATTTAGGCCTGTTTACAACAAACTGACTATAACCAGAACATTAACTCCAATACTGTTTTAAAGATTTGATTCCTTTCAATTCTATGTTGAATTTATTGACTTCAGGCCAACTCGGAAAGACCTTTTGTGGCCAGATATTAAACCTTCTCTTGCACCAGGGAAGAATTACTCAGAAGGGTATTCAGGATGCACATTTTAGCAAAGCACATAACGGAGATGATGGCCAGACTGCAGGATTTGCCACCCTGTTTTCTGAGGCAATAGTGGGTATCCTTGTGCTTTACATCTGGCAGACAGCTCTTATTAAAGGGCTACCAGTATTCCCCAGGGCTTCAGTCTTCTCCAGAAAATCAAGAGGAGTTTTACCACTGCTTTCATTAAAACAGCTTCAGACATGCAGGTGAAGCTCCTATCGATTTCATTGCAACTGATATTTTACTCATAACATCATATAAGATCAGTATAGGAGAAAAAGCCTTTTGGACTTTGCTTGAGGCAGTAAACCACTGCAGAGAAATCTTATTTTCAGACAAAGGCTATAAAATCAAACCTTCAAGAAAGAGTATAAAACATTTGCCTTGCCTGTGTTCTACAGCTACATATTCTTATTGCTTCTCTTTCAGTGTGTGAACACTGGAGCTGCATGACCAGCACTCCATTTGTCCTCTTACACCAGCACATCTGAAACGATTCCACAGAACTCAAGTGCACAGCAGTAAGTTTACACTGGAGTGACCAAGAGGTGGACTTAGCACTCCAGCTTCATTTTCTTACCTACTATCAGAGATGCGCTTGGCAGCAGCTGATACAAAACCAGTGACTAAAGAGGATCTTCCATTGTTAGATGCTTTGCATGTCCAGCATCCTATTCTGATCATAGAGATTGTTTAATGTTATTGTTCCTTAGTATTACTTCAAGTAATAATATCAAAGCTGCCATCCTCTTCAGTAAGAATTACTTTTTTTCACAGTTCTTCAAATATTTTTGGAAGGGGGAAGGCAAAGAGCTTTTTATATACCAGCATATAAATACATGGATATATTACATTTCTTAAGAAAAAAGGGAAGGATCTGTTAACAATACATTCATTAATTAGCATTCCGTATCATTTTTAGGTTAGACTTAAACAAATTTGATCCTTTTCTTTTCACACGATCAGAAAATAACTTATTAATACCTGAATGTGCCTGTTTTGTTTGATTTCTTCTAGTTTAGAAGGCTAAATCATTTTCTTCTCCCTGGAAATACCAGTATTTTATTTCTCTCAGTGTGAAGTGCCCACAGACCAGAGACACAAGCTGGACCGAAACAGGAGAAGGAGACAGTACTTTCAGAGACCTGAGGATGAAGCTTCATTTTTCATAGATAAGTTTGACTGCATCTTTTGTAGCAGTCATTTTTTTCATAGTTTAAAAAAGATACCCAAACATGTTGATCTTGGCTTTTGCACTGTTATGCATATTTTAAGTGGCAGGATATTTGCTCCTAAAGCTTTTCCTGCAAGTTTTCCTGAAAGATTCCTGATTCAAACTATCCTTGTTGGCCTCAGTAGAGGTGCATTGAAAAATGGTGTGATCATATTTTTTTTCTCAACAGAAAGCAAAACTTTTCATTTTTTGAGACAACTAGAACTTCAAATTATATACTTTGTGAACAGCTAAAAAATAATAGTTTGATGACTTTTTCTCTTTGAGAGGCTTCATATAGCTTCTAAGTGGTGTAACTACAACTGTAAGCTGGATCTGCAGTGCTGAAAGTATGAACAAGGCAATTTGTTCAGCATTGATATGCAAGGTAGGTGAGAAAAGTGCTGCTCCATATAGAGACCTAAGGCTTACAATAGAAAGAAATAACACCATTTTGTCTGCCTTATGCTACTGTATTTTCATCATAATTACTGGGTCTGATTGTGAATAAGTTGTTTCACAAAGTTCTTCTTCACTTTCTTTGTACCAAAAGTGCTAGCTGAAGATGGGCGGTGGGGAGACAGGTGCGCTCACATGTACATTTGTTTTCGTGAAAAAAGGTAAAGACACCTAATACTCAAAATCTGTAGATACAGGGTTTGCTGTTTCATTGTTTGGTTTTTGTTTTTTGTTTTTTTTTTTGTTTGTTTCTGATGACTAGCTTTGCTGAGTGTTTACCACAGCAGATTTTAATCTTGAGACCATAAATTCATGTACTGTGCTAAGATACTGGTTTTGAGTACTTTATGTACACAAATTCTTCTGTTTCTCTGATTTCAACTAAGCCTGCAGGAAAATGTTTTGTGTGCATATTATAACACAAAAAGTTGGCTGATCTAGGTTCCAGCACTCAGAACACAGAAGGGCTATGTAATAGGTGGGAAAACATATTTAAAAATATAATCTGACATTTTAATTTTTCTTTTCTCTGCTGTAACGTGTTAGAATATGGCTTACACATCTTTTTCTTTTTCAGAAAGAAATCTATGTCTTGTTACAGATCTCTATGTCAGTGAAATTTTATCTCCTGCTTCTTTTAGAAATCTCTGTATATCAATTTCTTTAATTGCTTGAAAGCATGTTAAAGTGAACTGATCAAATGGGGCTGCAAGACCAAAACTGATTTAATAACTTTGTGTTTTACTCATTTCGAAACCCAGTGATGCTACAGCACCAGTGAGCCTTTACAATGCACGTGGCTAAGCTGCTATAAAGGCACCAGAGCTGATCTTCCTAACCAGATTTAAAAATGACATTGAGATATTTTAAGCAGAGATTATTTAATTTTTTTCCCTGTGAGTTTCATAGTTAGGTGATTCAGGGGCTGATTTGTTACACCAGTTGCCATTGGTGCATCTTTTCTCTTAACCTTCAGAAGTCTGATGGGCACTGGAAGTGGGATGTCCCTGGAGTATTACACAGGTGATCTGAAGCAGCTCTTCTCCTTCAAGGACATCCTGTTCAATCCATTATCTCTTGTCTATGTGCAGTAGTCTAGTCTATCAAAATACAGTGATTGAATAAAACTTTTATTTCAAATAGATGAATGCAATGATTTAATAGAAGCTTTGTACTGCATGGTATAATAGCTCTCTAAATGAACACTGAAATCCTAAAATACAGAAACTTTTCATGTGTCCAAGTTAAATCTTTGTTACTTCTTTCAGGATGCGTTTGCTGAAGCAAACCTAGTTTCTTCTGTCTGTTAAACTCCTGAGCTTTCTCAGTACTAACTGGCACTCATTATCTATAACCTGCTTTTACTCTTATAAATGTCTGGCATTGGGAATACATATTAAGAATACTTGACAATTTACTAATTTATGATCTCTTTAGTTGTATTTTAATATTTTTGGCAAGCCAGCCTGTGTCAATGTATTAGCCAAACATTCAAAATACAGACTTGAGATCTCAAAAGCTCTTTTTTTTCAACTTTTATCTGAACACTGAATATTTTTGACATATTTAAAATTTTAATTTTAAAAAACAGCCTGGGTACCTGTGAACTGAACCCTTATGTTACATGCAAGCGCCCTTTTACTGATGACTTACTGCTCACAATTTCTTGGCTTTGACTTTTGTTGGATTAATGCATGGCTAGGTTTTGCCTACGGTTTCCTACTTTTCTCATATTTTAGAGCACTGTCTTCTTTTTCCCTGTATTCCCAAATAGTCAGGTTGTTACAAGGATCTTCCCACAGGATATGTCACTGGCAGCACTCTCCTTGTCATTGCCTTGAGTCTCCATTTCATTTGCAATGTTTGAAAACCATTTCTTGGATATGTCTGATCATCCTCCATTTCCTATTATATTGCTATTTTGCGATCATGTCATTTAACATGAAATCTTTTTTAAATACTGTTTACAGTATTTACAAGGCTTGCTGTCCACAGTAAAAATAGGACGTGCTCAAAATAGGTCAGATTTCACTTTAGCTTTTCCCAGCTTTCAGAAATTCCTGCTCTTCTCTAAATTTTGCAGACTCCAGTTCAGAAGAAAATAATGTTTCAGAACAAAAAGATCAGCTGAACTAAACATCCTGAACAAACTAACAGCTGCCCCAATCTAGTAACCTCCTGGGGGACACCAGAGTCAGGAGGCAGAGGTTAGGATCTCACCACCATTTTTCTGGGTAAGTTTAAGCATATACATTAGTTTTCTTGTGCCTCTATTTCCGTATTTGTATGTTTTCTCACCCTTGTAAAGGTGTTGGCAAAGAGATGCTATGTTGTAGTCGTACAACCTGCAATAACAAAAAGTTTAGATGGAGTGAGCAGCACACAAGAGTGTGAACGTAATGTTGTGGTGGGAACCAGAATGAATGTGATCACAGATCGTGATTTGCATGAGCGCAATCTGGAGAGCTGCTCTCCCAGCACGCTGCCTGCAGCAGTCTCAGATCACAGGAGAAGTCTATAATACATCTAGTAGCATTAATGATACATTTTACAGCATGATTCATCCCTGATGATCCCGAAGTGCTTTACAAGTCCATTACATAAAATGTGCCAGGGCCATCGCTGAAGCAGCCACACAGGTGCTGGAGGCCTCTGAACACAGGCAGGTCTCTGTGGGGCTGCTGCTGGGAGAAGAGCTCCGCAGCTCTTCGCAGACCCCCGAGTAGGGGTATTTGCTTTGGCAGAAGCACAGTTACGACAGAGAGACTTCAACCTCAGAGCCCCATCACCAGGCAGCTAGTGTCACTATGTTCTGTTACTCTTAAGAAGGCTTGTTCAACTTTAGATTTTGCTGTGGTAGAGGGAAAAAAATCCCTCTTCTGGGATTCATCAGGCAGCAATCTGTATTCTTCTTCTGCGGCTCCTGCTGCTGACAGCTGTTGGCAGCACTCTATAGCCATAACATCCTTGGTACATCATATTATTGCCATATCACTGCTTTATCAGGAAGACATAATTTGTCTTAGATAGAAGTCGTGACAGTGCATAGGGGATGAAAGCTCATGCAAGCATCACTTCACCTTCTCTGATTCCCGTGATTTTGTTGGTAGCTGCCTTAACAGTAGCTTACTTTGTTGCTTATAGAAGAACAGGGATCCAGAAGGAAGAAATACATTTCTCTGGTTTAAGAGTTATCTCGTTGCAACAAAGTTCAGTCCTACTCCCACACAGCCCCAACCGTTGTGTAGCAAGACCCAGATACATGCAAATGTAACTGAATCAAATTTCCACAACTCCGAAGCTGGATCTGTTAAGGTTCAGAGCAGGAAGTGTTAAATGATATGAAATAATAGAAAGGAAATGCAGAAGAGAAGTCAGTACCAAAGGAATGTTATTAGTAGGAACCAGTGGAGAAGCCAAGCTAAAAAGGCAAACAACAGGTCTAGGGACCTAAGGGGTTATTCTTTATTTATAGGATGTCTTTGAAGGAATGGACCCTGGACCACCTTCTTGCTATTGCTAGTTGTAACTATAAAAGATTAACATATGAAGAACAAAGAGGAATAAATAGTTTCCAGGAAAGAGATCCAGAAGTGAACTTTAAAACATGTCTCATCCTTTCGACACGGCATAAAATGGTAAATGCTTTGACTGTTCCTAACAGTGTGTATTGGTCTGGCATCTGAAGTTAAGGATGCCTGAAATGAGGGTAATATGCAAGAGGAACCACCAGCTGTGTGCCACCCTGCTGTCAGGGGACATTTCTCCTGGGCACTGCCACAAGGAACGTGACTAATTGGTCTTGACTGGAGAGATACAGCCCATGAATGTTCTTCTCATTTGTACTCCTCATTCATCATGCACCACAGTGTACAAAGATGTTGATCCAGGACTTGCCTTTCATTGTTATGGACCTTGTTTAAAACTAACTATTTGAATACTAAAAGTCAGAATATCTCATCTCGTTGCTCAGATTAGGCAAGCCAAATGTGGTTCTCTTTATGCTACAGTCCCTGGTGCAGACAAAAAGCTTTCTCAGGTTGAGATCCTGCCACTCACATAATTATTTACAGAAAGACAGCTCCACTACTTCAGCTCCGGTACTTCACAAGAGGAATGGAAACATTAGGAAAAGTTTTTTCTTTGATGTAGAATATGCTGCCACTTTTTTGTTATTAAAATAGGAGCTAACTTTAAATAAATAAAATTTTGCCTGGAGGCTTCTGAAAACTAATGTTGTGTTTTGACAGTGTCATTTTTCTGATTCCTGAAAGCATTATGTGAGTTAGCTCAGGACTTCATCATGATTTTTCTTCTACGCTACATACAGTGAATTATTTTTTCAGGTCCAGATTTTATTTGATTTCTCTCTGTCTCTCTCTCTCTCACGCACACACACAGACACACACTGAGCCACATCACTGTGCAACTTTCTTATTTGACAGGTGCTCCCCAAAGCTGTTTTTTCCCCCTTTTAAAGGACGGGTCGATCAACCCCCTGTAGAGGAAGTGAAAGAGGGGGTGTAATACAGTGGAGGCAGCTACCACGGTTTTTTATTGGGAAAAATGAATGAAAAGCAGTCATCTTTGAAAGTCTTTGAAAAATAAACTGAAGAGATGAAGAAAGGTCACAAAACCTACAAGAGGACAGAATTTTGTTGACAAAAGCCACGTTACCCTCAATGTGCAATTTGTATATAATGCCTCTTTAATTTGGCTTCTAGGTTTTATATCCTCTGAATTCATGTTTTGCTATAAAGGATATTGATGTAAGGATGATAGAAGAAGCAGATAGTGTTCAAATAACAACTGATTTGAGACCTGAGTCTTTGATGATTATTTATGACCTTCTTTAAAAAAAAGTAAAAATTCTTTTAGGTGTATGCTCAACTAGAAAACTCAAATAACGTGTGCTTAGTGAGAGAAAAAAGATTGCTAACAGCACAATGTGTCCTACAGCATAAAGTGCAACCCTAAAACTGCACATTGCTGAGCATTCTTAATGTGCTGTGAGCAATTTCATACACTGTATTTCAAACACTGAGTGCACACTCTAATACGTACATATATCAGAGGTGGCCAGACTTTTTGATATGTGTCACATAGTGATTTCAAGGATAAAAAGAGCTGGCCAAAGGCCTTCAATTCCACTTTACAGCAACTATCAAGGTTTCAGATTTATATGTATTTCCTATTTGAATTAAAATAAAAGACTTTAAATGGAGATTTTTTTTTATTGTGACTGTACTTATTTTTCCCAAAAAGGAATTGGGTCAAAGTGGTATTTTCTTATTGAAAAGGTCAGATTTTCTATTCAGATTCTTTTTTTTTCTGGAATTACAAGAAAGTGTTGGACTGTGGAAACAGAATTTGTTGCAAATTACATCTCTTAAAATGTTTGGCTAGAATGCCAAATCCTATTTAAAAGATTTTTTTTTTTTTTCTATGATCCTTTGAGACACCTTATTTCAAGTAAAGAAAGAATCTTCTCTCTCTGGTGTAAATAGAGTTCAGAGGTGTGAGCATAGTCCTCAGAGACAAGAACTCCTGAATTCTGATGTTGACATTGAACATCGCAATGGTTGTAAGTTATATATTTGTGACCTCTTCCCTTCTGAAAATGAGGACAATTGTAATGGGCTAGATTAGATTGTGGTGAAGATACTCTTGTGGGCAGTGATAGGTCTACAGTGAGTATTCCATAGGTGGTAAACATCATCAAAAGGAGAACACACCCAATGCCCTTTATGCCGTTAGCTTAGGCAGATGTTTTTGAGTCCTGAGCCAGCTGTGAATTACAGAGACTTTTTAAAATACAGCACTGTGAGAGTTTTTCACTTGCTTTCCTGTCTACCTAGCAGACTTCAGGATGGTGTGGGGATGCTATTGCAGGTACAGATTAGCCCAGGAGCCTGGAACACAGGCCAGGCTTGTGTTTCCTGTCCAGCTTCAGCATGACTGTCCAGACTCTGCCTGGATTTGTCTCTGCACTAAGTGCCATAGCCATACTTTGACTTTGGGGTCTTTTCTTACATTTTCATGGTTTTATCTGTACCCTTAAAACTAGAAAACAGTGTTTCTAATATTACAGAGATTTTTTTTTTTAATACTTCTCTACAGAAGTTGGGGGGTGTCATGGAGGCACCCCAGAGTTAGTTTAGATGGACAACAGGGTCCAAAACAAACTTTTATTTGGTAAAGAAAGTGCAGCAGATTAACCGGTAGAAGACAGGGTTTTAGCTCTCCAATAGTGACATAAACACAGGTTCGAGTATCAGTCGAGGTAGTTATTAAAGGTGCAGCAAATAAGGTGTATACATGTGGCTCACCAAAAACAATGCCAGAACTGTCCCTGACTCCGGGAAAAGTATACGCTTGCCTGAATCTGGCAAGGAATTATTCAAGACAATACACGTGCTTATATTTAAGCACGGAATAAGCACCCGCAATCCTGCGAGGAATTATTAAAGAAAATTTTATCACTCACCCACGTGCCTCGGTGGGGGAATCCCAGTCCCAGGAGATTACCTTAGGCAGCCATCCTGCCTAAGGGGGAGGGCTCTCAGCATCAGACTTCAGCCCACGCTCCAAGAGGTCCACACAACCGGCAGCTGGCCTTGTCAGGAGTCCCGTTTAAATAGCCTTGTCAGATCTGACTGTAGGCATTCCAGAAGCTTCTCTGCACCCGCACTCTGGGTGTGGGGTGTCCTGAAGTTTCTTAGCATCCCCACTCTGGCTGAGGGTGCCCAGCAGCTCTTTGACGCCTCTACGCCCCCACCCCTTCTCTCTCTTAACGACCCTGATCAAAGGGTTCCGGGGTTAAAACAAAAAGAAGCTGGAGTGGGGGTGAAGATGTGTCTGCACCTTCCATATCGAAGGCGGGAGGGGGAGAGAAGGGGGTATGCATCTGCCACAGGGGGGGAGTAAGATTCATCCTCACCGCGTTCCTCTCTTCTCCCCTTAATTTTCCCCGTCTATATGTTCCCCTTCATTCTTTTTTATTTTCTTTTCTCCCCTCTCTCCCTGATACTGACTTCTGCTGGCCAGTATATGTTCAACAAATGGAAGCCTCACATAATTAACTTTTCTTTTGTAGTCACATCTAAGGACCTTAAAAACCCAAGGTAGGATGAGGACCACAAGCTTGAGTGAGCCAGCACACACATACACAAAGCGTTGCAGCTGGCCCTCTTGGCATCAGGTAGATCTAGAAATACAAACTGTGAAATTCCATAGATCTGAGGAAAGGTGAGCAAACCTTCCATGTTTTTATGCTGGTGTTATTTCCATCTCAACAATGAGACTCTGTAGTGAAATATCATCTGTTGCCTTTACCAAGCCCAAGCACTCCACGTACATTTTTCAAAAGCACTGAAGTGACTGGGAACATAAATCTCATTTTGTTTTTCAGGAGAATTTATGCTCCCAAATCATTTAAGTGCCTTTGACAAAATGTTTCTTGGGAAGGTAATGTTTTATGATCTTGAACCAAGATTTCCAAAGTTTACCAAAGCAGACTTTATAAATATACTGTAAAGTCAATCTGCTGCAAAAGATGTTAAAAAATACTCATTATTCCTTGTCTCTTTTGTACATGAGATGATCAGTTTTAAAGGAGCTGCACAAAGGTTGCTACCCTGCTTAGGCTGAATGTTGCAGAGCAAAACCTGTCAAAAAAATCTAAGCTTTTGCATAGTTGCTCAAAGAGGAACTAATTTATTCAGTAGGCAAACACTGGAACAGGCTTCCTAGAGAGGTGGTCTATGCCCCAAGCCTGTCAGTGTTTCAGAGGCATTTGGACAATGCGCTTAATAATACGCTTCAACTTTTGGTCAGCCCTGAAGTGCTCAGGCAGTTGGAATACATGACGTCTCTTCTCCCAAGCAGCAAGCAATACAACAAGAGGAAATGGCCTCAAGTTGCGCCAGGGCAGGTTTAGATTGGAAATTAGGAGAAAATTCTTCACAGAAAGGGTTGTCAGGTATTGGAACAGGCTGCCCAGGGAAGTGGTGAAGTCACCATCCCTGGAAATGTTTAAAAGGCATTAGGATAAGTTCTTAGGGACATGGTTTAGTCCTACAGTTAGGTTAGGTTATGATTGGACTCGATGATCCTGAGGGTCTCTTCCAACCAAAATGATTCTATGATTCTGTGATCATTATCGGTCCCTTCCAACTGAAATATTTCTATTCTATTCTATTCTATTCTATTCTATTCTATTCTATTCTATTCTATTCTATTCCATTCTATTCCATTCTTATTATTATTTGACCCAGTTTTGAGTACAGAGCAGCCAATACTCTGGAGCTGTTGGTCAATGTAAGGTCCAAGTTTTCTGCAAGCTGTTACAGGTTAAGCACATTAAAAGTTAAAAATCCTGCTGAAAGCCTTTTTAGCTATTCCCAAGCAGGGCTGTCACTGACGCTGCATCGAACACCAGCTGCTGGCGCTGACCTGATTTTTTAATCTGTTTTTAACTGTCACAATCTCACCCGAAAGAGAAACGCGATAAAGCTGCTTCCGAGCGTGCCGCCGAGAAAGCCTCGGCAGAGCCCAAGCAGGCACAGAAAGGGGATTTTTATTTCGTTCCTCCCCCTTCCTCACCCCTTTCCCGTGTGCCCGCTCGGGAGCGGCCGCCATTCCGTGGGCAATGCTGCCCCCCCTCGCTCCCGCCGCGCAACTGCACGCAGCCCCGCGCGGCCCCGCGCGCCCCCGAGCCCTCCGCGCCCGCGCACGGCGAGGGCGAGGGCGGGGACGCGGAGCGCGGCGGTGTCGGAGCTGCGAACACCAACCCCGAAGCCGTCATTACGCCCACCCAGCACGTGGTCCGCATGTCTGGGCAATGCCCCGGGTGGCCTCAGCGGCCCTTTTGGGGGGGGGGGGGGGGGGGGGGGGGTACCTGAAGTCCCTCAAATTTTGTGCAAAAAACGGTGCACAATAATTACACTTAGTGACTCATGAGAATTATTATGTTTCCTGACTACTGCATGAAATGTACAGCAAACACACACACACACAAAATGTTACCATATACTTTTCTGTATTACAAATGAAGTTTTTTGTTAATTTTGTGTTACTGATAACATTTTTGTTATTTTTTTGTATTGCCTTTTTGGTCCCAGAACTATAAATAAAAGAATGACATTCAAAGGGAGTATAGAAATGTAAGTATAATTTATCAAGTACAAGGGCATGAGAAAAAGATTATAGCATGAGCCATTGCCAAAAGAGGAGTTAAATCATAGTAAGAGAAGAAGTCTGCTTTGTCTTGTACTTCCTTAAGCCCTTCTGTTGGTTGCTTTCTCATGCTGCAGCTTCTTCCATATGCTCCCTGTACCCACTAACACACCCACCTACACACACTCACAATTTACCAACATACTCTTATGTCTTTGCTGAATTAAAATCCACACCATCATTCAAATTAAATAAAATAAACAGCTGTTTTCTTTCCAAAAAACCCCAAAAACAACAACAAAACAAAACAAAACAAAAAAAAACCAAACAAACAAACAAAAAAAAACACAAAAAACACACAAAAACAAACAAACAAAAAACCAACATTTTCTGATTTGGCACTTGTGAAGCATTTGAAAGAAACAGGCTGCTGGAGATGCTTTTACGCTGGCACACTGTGACATTGCACACAAGGTCTAGACACATACCCGTGCACTTAGAACTACTCTGCTTTGAATGAGACACTTCCCAGGAGGAAAGACGTAAAAGATCAGCAAGCAGCAGCAGATTGTCCTAGTGGCCACTGAATTTCCAGAATCTGCAGCAGTTGACTCTCCAGGCATGATAAATAGAGTATTTAAACCTGCACTGATGGGCGGAGCACCACAGAATCTCATCACAGGTATTTCTTTCGAGGCTTCCCTTCCTCCCAGAGAAGTACAGCTCCAAGAAGTGCAGGCACCAGTGACTGTGGCTGACATTTACCCTACCTGTGTTATCTTCTGTGCTAGCTCCCAAGTTCAGACTGAATTCCCAGCTGAAATTTCCCAGCACAAAACCAAACAGTAGGAAGGACAGGCCTAGAAAATCTGCAACAGATTATCGCTCTGTGAATCCTGTGCTGGCATCCATTCCTGCAGTTTTTCAGCCACAGGCCATTGCATCTCACCTTGAAGATCAAGAGGGTTGTAAACAAGACAACCACCTCAAGTTGTGACCTCAATATCTCTCTTTGTTGCACCACTCCTTCTGTCTAAGCCTTACAACACAGCTGTCCTAACACCTGTGGCAGGAACTGTTTTCCCAGGTCATGTTGGTCACAGCTGCGGGAGCAAGGATGCTGCACTGTCCAGGTGGAAAGCAGATGAACAGTAACTAACTCATAGGTGCTTTGTCATCTAGCAGAATCCAAAGACCTGGATTAATTACCTAGTTTATTTATAAAACATATTGTGAGACAGAGATCCCAAGAATGCATTTCTTAAATCAGCTATGTCAGTTTCCCAGGATTCTGAGTAGGTACATACCAAGCCAGGTGGCAGGAAGGACTGAAGGAAGGACTCAGATCCCTGAGCTCAGGGTCCATTTAGAAGTCATAGTCACAAATCCTCTCCTTGATCAAACACCTAAGGCAGGCTGGACCTTGCACAAAACCCAACCCAGAGAAAGAGACAGACCTCTCGTCTTATTGCACAATACAGTTCACTGGGATATGGGACAACCGTAATAAAATGCATTTCCTGCAAAATTTGGAGAAGGGTTTTGAATCAACATTAGCTGTTGGAATACTATAACTATCTATCACTGACCTAGTGAGTTTCTGGCTCTTGCTATAATCTTTAATCAGTCCATCCAGTCTTGGGTTCTTAGACATGGGCCCAGTGTCACTGCTGTTAATGGGTACAAACTTCTCTGTCTAGGGAGGTGGAGCAGCAGACAGTGACACAGGGTGGGGCATGAAAGAGATGATATTTCACCTCCATCTTAGCATAGCTCAACTCAGCGCTGTGCCGCTGATAAAAGCAGCTGAAGCACAGCCTACTGGAGCTATAAAGAGTCTTTATGCTCTTTCCAAAAATTACTCACTTCTGTTCCTCTGCAGAGGTGCTAAGGAACATTCATAAACCTGGTCTGTGTACCAGGGCTCAGGGAAAATCTGTGATGTTGTTCTAGGGTCTGCGAGCTAAAATGTCCTAAAAGTGGCTCATGTTGATGTATCTCTTTTGGCACTAAGGCCACAGTGCAATGTGAGGACTAGAATCCAAAGAAATACATAATTCTGTTGTCTACCTTAACCATCAGAATCTTTGTATTGTCACTATCAAGTTCATGAGAGGAATTTTGTGCCTCGGATGTGCTGGCCTAATTGCTTTTAAAAGTTTATTTACAGAGCTGCCATCCTAATTCTCCGTGTTGCTGATATCAAGCAGCTCTCCCAGAAGCCTTTGAGAACAACAACAGAAAAAAACTGTTGGCAACTAGGCTTAATAGGAGAAATAGACTATTTTTAATCCCTCACTCTAAGAAGGATAAAGACATATGCTCCACTAAAACTGTGACATGAAGTAACTCAGGTGGGAAGAAGAGCATTCCAACAAAGCTTACCAATTACTTTGGTGAGCACACAGCAAGATAATGCAGGTCATGTTGGTAGGAGCATGTCGTGTTGGTCAACAATTGACAATGATTGCAGAGGACCAGAAAAAGCTGTGTTCATAGAAAATCCCCAAACTTGAAATGATGTATGCTACTGAAATACTTTTTCTTGTTGTTGTTTTTTAAATGTATTTGAATATTTGTGTTCCCTCCAGGAATGGATAAGTGGCTAATTATATGAGGAAAAAACAAAACAAATTATATATCTCTCTCTGTGCTTGTTCTCTCAGCTTTGCTATTTCAGGTACAATCTCCTCAGTACAAAAACAAAAAACACTTGTGCATGTTTCTCACCTATTTTGTATCAAATTGTCAATGATATTCCTATTTCCTTGGGAAATTTTCCTTTCATTGAGAGCTACTGCACTGACATTGGGCTAACCTGCTTTAAAACTGATTTAACAGTAAGAATTTATTCCTGAAGTACATTGAAACTGCTGATCAAAACCCCCATTCAGCAGGACACTTTACAAATACTTTCCTGTTATTAGAAAGGCTGCATGTATTCACCCTTTGTGCTTATACACTTTGACAAACTGGGGGCAAAGTGAACACCAGTAAGCAATACAGTCTGCACCAGCACAGAAAATGAAAGATCGGAGACATCAGCAACATTTTCTAAGAGGCTACGCCTTGTGTTGCTTTTAGGATACTGGAAAGTATTTTAGGATACTACTTTTAGGATAATGAAAGCTTGTATTTCTGGGGCTAGGAGCTGAGCAGGTAGTTTTTAAGAAATCCCAGTTCTCCAAAGCAACAGAGCATTCAGCCTCTTGGTGAGGCCTCTGCACATGACATGGGCAGAGGGGAAGGCATTGGCTCCAAAGCTGGAGGAAAGCCCTGGTGAAACCTCCTGGCTTACTGGAGCCGGATAACTTTAAATCGTGTGGTTTGCCCACATGAGTCAGTGGGCAAATACAGCCATGTAAGAGCTCCAAAATGAGACTGGGCAGGAGAAGAGTGGGAAAGAAAAGAAACAGAATGAATAAGAACAAAGAATGGGAACATACCAGGAAGAAACAGAAAAATGAAGATACAGGAGAAAGAAGAGAGGCAGACATGGTAAATAAGTTAAAAGGGAATAACAAAAGAAATAAATGCAGAAAACTATTTTTTACCCTGTCACAACCACTACTCTTCCTTACCTTATACATAGAGAGCAGGCAATGAGAATTATATATGAGAGAATGCACTATGCTGTGAAATGAAAACAGCCACATCTTAAAAATCAGTATTTTCACTCTTTCATTTGGTTCTTTTTTCCAGTTATATTCAGAATTTATGTGCAAATAGGTCTATCATAGCAACTGCACTGAGTCTGGCTGGGATTAACTGGGAGTTAACTTTCTTTATAGCAGTCCATATGGTGCTGCTTTTTCTGATTTGTGGCTAAAACAGTGTTTTGGCTATTGCTAAACAGTGCTTGCACAGTTTCAAGGCCTTCTCTTTTTCCCACTCTGTGGCCCCAGCAAGTAGGCTGAGGGTGGGCAAGAAGCTGGGAGAGGACACAGCCATGACAACTCACCTGGAGTGGCCAAAGGGATGTTCCATACCATATGGTGGTGTGCTCAGCAATAAAACCCAAGGGAGAAATCAAAGAAGGACAGTTTGTCTTCCAAGGTGGCTAGTGCTTGGAAATTGGCTGGGCATCAGTCCACTTGTGGGAGGTAGTGAGTGATTGCCTTAGCATCACTTGGCATCACATTTCTTTTCACCTATTAAACTGTTTTTATCTCGACCCACGAGTTTTCTCACTTCTTTTCTCTCTATTCTCTCTCTCATCCCACTGGGGAGAGAAGGGGAGTGAGCGAGCAGCTGTGTGGGTGTTTGGCTGCTGGCCTTGGTCAACCCACCATAGCAACATTTAACAGAATTTCATAAAGTCAGTCAAAATGTCTTGAAATTATTCAAATTGCTACTTTAAGCAACGTATTCTGGCATCCATAAAAATTTAAAAAGCGACAATATCTTCAGAATCTTCAGTTATCTTCTCAGTTTTGGTCCTATTATTCCTCTTGGATGAATTTGGCTGCCATGGAAGGCTGGGGAACCTTTGCATTGCTTTACCTACATGAGAACCTCAGGAAAAGTAACCTGTTACAAGAGTTTAGTCTTCTGGGACAGACATGAATCTGCATTATTTGCTGAAGAAGCCTTGAAACATGGTGCCCCACGCCTCTTTGCCTGAGACACAGGAAAAGCAGCTAATGAAAACTAACAGTAGGAAGCAGTCTGCTTCAAGACTGATGACAATAAGTGGTAAAAAAAGAAAAGAAAAAGGATTACTCTCAGCACTCCTTCTCTGGGCATTGGGAAGCTGTTTTTGGCAGCTCTGAAGGCTCAGAGCTCTGCTAAGATGTGTTCTCTCTTAATATTTTAATGAGCTGAGCAACTGACAGTCCCAGCTGAGTACTCTTTTTTGTTGTTGTTGCTAAGCAAAACAATGGTAAAAAAAGCTCCTTTTTCATCTTCTAAACCAAAAATACAACCAAGCAATTTCTTTGATGTGTGCAGAGATTCATTCTAACTTCATGCCAACTCAACCCACATACCTCAGTTCATTTGCTCATGTTTTCTATACATACTTGTTCAATCTCTCCAGCATATCCCAGGACATGTACAGATTTGATTGTCCTGAATGTCCTAGATACCCTTCAGGCCACATATCGTTCATTCAGCTTATCCTCTTCATTTCAACTCCAGCACAACTCACAGTAATACAGATTGATCCAGGTCCTTTGTTCTTCTCCATCTTGGCTTTGCCATCTCATAAAGTTCAGCAACGACTGTAGACCTAAGAGATGATGGGAGATTTTTGCATTCTTCCCTCTCCTTTTCCAATGAGTTTTCCTATAAAAACTTCCTGATTTCCTTTCTTTTCAAATAAAGAAACACTCCAGAGTCACTTCTCTTTGTTATCTATTTCTCAAATATTTTTTTTTAATTATTTCTGATTCTTCCTTTCCTTTTTCCTTCTCTCTTACATTTTCCTTAGCCATCCCAGTTTTCATTCATTGCTAATTAAAAGAAGTTTTAATCTCACCTTTTCATAAAGTCTAGTATCATCTCTCCATCTCTGCTTTTCTATAGCTTCTCTGCTCAAAACTCGCCTTGTGATAGAATGTTCTATCTAATGTGATATTAAACAATATCGTCTGTAATGTAAGGAAATTCCCACTTAAAATGTTAATGAATCATAACTAATTGCAGGATCCCACTTTGCATATTCAGAACATATTCCTGGTTCCACTCTTCAATATTCTCATTGTATGTTCTCATTTATTGCAAGCTACACTTAGAAGCTATTGGTAGGAAGTTCTCTCCACATCAAAAAACTAAACTATCGCTTCCTGGCCACTGGTGGTGTCTGAACCTGAATGGCCTCCACAGGCCATTGCTAATAGGGCAACATGAGGGGAAATTACCCCTTGGTGAAACTGTGTCTGACATAAGTGCTTTAACAGCAGACAAAGAAAATATGCTGAAGAAAGAACAGTAAGCAGGAGAAAATATTTTCAGTTATACTGAATGTTTAGCCTTGACAGATCTTCCTTTAACTATGGAGTTCAACATTACAATTTTACTACTCCGAGGTTTTTAATATATTGAGGTTACTTTAAAAACACCAACAACAGGACAAAAAACCCTACCGGCATCATTTTTCATGTTCCAGCATAGCAGTGCACAGGAGAACATGGAGCACTCATGAGCTCGTCGCTAATGAGCACTTTGAAGACAGGCTGCTGAACCTCAAAAATATTTTCTGTGTTCACCACAGTTACTTTTTTGTCTGTCTGCTGGGCACAAATCTTGAGCAAGCTACAATGCTCTGCCTCATTTTCTTCAGCCTCTTTCTCTCCTCTCTGGATTCCACACTTTTCAAGTGCAGTTAACCAATTACACAAGGAAAAGGAATTTAATATATCACATAGGCACACTGTAAAGGATTTTCATGTGTTCCTTTCCTATGTAAATGGTCTGTAACTTTTTCATGAATCAGACCCATAGACTCTTTATTTCACACTTCCATCTTCATTTCCCTGTAGAATTGCAATGTAAATGATCCTGAAATATTTGAAGACAATTAAAGGTTAGCTTTGCATATCAGTGACCTACCAGCAATTCCCTGCAAAGCTCTGATGTATGTAGAGTGTTTGATCTACAGCTGCCTGCTGTAGGTAGGTAGAAGTAGGAAGAATGTAGAAGTGTTGTCATGCTGCCCTGAACTCTAGGTAGGGTTGGAAAATAGGCTCAGAAGGCACCACGAAATAGCTGCTGCTTCCTTAGAGGTTCACACAGTTCTAGAACACCATTGTAGATTGCCAGGACCTTTGACTTCCTTTTAGTTTTGAGCAACACATAAACATTAAGAGGTTTTGGACTGCCTTGCTAGCAAGTTTTAAAGGAGGTTCAAAAAGTACTTTTGGTTGGTTATGTATTGTTTTTTTCCATCAAGCCTTAACAGTATTTTTTTAGAAATTATGTAGCCTTTATTCCCAGAGGCAGAAATGGAGACTTAAATGTGGCTGTTTTCCAAAAAGCAAAGCTATGTTGGGGGAGTGATTTAAATTAGTATACCATATTGTGCAAAAAAAGGCTCAACCCAAAACTTGTGATTTCTATATTGCAGCAGCCCCACTAGGCCCGATCGGCAGGTTTCTGAGAAAAAATGAAGGCTGACTGACAGCTTGGAGTGACCGCGTGTGACTTGATCAAAGGTGGAGTAAAGGGTACCAACCAGTAGAGACTTCTGGAGGGATTGGAACAGCAGATGTTTTGAAACAAGGGCTGAAATATAGTCACGAAAGCTGACAGGGACTCAACACTTGACTAGATTTTGAGTGAATTGTGAAATATTTGGACAAGATTCTTTTCCTTCCCCTCTATTCTTTTCCAACTTCCTCCCTCTGGAAAAGGACTTTAATATGTAGAATATAAATTAACAGGTCTCCAAAAGAGTTGATACACATTTGAGAAAATATTGTTGCACAGCCTGACTGGACAGTTTTATTCCTTTTGATACAGATTCAAGAGATGGAAATTACTATAATATTGGATAATGGAATAGCTCCAAACTCTTTCAGCTTCATCTGGAATAGGCACAGCTTCGTTACTATTGTCTTACATAGAGACTAATTATAAATACTATAAAATATTTATAAATAATGAGTGCCAAATTGGTCACATTGTAGAGCTTCACTGGAACCTGTAAGTCCTTTTATTAATCTGACATTTATAAAATTTTTACCACCAATCACTTAAGACAGTCATCTGTCCATATATGTTGTCTCCTGAAAAAAATAAAAATGAGGAGATGGAAACAGCTTTGTGATTTATTTAAAATCCCTGAGACTGTTTCTGCCAGTGTGTGTGCTGATAAATGTTATGTTAACAGGTTCTCTGTTTGTTTAACATTCCCCTGAGGAGGGTTCAATGTCATTTAACCAGTCTCACATATTTAAAGTACATCTAGTCTGCAATAAGAACAACAGAAAGGATCACAGGTGGCACAGTCACTAGTCTTGCAGATGGTAGCCTTTGTCTTCCTTAGTAAAAGTTCGTTCACATTACAAAATGCTACTGATCTTGAAAATCTTGATTTAGGAAAATATAGGGTGGAAATTAAATCCTGCATTGCAAGACTAAGAGCACTATAGGAATTTGTTCAATAATAGTCTGACGTCTGTTTTTCACTTTTTTTATAGGTTTGCATATAGTTTGCTACACATCAACTTTCTCTTAAAGGAATCAGAAGCCTTTTTACAAAAGATTAATAATTCCCTATCCTCGATAGACACACACACAGAGGTAAACGTTCACACTCACACCCTTGAAGCTATTTTCTAGAATATTTTTACCGATCAGTAATACAGGTGTGATGAATCAGGCCTCGGTATGATTCCAGTTCCAGCCCTGTTTTCCAGAGAGCATTTGGAATTCCTGAAGTAATTCAAAGTCTTAGATTATTGCCTTTTTGTCATGAATATTTGTTATGCGTTGCCTGCATTTGGTAGGCATCTGATTAAAATGAAAATAGCTGAATCTGTATGACACAGAGACTGTTGTTTTTTTTCACTGTAGACAGATTGAAGGTGAAAAATACTACTACAGAGAGACAACTAGATCAGGTAATCCCAGTTAGGTTATGCAAAAATGGTTGTCTTTATAAACCGAACATTGCAGAAGAAATGTTACCATTGAGTATCAGCTACGGGAAACCCAGGCTGTTGGAACTTAAATACTCAGTAAGAAGAGCTAATGGAGATTGCTGTGTGTCCAAGTTTCGATTCACCTGCAATTGCCAAAAACATGCATCAGGCTCCAGGGGGAGAGTGCTCTCTAAAGGAGAATTTAGAAAGCAGACTATCTAGAAGCTGTCATCTTTCCTTTAGGTGGTATGACAAAGTTGACAACCAGACAGTTTTTATTTTGGAAGAGCTGGCTCTGAGGTTGCAGAAGTTACAGAAACTGAGATTGCTGTAGCATCTCTAACATCTTCCCTTCTTCTGAATTAACTCTTTTATAATGCAGTATCTGGTGTGTACAAATGAGATTACTTCTAAGAGATATTAATTCCAAAAACTGGGTCTGCTGTTTATTCATAGATTCAAATGACTTTCTCTTGGTGTTCAAGCCCACAGGATAACTAAAGATTTTGAAAGAAGGTCAGAGATTCAGCACTTCAAGACTTTTATCACCAGACGCACAGCTGCCTTTAGGCACTTTTCTGGACTTTAGAAAATATATCACCTGACTACAGAGGACAAGGTGATTTTTTAATATCCTGAAGATATTGACAACTTTTGGTAACTTTACTGCCCTCAGTTTTGGATGGTGGTTAGCAGCAGCCTCCACTGCCTAAATAATTACTGACTGGTCATCATCATTCTCTGGAGTCCACAATGAAATTTTAGGGCAAGTTCAAATCACTACAGAATCACTACAAGGGCTTTATTAATTCTCCTCAAACATTGATTCAGTGACTGTTAAACACATAAGCAGAAGTCTTGATGTATTTCAGTTAAGAGCCACACTTGCAGACAAATGATTACTCCTAGAACTGAGCAATCTGCCAAAGGCAAAACAGAAAATGTCTGTAACATTACCACTGAGGTCATGTTTTTTATTAGATGCAGTAAAATGTCCCCAAAGTGCAAAAATCATCTTTCATTGTAATATATTTAATTAGAAGATTATGTTATGTCCAACTACACATTTTTTGTAAAGTCCCTTTGTCAAAAGTTCTTTTAAAGGAGAAGGACAGAAATGACATAAGAAAAATAATTGACGACCTGATGATCCTGTTTATCATAGTCCTCTGATTATCCATTTTTTACTTTTCCTCACCTGAGCAGAGTAAAACAAAACTTGTGGATTTGACTGTTTTGGACAGTTCTGAATAAGGCATATTATTGGGGTTTTTATGCCAGTCTTAATTAGCTGTTCTTTTAGCCTTCATGTTTGCTGGTAAGTGTAATCATACCACTGTCTGTCAAGATACTGTTCTCTTTAATAGGTGCAAAAAGGGAGTAGGCTGACAACTACTATTGTCACTGAATCCTTACTATGTCTTTGAAGTAGACAGAGATAATTATTTATTATTATTTCACCAAAGTTTCACAAAGTGAAAGTCCAGGTATAAGAAGATGTATTCAATCTGTTCTTTAAAACCTGGGCCTTAGTGGCCAACACACTGATTTTGTACAATCAGTAAGATGCTGGAATTCATGGTAACCAGCTGCAGTAGTGCAACCACATAAAATACTGGGTGTGAGGAAACATGGGAAAGAATTAAGACAGCAAGATTAGAAAACATGTATCCCTAAAGCCTTCTTAGTGGGTGCAGCTAAGTCCAGTGAACTATATTGAAGGGAATTTGATAGAAAGGAATCCAGGGTCTGGCCACTCTCTAAAATTTACCATGCAATGGGTTAAGTATTTCAGATGGAACATAAACATTAGGGAAAGCTTCTTCTCTGAGCCAGGCAATGAAGACAGTTTGCCAATATGGAAAGAATCCAGAAATGCCACAGTGAGCAATAAAAATTTATTTAGCAGATTTCTACCAATTCTGGCAAAAAGACAACATAAGAGCCCTTGATCTTCTGTGTGGATCTTGGACATCTGCCACTCAGTTATACTTTGGGTTTTTTTGTACATCTCATACTTTAGGAAAAAGGAATCAATTGGAGAATGCATATTTAATTGGCATGAAATGATTCAGCTGGGTCAGTGTGACTAATCAGAGACTTGGAGCCTCATGGTCATGTATGTAACTAGTAAAGAAGATGGAGAAGAGGAAGGAGAAACTGCTGTGAGATATGTACTGCTCCTGATGAACCTGGAAGTAAAACGTGCTGGGTCCCAGTCAGTGACAGGTTCTCCATGCTTTCAACTACTGAAATAGTATTTTCCATCTGCTGTCCTTTCTACAGGAGCCACTTCTGAAAACAAGCAAACCACAGCCCTTTGTTCGTTCTTACCACACTGTCATCAGCCTCAGCTGGTGTGCTGTTGTTTCTTGCGTAAGAAGAGCTAATAAGCAGCAGACACCTATTCAGCTCCTCCATCACTGCTCTTTCTGGAATGTATGATGATTTCTACTACAGAATTCTGTGCCACAGAGAGATTTCAATACCGCAGTCATTACTGCAATACGCAAACTTCTGCCTGCAGTGCTTGACGCAACATATTCCAATATCTGTATATAGTCTTCAGCAACAATGTAGAGCTGGAGTGCCTTGCTCCCAGCCTGCAGGTCAGGGAAAAATTGTACGGGCACTTCAGTTACTGACATATGTCATTCTCTTTCCTCACTCTTTCAGATAAGGAGCCAAAGATAATGGCAACCTGCTCAAAGGATCGAACAGTTCCTCTCCTAGGTATGTACATACCAGGTGATAAGGGATGCTGATATGCTGGCCATTGAGCATATCTGCTGGGACCATGCTCTTCACTTCCTTCTGCAGTCAGCTTCTGTACTTTCTTCAAATGACTTATCATACATGCTTTTAACATAGAGCAGAGGGTACGTGACTTTTTGTGAGTGGGATCAGAGCTCAGTTATTTTTATTATGATTATTATACCAAAACCATGCAGAAGTCTCTCTGTTCCTCTTAGGAGAGCTGACAATCGAATTTAGACATGATGTAGTAAAATGAAATTTAAAAACAAACAAACAAACAAAAAAGGCAGCTGGAAGAGGAGTAAAGACGGAGGATATAGCATTACAGCTATATGTGTAGGCAGAAAAGGCTAGCGTGTAAATATAAATTTAGCAAAGTAAATTTATGAGAATAAAATAAAATAAATCTATCTCTTTTATAGCATGGAACTTTGTAATAATAAAAACAGAGGTCTCTGTAATACTCCAAATGAGGTTATCATTGCTATTAAAATGTCCAATTCAGGAGAAATAAAAGTTAACAACTGATCAAATCAAATTAAAATACAGAATCCCCAGCATACCCTTTCATCATGCTTTAATGGCATGTAAAAAGCACATAGATAACCAAGTGAAGCTGAGCAAATCTTTATACTTAGATATCGTGGACAAGGACTTACCTCAGCTTTTTACAATATTCTTTTGAAGAGTTGCAAATCTAAAACTAAATCCAAATGTAAAATTACTTAGGGATTCCATATCCAGAGAGCTGAATCAGGTCATTTGAGAGAGAAAAGCCAGCCAGCATACATGAAATCTTTTAACTGAACATCCCATTCAAGTGTACATTATAAGCTTGTATAGAAAGAACAAAACAGAGCTGCATAGTGGAATAAAAAGGAGCAGTAAAGCTATAATAACCTTTTCTTGAAGCAATGAAAGGTATCTGAAGGAATTAGCTTTGTGTAATTGTTTGGAAGGTGGATTCAAAGCAACTACCACCCTAAAATACTCTTCTTTCATGGAATTACATTTTGTGTATTCATTCTTTATTTCTCTGTAAAAACTAAAATCTATGCAAGTTACTCTCCTGTCCTAGCTTCAAAATCCTGGAGGTTGTTTCTGTCCTCATTAGGGTCTGTGTGAGTTTTGCTATTAACCTCAGAAGGAACAGGACTTGATTTTAATACTACTTCAGGGGCCTTCTCCAGATTCAGTCACTAATTTACTTTTATATGTAAATCACATAAATAATTTATTTAAGTGAAACTGAGGGGAAGGAGAGGGCTGTGGTTTTGCTAGGTGGAGAATCAAGGCCTAAATAATTGTTGGCTCTCAGAGTTAAAAAATTAAAAGAAAAACAAACCCCTTCAGAATAGCAAGAGTACCTAGTTCATCATCATTCTGCAAACTTGTTCCCTTTATGGTTTTTGCTCTTTTTCTTTTCCAGCCCCACTGTTCTTAATAATTCAGTACCTTCTTTCTTTAATCATATTATTAAAGGCAATGGACTGATGATTCATTTTGCTTTCTTTGCTCTCTCAGTGATGTCCATTAATGAAGACTTACTTTTCAGTGCCATCAACGCACTTACCTAAATTATTTATTTGGTTGAGAAGCTCAGTGTAGCAAAGTTTTTTGCTCCGTGTAGCAACTACTCATAGGTCAGGTTAGAGTTTCATATTGATTTTTTCCTGGAAAATGTGTATAAAATGGATTGTGCTTTAAAGTGCCAAAAGTGGTAAACATGGGGCTGAAGAAGGTATAGCTAAATAGATAATGAACATTCCTCCTTCTGTAGCAATTTTTTTCATTTGTTCTCCTTTCCATTTGGAATGAGTAAAAGACTTTTAAAAACCTTAATGGTGCTGAAATTCCCATGTAGAAGCCCATTTCCTGCTGGTTAGGGTACTGGCCTAAGGTACTCAGGTTTATACTTTTTGCCTTTTCCATTCAGGACAGAGTGTTATTTCCTGGCCACTCCACATCAGAAAAAAACAGATTTGAGTGCCTTCCCCACCCAAGGCCTGTACACTAAATCATCACCACCAGATAACTTCAGGTACATCTTGAAGGAAAGAACATGTGTTAGTAAAATTTATTTCCCATACATTTTTGAGCCATTTCTGTTGTGTCAATGCTTGCCCATTGCCTTGTTTGTCCTGACTCTAGCTAAGGAAACTTAGGCTGCTTGTGGGATATGTTAGTGTGGCTCAACTTCATTTTATGCCCCTTTTTCTCTCCTGTGACCATCCAAAATCATAATGCCTTCTTCAGCTGCTTTCACAACTGATCCAACTATCTTCTCCCACTCCTATATCCTAATAAAGATCCTTTAAAATAAGTTATTAATACTTCCTCCAGGTAACATGACTGTTTGTTCATAGGAATTATGTGACACTAAATATCATGGTGCTTCAGCACTTCACAAGTAATAACAGTTTTGATTTTTTTACAGTGTATTTGGTTCAAGAAAAGATTTGCTCTCTATTTTACAGAAGTAAACTGAAGCACAGAGGAAGTCTAAAAGTCATATTTTCCTCTCTACTAGACCATGACACCATTTATATATGGAAGATAAATGAGATTTTCCATCATACTGAATAGTGTTTACCCCACTCTTGTAGCCAATTACATACGGGAGCAAGATCAGCCTTTAAATGACTCATCCGTAGTGAAAATAAGTGTTCAGCAAACAAACCTAGAAATGTTACCCAGAGTACATAGTTTTAAGAAACAGATTGGCAGCACTAGGTTTTCAGTGTATCCCAATATTCCTCCTTAATTCCAATAAGACAGAGCATATCCCTTCCTCATTGCTGCCAGAGTAAAATATCCAACAGATATACAAAATACATTATTTTACATTTGACACCACAGAAAATCATCTGCTTATTATCAAACCCAGTCTGAGTCATAAAAACCCATGTTTTCATAGCCTGAAATCTCCAGCATCATTCTCTACTGAAAAAATTGAGATGGAAAGTGTTTTGATTATGTTTGACCAACGAGTTAAGAAGCTTTTGTTAAATATTTGTTGAGCTTAAATGCCTACTGAATACTTGGGAAAACAGTGCCATTGTTAAAATATCAGTGCCATAACTTCGGTATTAGTGAAAGATTTCTACATAAAATTTTAAGTGCTTTTTAGAGCAGATTCCTTCCCAGCCACCTCCTGCACCTCCAGCAACGTCCCCTCTGCACAAACCTTAACACAAAATGAAAGACTAGACACTGCTTATCTGGACTCCTAAACATTCCAGTGGAAAAAGCTTACCAATATGAAAAAAAGCAATGACAACTGAGGTAGGGAAAAATTGCAGACATTTACCATACCCTGAGTGCAGCCCCATGCCCCTGCTCTGAGGGATTTGGCTGTCCTCAAGTCAACACAGACACCGTGCAACTGTGTAATGTGCATTTAGGCTGTTGATAAAAGAGTTGTGTGAGAAAGAACTGTAAGAAGGGGGATGGTTGTCCACCCTCCTTGCTTGGAAGCTGCTTTCAAACCCCTGGCCTTGCCCTTGGTCTCTGCCAAGATTCCCTGCTGATGCTTGGCCATGTACCCCACTGATCCAGACCTGACCCTGACCCATTGATTTGACTTCCCAGCTTGGACTTGCACCTGTCTCACCACTACGGATTTGTCTGGCAACCCCTGGACTGTTGGCTGGCCCGAGTCATCATCACCAGACTTGCTCTGTTCTTTTTTGGGTACTGTGAGACTGGAACTTTGTCACTGCAATCCCAGTCCTACACCTGTCTTGGGTCACCCCTGGCTCCTGGTTCATCTTCCCGCAGAGACCATCCTGCTCTTGCTGCTCCCTGACCTCTTTATATGCCATAAGAATCCAGGCCTAACACACACACTCCCTCAAAAAAATGAGAGGAAAAAATAGAAGACAAACATAGGAAAGGATAAAAGGTCACCTTAGGTATTGCTTTTTGGCAGAAACCAATCTATGTATTTATAGCCAAGCTGAATCCCATTGAAAGCACAGGTCAAAATGGAAACACTGACCCTTACCTATTGCTGGGCTGGTGAGCATCACTCCTGTCTAAGTACGTGTAAGCTGCTTGCAATAAAAAAAAACCCTCTTAGTTTCAGCCCTCCAAGTGTCAGTCCTCTGTACTGGTTAATATTATCGAGGGAATCCTTGCCTGACAGAAAGTAATTTAGGATCCATTAAATATGATTACTTGGCCTTGAAAATGATGGATATTGAAGAGAATTATAGAATCACTTTACAAAAGAAAGGTCTCTTTTACATCCTTTCTTGCGGGGCATTAAATAAAGTCTGAGAAAACTCCTGAGGGATTCCTGGCATTTATAGGTTACATTTATGAAAAGAAGGATTGATATTCATATTAAAAACTCTAAAAATTGAACAGGGTGATGTGGCAAGCACGTGGACAGCTGTGACATGTCTAAAATGTGAGTGACATGTTCACCAACTGTTTTCCTTGCTTCAATTATACTAGAGATATGAAAAGTGCCTTTGATTTCAGACTAATCCTTCATGTTCCCTATTGGAATATTAACCCCAAGTGGTTTCCTAAATTCCCCATACTTCTCACTATGTCTTCATTTGTAACTGAAGTACTGAGGCCAGAGGTTTTCAAAATTCTCAAGTCACTGTTTTCATCATACGCTTTACTAGCCATATGTGGAAAGTGAGTTTGTATAAAGACTTTGTATGTTTATGCTGCTTTAAACTAACTGAGATCTAATCGTGAGACTACATTTTAGGTACAGGGGAAGTTTGACTTTATTAAAGGATCTGCCTAAGTTCAAATATACAATGAAAACACAGTTTGATCTTCCTCACTTTTCTCCCACTTGAATTTCTGATCAAAATTGATAAACTGAAATCAACTAACATTTTCTCTTACTCATTTTTCCATAGAAGAGGTAGGTTGGATAACTTATCCTATGGAAATATGATCCCAAAAGTCAGAAAAATAAGTTTTGTGGATAGCTCCCCTAGAAAATAAATCCTTCTCTAGAATGCTGGGACAAAAAGGGCAAATAAAGAGAATAAATAAAATTAAGGTCTTATGTTTTGATCTTCCTCATTGCACTCTGTTTACACATAACAAGCTGCCCTAGAAACCAAACATTTCATCCTGAAACATCTGTCTTCACTCTGATTGCTCTCTATAGATAAGTTCACCTTACAGATAGAAATTCCAAATGCTTTACCTGAACCTTCCTCAAAAAGCAGAAGGCAGCAGATTTATCACTAAGACAAAAAGCACATTCATCATCCACTTTGTAAACAAAATCACACTACGTCTGGGCGCAGCACAAGACATGGCCCACTGACAAATCTTGGCTTACGAGCTTTCTATTTTTAGATGAGGAATAACATTAATATATTTTAGATACAGAAGTTTCAAGCCAGTATTGTCAATGAGTTCCCTGACAACAGATTTTTGATTGAAGTGTGTATGTTGACCACATATTCAGACAATATCAGATTGTTGATATATATTTGGAACCATTTGCATACACTTGCAATTTCAGTTATTGTTTAAATGTTAATATATCATCTCAATGACATTAAATCAGATCTCTGGTTTCTTAGATCTGACTATATGCAGTCCACATCTGAAGCAAGTTCGACCACTTCCAGAGGCAGCCATTCTGCTCCTTCATATTATGTGTGATAATTTGTACCTGTGTAAACATGACACAATATTTTATGGGACCACAATGTTTGAATTTATACTGACAACAGCTGCTACAGATATCTAGAGCCAGGCAGATTTCAGGAGATCTCTGATTCTGTGGTAAAGCAGGTTAACTCCGAGCTGGTTTTTAACTAGTAAAACAGTAACACTCAGCCTCATGCCTCAATCACACTCACATACATGGATTTACATTCCAGTTTCACCAAATTCAGAACAGAGGTCTGAACTGGCATTTGGCACATCCCCCATGAATTCCTTATCTATTTGTTTGTTCAGAAAGGGGGGAGGTCTCACTTCCAAGTTTCAATCAGGAAACCACATACTTGACATGAGATAACTTCACCAAAAATGATGTCTTAAAACTGATAGATGGCTCTAAAAAAACTTTATTTTGGTCTAATTTTTCTTTTCAGTACATAACTGGACTCTCCTTGGAGATAACGATACCTGAGAAGTTCTATCAGCCAAGTAGAGAAGGAGATGCAGAGAAAAAAAAAAAAAAGATACGCGGTTGTAGAATAAGAAGCACTCATCAGCCTTTGATCAATGTACTAAGAATCTTTATTAACTGTGCTCCAATGTATGAGAATGCACAGAAAACTATATTTTAATTATGCATAATTTAATTATTCCTTAGACAGCAATCTTACATGGTCAGACTAGGCCAGAAGCATATTTTTATGGTTGTGACATAAACCCTGGCAAACAGGAGCTTATAATGAAAGTGCTGACACAACCTGCTAACACAACCTTAGCACTTCAAGTGCAAAGGGTATAATCAAATTTAAAAATAATTGTATCTCATCCACAAAGTATATTGTCACAAGCCAGCTGTATGACAGGAAAGTAGATGACAACAAAATGCAGGCAAAACAAATCAGGATGATATTGCTTGTCATAACGATTCGGTAAGTTTTAAGATTAAAATACATTGCACAGTTTTCAGGGTTTTATTTCTTTATAAATGCTGTTTGCTATGATGGTGCAGTAGCCAAGTGAGCTGTACTGCAGTATACAATTTCTTTGCATATCCCTCTTGAAGTGAACCTAATGAGAAGCTGTAACACTCAGACTGAATAGTACAACACTTAATTCTGTGAGGCAGTTTGGAAATGTGTCCTGTGCTTCACTTGCATGCATCAAGATAGTATGTGGCGGTAGCAAATTCGACGAATCCAGACGCCGGCATAAGCTCTTTGATCGAACGGGCGGGCCGGGCGAGAGTAAGGAGTCTAATTCAATGTGAATTTACCATCCGTACTCTTTAATGAACTCTTAAACAACACTGAATATCAATGTCCCCGAGACCACGTTTTTCCAAGCCTTATATACTCTATACCAAAAGGCCATGCGGCAAGTGCAGGCTACAATTGGTTACACTCACAGTCACTCATCCCCCCCCACTATGGTGATTGGCTGCAGGGCACTGTTCACAGACTGTTCATGCGCAGCGGCAACGCCCCTCCTGCAGCCTGGGTTGAGGGCAGAGCGGCCTCTGTTCACTTTCCTTTTGTCTCTGGTGTCTCAGGGAAATCCTTCCGTGTAGCACAGCCGCATCAAGCCCTGGCTTGTTCACAGCACACAGCCAGAGACTCTCCACAATTCCTCCTTTTTTTTTTTTTTTTTTTTTGGACAAGCCAGGATTGATTAGCTGTGTGTTCTAATCCTTTTTTGATATGTAATAAAAAAAACAACTTATACATAACATATAAATAACAACAATCAACGTAAACAGTGCACTTTGCAATAAACCTGAGGTATTCCATTGCCGTTTAAATATCGCAATGGATTGATTAAACAAATTCCAAGAACTTTGGTTTAAAGATACTCAACTTATAACAAACGATGTGCTGGGTGTTGATAAACTTACTCAAGAGGTAGCGGTGTTTAAAGATCTACTTATATAACTATAGTACGCATACATGTCACAGCTAAATCAATGCAAAGGTTACACCTCACTCTGTGACCTCCGAAGGTTCTGCTGCAGGGAGTTGACTTGGTTGAGTTTGTTTCAACTCCGGCTTTACTGCTCGGCTTGGAACCCACAATGGACCTTGATCTGTGGAGAGACACATATACCCTCTACCATTAAAAATAACAGGTACTGGTCCCTTCCACAATCCAGTGGTGGGATCACGATATCTCACCATGAATTCCGGTAAAGTGTTTTTCCTTCCTAGTCTGATCTGATAATGATGAATGATCACAGGAGGCTCCTCATGATCTCCAGTTAGACATAAATAATTCAAGGTAAACAACACCTTTGCTAAACGCTGTTGACAATCTAACTCTTCCTGCTTCTGTTTGCTCAAATACCCTTTAATCATTTGATGTGCTCTCTCGATGATTCCTTGGCCTGTTGGGGAATGAGGTATACCTGTAACGTGTTTCACTCCCCATTTCATTAGAAAAGTTCTAACTTTCTGGCTAACATAGGCAGGGCCATTGTCTGTCTTAATCTTTTCTGGGACACCCATTACAGCAAAACAAGCTGTAAGATGTTTACATACATGTAGTGCTTTTTCCCCTGGTAAAGCAGTAGCCCATATCATTTTTGAAAAAGTATCAATTGTGACATGCACATATTTAAGTCTTCCAAATTCTGGCACATGTGTCACATCCATTTGCCATACTTCTAAGGCTTTTAAACCTCGAGGATTGACACCGATTCCTATACCTAACATCTGGCTTCCACACTGAGGACATGCCTGTACAATACTTCTTGCTTCATTTAAAGTTAAATCAAATTGTCTTTGGAGACCTCTGGCATTCTGATGAAAGCTCTCATGACTTTGTCTCGCTTGTTGGAATTTATCTGTTGGAGGCATGTGCTGTACTGAACTTACTAAACTATCTGCAATTTGATTTCCTTCACCTAGACCAAGATTCCATTGATGACTGCGGATGTGAATCACACAACAGGGTTCTTTTCTTTGATTTAAAATAGCTCTCAATTGTACAAACAATTTTCCTAATCGAGGATTATTCGATTGTCTTAACAGGGCATTTTCCATTCTGGGTATTACACCTGCTACATACAAAGAATCTGTGACAACATTTAAAGCAGATTTCAGCCAATTATTTAAGGCCCATATTACTGCCGTGAGCTCTAAAGTCTGCAATGAATCCTCTTTTGAACCTTCAATTAAATGCTGTTTCCATTGACTATTCTCTTGCCAGACACATGCTGCCTGGTGTCTTCGTTTTCCTGCATCTGTATATACTGTAAGGCCTTCAACAGGTTTTGCTTTTACTTTGCTTCTCTCTAACCACTGATTTGTTCTAAGGAATTGCCATAGTTTACCTTTTGGTTGTCGTGAATGTACCTTGCCTATAAATCCTAATAATGCATTCTGAATAGGCATCGAATGTCTCAGCCACCATTCTAAATCGGCTCCATTTATCGGAATACTGATGTCATCTGGTTCCTGACCGCTAATTTCTAATATTCGAGATCTTCCTTTTCGAATCAATTCTCCAATTGCTTCTGATCTCGTTTGAATACTGAATTTTGGTTGGACACTGAGAAAAATCCACTCTAATAATCGCAAATCATTTTCTGTTTTCAATCTGACAGTGGCACAAAAGGAAGAATCTGTAGCAACATCTATGGGGAATTCCCCGTTTTTGTTTTGCCACTGGCAGATGATTGCACACGGATGTTCTAGATTGCTAATAAGGAGGGAAATTGGTCGATCAGAAAGTCTTCGGCTAGACCAATTTGTCTGTACTTTTTGTATAATATCAGAAAGACATTTGAGATGCACGGACTCTAAGCTTATTTTCTTAGCTGGATCACCTCCTTTTAGAAGTGAAGTAAGCGGTGCTATATCATTGTTAGTAATGCCTACGCAATTTCTAATCCATTGTATGTCCCCTAACAATTTTTGGACATCATTTAAAGTTTGTAAATCAGTATGTAATTCAATTTTTTGTGGACGAATCTGTGCATCACAAATGGACCAACCAAGGTATTTCCAAGGTGCAGACTTTTGAACTTTCTCTGGAGCTATAACCAACCCCTTTTCTTTGAGTTTGATCGTAATTTGGACTATGGAACTTTCTGTGAACTCAGCTTGTTGACAGAACAGAATATCATCCATATAATGATAAATAATTGTTTGTTTCCATGATGCACAAATAGGTTGAAGTGCCCATGCAACATACATTTGGCACAGTGTAGGAGAATTTTTCATACCTTGCGGTAGCACTACCCACTCATACCTTTTAGCTGGTTCCGCTTTGTTTACTGAAGGCAGTGTAAATGCAAAACGCTGTGTATCTTGCTCATGTAAAGGAATGGTAAAGAAACAATCCTTTAAATCTATAATTAGAATATGCCAATTTTCTGGTAACATTACAGGTGATGGTAATCCAGGCTGTAAAGCACCCATGGCTTGCATTTGATCATTTACCTTTCGCAAGTCATGTAATAATCGCCATTTTCCACTCTTTTTTGGTATTACAAAAATTGGGGTATTCCATGGACTAGTAGAAGGCTTGATATGGCCTGCAATTAATTGCTCTTCCACTAATTCACGTGCCTTTTGCAGTCGCTCTTCTGTTAATGGCCACTGGTCAACCCAAACTGGGCTATCTGTTAACCAGGTCAATGGAGGGTTGGGCAACTGCTTTCCAGTGACCACTAAGGAAAAGGTGAAGTAGTTAATACAGCACCAAGTTGCCCCAAGACGTCACGGCCAATAAGCGCCTCAAGGCTGCTTGGCAATTCCATTACATACACCCTAAGGGTAACACATTGACCTTCAGGGAAACTAATCGAAATGGGATCAACACTTATATTTGGAGTAGTTTGACCCCCTACTCCAGCTACAGTGGAAGAGATTGATTTTTGAAGTTTCCAATTTCGTGGCCATTTGAATTGACTAATGATGGAGACATCAGCTCCAGTATCAAGCATTGCATTTACATCTACAACAACAGTAGAATCAGACTGAAATAGTTGCACACGTAACATGGGACGCTGAGTCATTGATGAGGTGAAGCAAACTGCAGGACCTGTCGATCCAAATCCTTTATCATGCCTTTGTGTTGAGGATGCTGGAGGAACTCCTGGAAGCATTGGTAGGCAGTTTTCCAGTGCTACTACCTGAGCTATTCTACTCCCAGAAGGAATAAAAATTGGCGGATGCAGAGTGTAGGCCAGGATTTGAACAGTTCCTGTGAAATCTGCATCAATTATACCTGGTATTACTATAAGACCTTTGATACTAGCAGAAGAACGGCCAATCAATAGGCCTCCAATGAGACTATCTTGTCGAAATAAAGGTCCTTTAGCATTAGTTGGTATTCTATGAATTGCAGTATTGGTCAATGTTATATCTACTGCTGTCTCCACATCAACTCCGAGGCTTCCTGCGGTGCTTGGCTTGTTGAGGTGAAAGAAGCCTGGTTCACAGTTGGTCGCTGATTGGGATACAGGTTCGGAGATGTTCTTTGTGTCTTGTAGCTGCTGAACGTACACCATAGTTTGTGATTATTTGTTTTGCTTGCTGCAAAATTTTCCAATCGTGTGGTTCCCATACCGCTGTCTGAGTGTTCATATTTTGAATTACCGGTAGGGCTAATTTTGCTGGAGACCAATCACCTTCTAGAATGGCATCTTTGATGACCCCTGACCATCTGCTACGTCGGGGCTGCGGCTGGTCAGTAGAATCTATAGGCACCTTTGATTGCATTGTTTGTGAAGGGCAAGCTGGTTTTTGAAACTCAATTTGTTCCTTATTTTTCTCTACATTTGACACTCTTAAGTTAAGTTGTTCAAGCTTGTTGGTAATGACTTGCAGTAACTGCTCTACTGCTTGGGGTGAGCCCAATGATGTAGGAGGAGGCTCACAAAAAACTTCCGCGGGTGCCTGCGGAGGCAAAGTTTGAGGCGGCCCCGGCCCCGGCGACTGCGCCGGCCCGGCCTCCACGCTTTTCTCGGAGGGAGGGGGGGCGTCCGGCTCGGGGCAGGGCAGAGGCGGAGCGGTAGGAGGAGGGCGGCACTCAGGGCCTCCCACATCCGGACAGTCGACTAGTTGCACTTCCGCTTTCTTGGCACATTGCCCCAGAGACTCGGAGGGGGAAACTTCCGGTTCTTTGTTTACGAGCCGCGCAGTTTCTAATCCGCGTTGCAGATCGGATTGTGAAAGTATTGGCTGAGACGGGACCCCGCGACCACCCCGAACGGCAGGCAGACCCCACAGAGTAGCCCACAGGCCCCTCTTTTCTTTTGGACGACAAGTTTTATCAGTCCAGGTTTGTTCTTGGACAAGCGCCTCCGCGGCTCTTAGGGCGGCACGTTGTTCCGATTTCATAATTTCTAATGATTCTAATACGGTTTTCCACAATTCTCTCACAGCTTTAATTTCTTTCTCTTCTTCCCCTCTGATAGTTTTGTCCCACATAGTGTCCCCCACTGATCTCCATTCCGTTGGGGAAAACAAAAGTGGAACTTCCCCAAAGTGTCCCCACTTCTGAGCTAAAAAAATCAATGTGATTAGCTTTTCCTGTGACGATTCAATACCTCTCTTAGAGAGAATAGTCGTCAGCAGTGCCGCGGCTGTTTCAATATCCATTATCTTATCAGCGCGGTCTTAACGTAGGATGCGAGTGGCCAGCTCGACTGGTGCCCGTCTTTTGATACCGGACTAAGCACACTATCCCACACCCCGGCTTGGCTCCGTTTTTATGAACGCTGCTCACCGCAGTAATTTCGATCCGGAGCGATATGCTTTGCTAACGATCCATCCTTCTGCTACCATATGTAGATCCGAAGCGTTATGCTCTGCTAACGAACCATCCTCTGCTACCAAATGTGGCGGTAGCAAATTCGACGAATCCAGACGCCGGCATAAGCTCTTTGATCGAACGGGCGGGCCGGGCGAGAGTAAGGAGTCTAATTCAATGTGAATTTACCATCCGTACTCTTTAATGAACTCTTAAACAACACTGAATATCAATGTCCCCGAGACCACGTTTTTCCAAGCCTTATATACTCTATACCAAAAGGCCATGCGGCAAGTGCAGGCTACAATTGGTTACACTCACAGTCACTCATCCCCCCCCACTATGGTGATTGGCTGCAGGGCACTGTTCACAGACTGTTCATGCGCAGCGGCAACGCCCCTCCTGCAGCCTGGGTTGAGGGCAGAGCGGCCTCTGTTCACTTTCCTTTTGTCTCTGGTGTCTCAGGGAAATCCTTCCGTGTAGCACAGCCGCATCAAGCCCTGGCTTGTTCACAGCACACAGCCAGAGACTCTCCACAATAGTATCCTAATTTCTAGTTTCAGGCTGTTCTAGGGTTACCTCCACATCTGAAATTTGCCAATTTTTTTTGAGGGTTTGATATTTTGCAACACCAGCTCCCACTTTGCTGTGTCCAGACCCACATATCTAAACATCTTTCCTTTGCAGTGCTGCAATTACACCACACAACAGTGTTTTTAAAAAGGTGCTGAACATCACAGTCATATATTGTGCTGCTCTGCTCTGTACTGCATGAATTGCAGGATTTATCACATCGTGCACTGTTGGATCCCTATCAGAAAACAATACAATTTCAGACCAGAAGTTAAACTAAATAGTTCCTACAACTTCTCTTGTTTCATTTAATCATTTTTACTCTTCTTTTTTTTTAACTTAAACAATACCATTTTAAAGATACTGGTAGGTGGCATGGAGAAAACACTGAAGACCTGTTATTCTTTACAGTGATTAATATAGATAGGCTCCTGAAAACAAACAAACAAAACAAAAAACAAACAACAACAACAAACATGCAAAGCTGTGCTTGCAAAGCTATGCAGTGACATTAATACAAAGATTATGAAGATATGAATGAAGACATGGGTCAGCAAACATTGAATGAGACTCAGGGGAATCCTACGGTTCGCTCAGACAAAAACACAGGATGGTACAGGACCATCATGAAGAGCAGTAAAACTGTTATGAATTGGCCAACTCTGCCTATTGCTGATTTGCAGGGAACTATGGCAATGTGTTCTCGGTTAATCATTCATTCATCTTGAATTAAGATGTTTGCAACTACTGAGTGCCTTGCCTTTTCCTTTGAATGGAAAGTCATCAAACTTAGACCACAGAGCCCAGGAAGTTGTTCATAACATTACTTGCTTTTTGACTAGGACATAAAACAGAAGTTACAAACTATTACAAACTAAGAATGCAGCAGAGTTTTCAGATTTTCTATGTAAAACTCATACACACCTATACATTAGTGACCACACTGCTGGGCAGAAGCAGCTTCCAAGTCAGTTTTAAAGGCAAGCATCCATACTGTTTGACTACTGGAAAGCTTTCAGGGTTGGCTCTGGGCAAACCACTCAGTACTACTAGCAGGAAAACTGCTGCTTAGAGCTGACTCAAGGATGTACCTTATGTGAAGACGGGTCCTGGAACTTCATGCCTAAGAGTGGCAGCTTGCTTATGCCATCAATCTGTGCAGTGATGTCAGATGACTGATATCAAGCAAACAACGTAGTTTGGACTTTGTCCTAGAAAAGCCAAAATATGCCTACTAGTGCAATGACAGAAAGTGTGTGTGAACAGAAGAAATTCGCGTTGCCAAAGGAAATATGACTGCTTCCAGATTTTAAGAGGATCCTGGATCCCATGGAGCTCTTAGGATTGACCAGACACCCAAGCTATATCCCTTTGCTCACAGGGTTCCAAGAATGCTTAAAGTACAAACAGGAAGCTGATAACTTCAATAACATGGTAAAAGGTAGACAATCTGTGGAACAGAGGGATGAGACCCTGAAGAATCGGCATTTTCTAGCTCTCAAATGCAAAGGGCAGTAGATAGCTGGAGGCCGGCATTTAAGTGAAAAGGTGTCGTGCTAGTTGGTAGAGGACACACAAGTCAATATGTAGGCATGAGTACTCATAATATATGAGTATTAATAGTAACTGGAAGACTTGGAGGGTGTGTAAAATTTGTACTTCTTTTAAAAAAATATTTTTGTTACATATATTAAGTGAAAGTTAAAGCTGAAATCAGCGGGGTGAATCCCTGTGAGATGAAAAATACCTTTTATCTTAGTATCCAGTCCTACAGATCCTATGCAAGTAAAAATCTATCCCTAGAAGCTAAATACGTATTTTTCTCCAAGTTAATAAATTTATGCTCCCTGCAATACGACTTTAACTGACATTAAGCATATCTACCAAATTTCATCATATTACTTGATTTTTCAGAAATACTTAGGCTACTTGTAACTATGCATGACTCAGTTCATAATTTTCAGAGTAGCTTTATGGTGGAGATTCTCGCACCTGAAGAGAAGTCTGCTGAGTTTTAGAGGACTCTACATGTGTGCACGCATCTGGCTGTGGACAGACGCTTGCAAGAATGAGTCTAGATTGTTACTCAGCTCCTGATCTTTAAATTTAAAACACTTAATTATTAGTTACTCTGGATAGATAATTATACCATCTGAATCCCACTGCATTTACATGCACTGATGTGTCCATACTTTCTAAATTACAAGATCAATTCTAAATGAAAACATTTACATTATGGATCAGGATAATTTGATTTGTCAAAATTCTCTGCAGTATAGAAAAAACTAATTGTATTGACACACAGCAGTTTTTGTGCAAGTCAATACAGGAGCACTGGAGTTTAAGAACAGAAAGGATTTCTTGGCTCATCAAATTCAATTTCCTGCTGTCACAGGTGGTCATGTGTTTCATATAATACTTCCATTATACTTCTGGATGCACATCAAGCTTTACAAGTTTTGCTGTTACATCAGATTTTCAGTCCCCCTTTCCATTCACCTGTCTTGTGATCCCTATTGAAAACTGAGGCAAAATATTCAAATGCATTTTGAACCATGCCTAATATATCCTCTGCTGCTCCTTCAGCTTTAGTGCAGAGGGATCTCACTGGTCTCTTAAATTGACATCCATGAAGAACCTTTTGCTATACATATTTTTAAGACTAATAACATTTGATTTTTGGCAATTCTTATTTCACCACTACACTTCCCATCACTGAGGTTTAGCTTTCCTAGCTGATCACTCTTTGATTTAATTAATTCTCCTAATTTCTTGAAGTTCATTCTTCCTTTTGAAATCAAGAAACCTGAAGACCAACTTCAATTAGTCCTCCAGTTTATCTAAATGTAATATATATGTGATCACTTAAAAGGTTGTTTTTATGACCAACTGTTCTTTAGTGCAGTTACTGCTTGCCAAAATCAAATGTAAATAAATTCTAAAATAACTGATAAAACTAAAATAACTGTAACTGATACAGTAATCATTCAGCATTGTCTACCACAACCAGGAATAACTGGTTCCAAATATTGTTACTGACACTTGTTTCCCAGGGAGTGGCACAGAAATTGGTCTTTCTATCAGTGATTTTGACTGTTACTTTCCCAGCTCATTTACTGCTCCTTAACTCAATGCTTCTGTGGTCCTATAGAACTATAAGGCAGTTTAATTGCTAGCTCCTTTGGTTTTTCAAGCCTCCATCTGCTCCAGCCGTGAGTTCTTTACTTCTCCCATGTACTAGTTCGAAGTGGTCTTTCAATTTTTAACATAACCATTCCACAAAAATAAACGACAAATAAAAAGCTTTGCCCTGAAAAAATTATAAAAGTTAGTTGCTGCCAATGCAGGAAAATTCAAATAATTTATAGACTTAGATCAAGATTCTCAGTGAAATCACATGCTTAATAATTTATAACACAATATAGTGGGATTCAGTGTCTTACTCTGAAAGTGCAATATTAGTAGGTAGGTAGATGTTTATGTTAACAACATCCATAGAATCACAGAAGGACTGAGGCTGGAAGGCATCTCTAGAGATTATCTAGTTCAAGCCTTCACCAGAGCAGGGTCAGCTGGAACAGATGGCTCAGGGACGGGTTCAGCCATGTCCTGAACATCTCAAAGTATGGGGACTCCACAACTTCTCTGAGCAACCTCTTCCAGGGTTTAACCATTGTCAAAGCAAAAAAGGCTTTTTTCTCATGTTTAGGTGAAATTTCCTACATTTCAATCTGTGCCTCTTGTCTTTTCAGGGGCCACTACTGAGGCAAATCTGTCTCAAACATCGTTATTCCCTCCCATTATGTGTGTATACACATTGATAAGGTCACTTCTAAGTCTTCTCTTCCTTAGGCTAAACAGAGGAAGAGCCTTTCCGCATATAACAGATACTCCTTAATCACCTTGATGGCTCTTCGCTGGACTCATTCCAGTATGTCCATCTCTTCTCTTGCAGAGAAGAGGAGCCCAGCACTGGATGCAGTACTGAGGATATTTGTTTTGTCCAGCTCTGTTTTTATGTCAATTTTACTGGTTCCATGAAAGGAATTAATTTCTATTTTACTTAGAGTCATTTTCACCTCCACTCCTGCATACATACATATACCTTGGCAAGATCTTTCATAGTTTAATGTCGCAATGTTGTAAGGAATGCTTCTCACTCAGAGGCCACCTGGGCCAGCAAATGGCACCAAATGTGCAAAATTAGAAACAAAAACTTATATAGTATGCACAGCATGTGCAATTTTATATTCCATTTGAATTTTTCACTTCTAGATCATCAGAATTTCCTTTTGAATTTAAACAAATGAATCTACAGGAAGGAGGTGAAGAGAACAAGAACTTTCTGTGGAATATGTCAATCTGTAGATTAATTAATACATTGATTCCATTTGAGAGCCTGCATGTACCTGTCTTCCCACTGAGATACCCACTGTGCAATCAGTGGTAATTTAAAAATCAATTGCTCTTCTGTAGTAATTAAATTTGTCCATTTAAACAGATACAATTGATAGAGCCTGCAACTAATTTCAAAGCAGGGATTCTTAAGGGATTCTAGAGATTAAGGGCTGTGAGCCAGCAATTTGTGGGGTTTTTATTCAACATATGTACATCTATATAAACTATTTTGTATATTGGTTTTAAATACACTATACCACATACGAAATTTATCTCAAAATATACTGTGAGACAAAGCAAAATATATTGCTAGACAAACACAAAAACTTAATGGAAGTGATTGTAGTTAGGTACAACTATATCTTAAAAATACTGAAAGCTAATTATTCTTGTATTTCACAACTAAATGTGTTGCCTATAAAATTACATATTTTTAAAAAATTGCACCTTTTTCATGTGATTGTCTAGCTTTTTATAAGTCTGGTTGAAAAAAAAGTTTACTTTTCTTGAAAGTTTGCTTTTCGTTTTGAGCATACAGAGAGAATTATGGAGCTTTTGCCACACAGGGCTTAATCAAATAAAATATGACACTTGCATGTATAGAATACGTATTTCTGAGGCTCATAAAACAATTATTTCCCCTCAAGGCAATTCATTATTATGCACCAGAGGTCTTTAAGATGGACTATTTAGGGGGAAAAAAGGCAGAAAATAGGACAAGAGAAAAAGAGAAACCTAAAACTAACATGAAATGCATATTCACAGTTTTTAAATTCTTTGCGATTTACTTCAGCCCTTAGGTGGCATTGACACACTAGCAAGTTATATACCATGTTATGTGCCTATTTAGCCTAGAATTCAATAAAAATAACACCAGGGAAATCACTGTAACACATTGCAGATACAGCACATGTTTAAAGTATTGAACACCTTACAAAAGCAGACACAACATTAATGATAACATGTTGCAGTTAACTGGCAGACTGCTTCTGCAACTAATTTAATTTAATTGCCAACTCTTAGTTTGCAGAGACATCCTTACATTATTTTAAGGCAAAATATTGTAATTACAAAAATTAAAGAGAATTGAAATTTATTTGAACAAATCTGGTTTTCTATATCAATATACTATAGTGAAGACCCATAAAAAGAGTAATCACTCATTTTTTATTGACATTAAAACTAAGATGCTAATACCTACTCTAAACATGGTACCTTCTATAAGGAGTGTAGTAATATGCATTTAGAAGAGTAGGGTAAAAGAGTTACATAGTTTATGTTGTTGTAGCCAGTGGGAAATAAAGTTTTCTTTCACAAATGAAGGGAGAATTCAGCATTTCAGGATCTTGAAATTCAGTAGTAATCAGTGAAACCATAATATTGTTCAATTTTTCTCGAAGGAAAATTTAGGAATTATTTCATTGTTTATTTTTTCTGCTTTCTTCTATTAAAAAAAAAAAAAAAAAACAAAAAACTTATAATATAGCTATCACTAGAGCCAGATCTGTTTAACTTTTCAAGTGCCCAGCCAGATTACAATAATGCAGTTTGTTTCAGTATGCTCCTGTTTTATTTATCTATTAAATATAACCTAATCCAGAAAAACAAAATAGGGATAAAAGGTATACTGAAACACACACATTCTGCATATTCTCAGGATGTATAGAATTGTTACAGAAATGTTAAGATTCATATGCATGGAGAATTAATAGGAATATTTGGCTGTGGAAGTATCAGAAAGAAAAAAAACAACACTGGAGAACAGTTACAAGAGTGGCATTTATCCATAGCACCTGGATTAGCAGGTCATCAAGATCCTAGCACATATCTACCTACAGCTTAGCAGTGCACCTAGATGAGGAGGCAAATGGCAGTGAGTAAATCCAAACGGTTTGCCAAAGTGGTACTGGATAGCGAAAATAATCATGGTCAGGTTACAAAAAGGCATATCCAAAACCAAGATGTAGGAAGAAAGTACAATTGAATGACTGAAATCAGTTTAGATTGATAATAAACCTTTTTCAATTCTTAGGAGGCCTTGCATTGTGGCTACAATATTGCAACATTATTTCCTACAAACCCTACATAATTTAGCATCATAAAAGCAAATAATCAATTCCTGGTGTTCATAGGGTTTTCTACAAAAAACATATTGAATTAATTCACCTGTTTTAATTTTGCTACAAGACAGAATTCAGCATTTCTGGATTGCGCTCTCTGCTACCTCCAAGAACTAAACAAGCAGATCCTCAGCTGGTATACAAACCTACAACTCCATCAAAATCAAAAGAGCTACAACAATCTACACCAGCTGTGGATCTGCTACATTAATTTATTATTAGGCACAAGCAGAACTCAGCTGCTTGCATTTCTGCTTCAGACCAGAGGTTTCACGAGTAATAGACTAAGATTTGATATACTTCAAAATGAAAGAAGTGCTTTAAAAAAGATACATAATCAGGTGATCTGCAATTATTAAACATGTAATTAATTTTCTGAATAGTGTTATGAGATTTATGTCACAAATATTATGCACTTTTTACAGCTGGGAAATTCACATCTAGAGGGCCAAGTGGTCCTGTAGTGTTTCCAAGCTTTCAGCTATACACTGTCCTAGTCCACATCTTAGCAACAAGGCTTGGCTGTCTTTCAATGAGGTTAATAAATGATAGTATGCTATTAAAGTAATGATCAACACTATTTAAGTTATTTCATTGAGCATTTAAGCTTAACTGCAAATAAATCTTGTCCTGTAGTGTTAAAGTTTGGCTTGTGTGTTGCAAACTAGGTCAGATATTTAGAATCACTGAGGATGATTTGATTTCTAACACTGCTAAACTAAGAGGTAGAGATTGTTCTACAGGCAGTTGCTTCTAAATGTCAAAAAATCTAAAAGATAGTATTGTAGAGATACTGGGGCCTGTAAAATTGTCTTGTGCTTAGACCTGTAAATGCTGCCAACTTCTGTTAAATTAATGTATGCAAAATCTGTGAGTAAACAAGTTTTTATTTCTAATATAGCAACAGGGTATCTATCTGTATTCATCAACAGTGGGGGAGAGGTGATTGCATGTATCTTCTGTCCAAAGACAGAATTATGATTATCAAATTCTATGCTTTATTATTGTTTAATCAGTGGGGACCGTAAGCTGCAAATCAGTGAAAAATTACTGATTCCTAGGTTAACTCAATCTTTTCAAAAAGAGACACGTATGTTATTAGTCTGATTCTGTCTTTCTCAATGTTTCATTGCAGCTAAGAGTTCTGCCCCACGAGTGAGGAGCATAAGACTGGGCAAGGATGATGTCTTCATCACAATCGAACTGACAGCTGGGTACCTACATCCTTACTGGGTCTGTTAGCAATCTGCAGCTAAATTAAAAGGTCAAAACCAAATAACATATCCCAGACAAGTAACCTGGGTGAAAGCTTATCTCTGCATTGCAGTCATTGACACAAGACAAATCATGGGCAGATCTTTTGTCACTACTTTGTGAGTAGGATGGATTTAGATCATGCATGCGTTGGAAAAGAAAGCTGAAATTTCTCCTTCTAAGATACTTGAGTTCCTCACTGCCACCTGGTTCTCAGCTTTCTTACATCCTTGACTTCCAGCAAGCTTACCCAAACAGTCTTGAAACTGCCATGCTGTTGGGAGTTTACTCAGCATACCTGATTGCATCTTGAAATCCCAGTAGGGCTGAGAGAAGAGGCTCAACACACCAAGCAGAAAGACAATAAAAATTACTGCAGCCACCTCTTCTGTTGGACACCAGAGAAATCCAGTGGAGACACATGAGCTGTTCTGTTCCAATGCAGCTGCTCTCTAGGACAGTTTCTATGGTATTCCTCCGTGTTATATCGAGGGGTCCAGCCTTCCACTGATTTAAATTTTTGATTTGTTGTCTGTTCTGTTCTGCTCTCTTCTATTCCTCCTGCTAGGAGTCAGATCTTAACCTCAGTCATCACACAGAAGTGGAGTCTTAGAAAAAAGACAGCTGAAGGAAAAGTATGAGTGAGCTGGTACTCCTGTTTTTCTAACAAATTAATGCTCCACATGCAAATAATTATTTTTGTTTAATTCCAGTCTGCATAAAAAAAAAAAAAAGAAAATAAGCAAACATCTTAGGAAAATGCATCTGTATTAAAAAAATAAACCTTTAATACAATAGAATGACTTATTTTGTCTTCACTGTTGCAAATTCACTCACAAAGATGGCCTAATCAATTATCTGACTTTTTAAAGATGTTTTTTTAATGAGTTTTAGTGGGTTGTTGTCTTTTTTTTTTTTCCTTCTTCTTTGAGAGGAAAGCATAAAAAATATCTACTGGCCATCTGTAATTCCTGGGCTAGGGCAGATTTCTTAAAACCAAACAAAACTACAGCCAGTCTTTATGTGAAAATTTTAATGAAGAGCTTAAGATTTGACTTATAGAGTCCATATTGAGATGTACATGCAGGTGGCTAAGTCAAAACTCTGGTGACTGAAAATTTTCTGTCCCAATGGGGCTATTAACCTAACAAGTATCATCCATGTCCTTGTGTTTTATGAACAAGCTTTTATGGTGAATCTCTTACAATTATCTTACACTTTGCCATCTGTGTGTTCTTTTATGAGTGAGAATCATAGAGTGCTTTGGGCTGGCAGAGGCATTTGAAGATCATCTAGTCCAAGCCCCTGCTGTGGGCAAGGACATCTTTCAATACATCAGGTTGCTCAAAGCCCTGTCCAATCTGACCTTGAACACTTCCAGTGATGGGGAATCCACAACTTCTCTGGGCAATCTGTTCTCGTGTTTTGCCACCTCATCATAAAATATTAATATTTCTTCCTAATGTCCAGTCTAAGTCCACCCTCTTTCAGTTTAAAACTGTTGCCCCTTGTTGACCCTCACTGTAGGTCTTGGTAAAGTGTCTCTCCCTGTCTTTCTTATAAGCCCTTTCTAAGTACTGAAAGACCACAATAAGGTGTCCCCAGGGCCTTCTCTTCTCCAGGCTGAACAACCCCACCTCTCTAAGCCTTTCCTCAGAGGAGAAGAGTTCCAGCCCTCTGACCACTTCATGGCCTCTTTTGGACTTGCTCTAACAGGTCCACATCTTTCTTGTGCTGGGGACCCCAGAACTGTAAACAGGACTCAACTGTAAACAGTTTCTGTCTTTTTTGGGATGTTTTCAGCTCTTTGACAGCTGTTCCTCTGAGGTAACCTCAGCCAAACCGTGCTGAGGGGGCTCTGGTGACTGCAGGGACGCCCCTCCGCCCTTCAGCCCATGACCCCCTGCAACTGTTTGATCCCTCTCTCCTGCAGAGGAGGCAAAACTGTGAAACTGTTGCTTTTGTGAGCATTTTACCAAAGGTCTTTTTAGACTTTCCACGGAAATGTCCATTTCCCCCTGTCCTTCCGGGCAACATGTCCCAGCCTTTTGAGCAGCTGCATTTGGCTTTTGGGTGCATTTATCACACAGCCGGGTGATTCTGCCAGCATGCTTCAGTTGCAAACCCTGCAAACGGTTATTTGCTTTTAGGCCGCTGAAGCAGAAAACGCGTCTTCGTTGTAGAGAATAACGTGTCACCAGCGACTAATAAGTCACCAGAGTCAGGGGACATTTTCTGCCGGACAGAAACAAACGCGGGTGGTTCAGTCGCGGCCCCGGCCTGGCCGCAGCCCGGCGCTGCCCTCAGAGCGGCGGGAGGAGGGGCCGGATTGCGGGGGGAACGGAAAGCTCCGGGCCCGGGTTTCCCGGCGTCCCGGTGCCATCCGGAGGGAAGAGTTTAAGCGGCAGCAGCTTCAGGAGGGATGAGGAAGGTGGAGGTGCGGTCGTTGCTTTTCCAGGTCTCTCCTTTCTTCGTCCCCGGTCCCCGCCTGCCGCTCTTCTCCGCGGCCGGCACTGCTGCGGGCTCCGCCGGGGCCCCGGGCCGGTTACGGGCTCGGCGCGGCGCTGAGGCCGCCAGAGCAGGGCGTCGGGGCAGAGCCCGCGGCTGTCGCGGGGAGCGGTGCTGGTGCTGGTGCCGGGCTGTGCCCTGCTCGCCCCGCCGGCCGGCAAGTGGACGCTGCGCGCCGGGGGAGCCGCGGCGAGGGCGGGCACGGGCCGGGGCGGCGCGGCCACAGCGGGGAGCCCGCAGCAGGAAGCCCGCGTCCCGCTGCGTGAACGCCGGCCTCGGCTGCGTGCCTGTCCGCGCTCTGTCTTCTCTGAGAGCCGCCTCAGTCATTAAGTTTTTACCGGGATTTAAGTGTGTCCTGCTGGGGGGCGGGTGTGTCAGTCCTGGGGGTCTTGGGCCCCTTCAGCAGAACTTCGGTTCTTAAACCAGCCCCGCTTTGCCGTTACGTGGCTTTTGGTTTTGCTTCAAAAATCTTCTGAAAAATACGTGGAAAATAGGGGAGAATTAGATGTGTTATCCTTGAGGAGCCATAACGCTTGACGTTAATTTCTGTGTAACTGCAGGTGGAGATTACATTTCTGGTGCCGTTTGTCCCCCCCATCGAGGCAACGTGAACTCTTCCCTGGGGAGAGCTGGCGGGGGCATCCGGCGTGCACAGCAATCGCGCCCCGTCTCTGCTGCAGTCTGCACGTCTCATAAATCAGCAGCTACATTTTCACTTGTCTGTGTTGCAGTTAATGTTACAAGAGGCACGCTGTATTTTTTCACACCTTTATTAGAATTACTTTTTAAGCATTAGCTTATCTCACGGTTCTGAGCATATACTAACAACAACGCGAAAGAATCCTAAGGCAAATTTGGAGATTGATAGAATTTTCAATTCTTCAGTGGTTTGTTTTGAAGTCTATTAAGGAGTCATAGGAAAACAAGCCAGAATACTCATCTTGTATAGGGTCAGTTGTATGGGTGTGGGAACTTGAGAGATGTTTGTCCAGCCTTTCTTGGGCCAATGTTGAAGGCAGAGCAATCTTCTCACACAACTCATTTGTTTGCTGATTAAGAAAAATTTTGCAACTATAAGGACAATAATGTACTTGAATCCTCTCTGCTATAGTTTGAATCCATTTCTAGTCACAACTATAAATGACTTAAGGAACAGCTTGTTTTTGTTTTCTTTAAAGCTCGTCTTATGTTTGAGTTTGGTGTGTTTCTTCTTCTTCTTTTTTTTTTTTTTTTTTTAAATCAGGTCCCTGCTCTTTTATCTTAAACATTTCCAGTTACTTTAATCTTTTCCTGTATATTATGCTTTTAAGCACAGATCATTCTTGATCCCTTTCTCTGGACTCATTCCAGTTAGCTCATATACTTGACTCAATTTGAAGGGCAGTATTCAAGACTGGGTAAGAGTATTGTAGCTGAATTCTAGACAGTGGTGAGTAGTATGGAAGATTTATGTGCTATCAAAGCTTCTGTTTATGCATCCTGGTATGGATGGCATGCTTGCTGTTGGCATATTCAGCTTCTGATCCAACTTAGAGTCTAGGTCTTTTCTGCGTAACTGTAATCTAGTAAGTTGTTCCCCTTCCAGCTCATTATTCCTGCCTAAATAGAAAAGTCTTGCATTTCTTCTTATTAAAGTTCTCTTCCTGTTTTGTGTTTTCATTTTGTCTTTTTTGTTTGTATTTGTTTTTTTAAACCCCTCTGATTAGTAAACACTGGATTAGAATTCAGAACTCTCTACTGTCACTTGTAGCTTGCTTCCATCTATAATATTAATAAACATAATATTTGCTTAGTCATTAAATAACACTAGACCTAAGAGGGTCCTCTGTGACCTTCAATGGCCTGTGTTACTTCTTGACTCTATTTTTCTCCATGACCTTGCAGCCAAGATGAAAAGTAGTGTCAATTTTATATTAAATTGGACATATGCCACAACCTAAATCCTTATCACATAGGGAAGTATGTTTTCTGACTCAAATTAGGACAAACCTGTGTACTTCCAAGGCCGGCAGGAGACAATATTCCAAGCTTGTCTTTTGTTCTTTGATCTTTAGCAGCAGCATGTTTATTCCTTAGATGTACAAGTCACAGAGCACCCCGAAATAGATGTGGAGAAGCCTGTCCTTAGTAAATAGGATTTGAAAATATATTTGGGCCACACGGTAATGCCCATCTTGGCTCCTTTCTTGTTCCCCTGTATCCCCTAAGTTTACCTCATCTGAGCCTTTAGTCTTTCACAGGGCAAGAAGACCACAGCAAGAAGCTCTGCTGTGCTTTTGGCACCTTGTACTACAGAGCATTTTACTCATTCACCAGGCAAAATCTTTGAAAAATGTATAAGCTAAAAACAAAATCCCTTGTGTAATATGCCACAGCTGTCTCTTACTTTGGATTTTTTTTTTCTTTGCATGTCACTATACTGTTTGAGCACTTTCCTGATGTGTAAATGAGATCTGTATGACAGTATGTTAACTAGAATTCATCAGTCTTCACAGTTCTTTCTCAGGAGGTTTTCATTCCCTGCTAATGGAGGCTGCCTTGAGCTGTACAGAAACTTCCAGCATAGCAGAGAAGCTTTTCTCCTTTTCTCAGCCCACCTGTCTCTAGCTTCATGGTAGCACAAACTAGAAAGCATTTGGTGTCACACACTTAATCTCTCTAAACTCCCTGCCTTCACATGATGTGACAACAGTTGGGAGGAAAACGGGGTCTCCTAAGAGTGTTGTGTTTTCTTGCATCTTCAAGAGAGACTGAAACTGTGTAGCTGTTAAAATTCTACAGGAAAAGAGAACAGGAACGGAAAAAAATGACTTTTTCAACTGCTTCATGGCATCGATAAGACCTATCCTGAATTATTTCAGTGAGATCAGGTAATTCATCAGTGCAGTGACAACTGCATCTAAGGTGTACATCCAAATGTTACCTAGTAAGTCCTACAGTTGTGTAGGAACTTATCTATTAGAGGTGGAACAAGCCTACCAGATGACCAGGCTTCTTACCATTAGTCTTAAGAAAAATCTTGATTCACCAGATATTTTCAGTCTTCTGTGCATATGTCTTGAATCTCTTTGTAATGTGCTTTAAATTACGGTAGGCTTTTATTCTTTGCAACGATTTGGAATGGACTTTTCAGATGTTTCTGAATTTGTCAAAAGTTAGGGACATCAAATCTTTGTGAAGAGACAGGGCTTTGAAGAGACACTGAACAAGTTAATTTTTATTTTGCTGGTATGTAGAAAGAATATGCAACTTGTGAGTCATAGTATCACAATACCACAAGTTATAGTTAGTAGACATGTATTGTGTATCTCAGAGTTATTACAAGTCCTAACTATTATGCTGTTGTTTTAATGTTTGCTCCCTCCATCCCTTTTTTGTAAGGGTAAATAGGTAATAATGAAGACTTATTCTGTTATTCTTACAACTCTTGTGGATGAATAATTAATCTCTTTTAGATGCTACATTTCAGGAAGGTTGTGACTAATTTAAATTAGTCCAGAGACAAATAAAATGACCAATCAGTTGGTTTTGTGTTTGGTGTGCTTGGTTTTTTAAAGCGGGCCTAAAAGCAATACTTAAAAAAAACCCAGAATTTTCCTAGTTTAAAAAAAAAAAAAAGAGAAGAGAGTCTTTGAGTACATACAGTTGTGACAGAGAACACTTTCTAGTTATTTTCCAGGTTTATGGGGAAAAGAGAGTCAAAATAACTTTGTAGTAAAGAAAGGCTCAGTTGAGTGCAAGGAGAAGCTTTATGAGAGGGTGATGCGCTGGAGTGGGAACCCTGCTGACGTTAAGGAACCTCCTTCAGCAGAAGTTATTAAGATCACTTCGGAGGCTGTCTAGATGTGAGCTGACTTCACAGTGAAAGGCTTGGACTAAATGGTTGCTTGAGGTCCTTTCTTGCTGTTCTGTGAATATTTTAATAACTTTTCATGCACCTGGGTGCTTGCAAAGTTATCGTTTCTTGTTAGCAAGTCATTATACCTTAGCAGAGACACAGTAGCTTGCCCAAGTATGTTTTGTCTTTTGAAAATTCAAGGAAAATTAAACCAATGTCATGACTTGGATTTAGACTAAAATATTCATTAACATAAATATAGAGGTTGTTATCTTAATTAATGATGACTTCAGAGTATACACATGGATAAGTATCACAACTCTGATATTCTAACTCTGTGGTTAGACAGTGGACTTAGCCTGTGTTCATCCTTGTTTTGGGGGTTGTCCTCATTCTGGTCATAGTTTGTTTAACATGTTGTTCTTGCTGACTGGTTCTGGTGTTTGCTATTTTGAGATAAATCAAAAATGATTACATTACTGGTTCTTCTGGATATAGTTGATAAGATGCAGAAATGTGAATAGTAACTTTATACTTAATTTCAATGTATTGTTAATTTTTACTTCTCACTGTGTTCCTTTAATTTTTATTTCTGAAGCCCAAGAATCCTTAGTTCTTCTCTCTTTCTCTCATCTTCATACATATTATATCTGAGAATTAGAATTACTGCTGTAGGGGAGAAATGTGTTAAAGTAAGTTTTTGTGGATTTTTTTTTTTTTAAGAATATGCTTTATTTGTATATAGCCTAAATATAATGTAGCTGAACTGCATATTATTTGGCAGTAACATGCAGGACTAAGCAATATCTGCATTACAACACAAATTACTTAAACTTGTTTGTTTCTTCTGGAAAGTATTCTAGTTTTTTCCATATCATGTAACATAAAGAGTGAGTGTTATGAGGAAAGCATTTTAAGGTAAGTTAAATTGGAAGTATACTAATCTAGATGATTTTGGTCTTGTGTTGAAAACAAGATAAACTTGGGCAATTATGTATTAACATCAGCCAAATAATACTCTCTTTCTTATTTTAGGGACCTGTGGGATTTAAGAATATATCTTCTAAGAAAATTTGCTGCTTCTCTACAGCCCTTCCACATTAGTATGCAACTGATGATTTCACTTGAAGTACCTATTTGAAGAAACTAACAGGAGGCGAGGTGTAATTAATTTTTTAAAATGTTAAAAGTTCAGCAGTGTGTAACAGCTGACAGGATACCCAAGAAAAAGCCATATATTTGTGACATTTGCTATAAACAGTTTGAAACTCCATCAAAATTAGCTAGGCATTATCTGATACATACTGGTCAAAAGCCATTTGAATGTCATGTATGCCATAAAACATTTAGGCAGCTAGTCCACCTGGAGAGGCATCAGTTAACCCATAATCTGCCTTTTAAGTGTATTGTTTGTCACAGAAACTTCAAAAACTTAATAACTTTGCTAAAGCATCAGCAGCTTCATAATGAAAATCATCAGAATGATACCAAGCAAGCAGAAAAGTCCATGAATTTTCAGCAAGACAGTGTCACTTATGGCACATTTCGGTGTCCTATGTGCTGGAAATCTTTTACAACTGAAGAGATGTGGATGTTGCATCGGTGCCTGAAGGCAGATCATCTACGTGGTGCCAGAAGGATAAAGAAAACTCATGCTTGTGAATCGTGTAACAAGACATTTCCATCAAGATCTAAGCTAGAAAGACACTTACTGATTCACACCGGCCAGAAACCTTTTAAGTGTTCTTCATGTGGTAAATCTTTCAGACAGTCAACACACTTGAAAATCCATCAGCTCACACACACAGAAGAAAGGCCTTTTCAGTGCTGCTTTTGTCAGAAAAGGTTTAAAATACAGAGCAAACTCATGAAGCACAAACAGCTCCATGCCAGAAATAAGACTTTTCCCAATATTTTATACAAAGCAAAGACTCTTAAATATCCCAGACCACAGAACCTGTTGGAAGGAAAGAGGGATAATTTTGAGAATGCTGACACTTTTGAGTCGCAGGAGAATGACCCACATGATGTTCACTCAATTTATATTGTACCCTTCCAGTGCCCAGCATGTGAGCAGTGTTTTGAAACAGAGCAGGTCCTAAATTTGCACAAATGTTATCTGAGAGATGGCAAAAGTTCAAGTAATGGTACAACAGCATGCAGCCGCACAGTCAGCATGAAAAATAAGATCCTGATGAGGCTGAAGTGTACCGGAAGAAAGGCAACAGATTTTTCTCTGACTGACAGGAAAAAAATAAAATCAGGTCACTTTAAAAGCCCTGACCTGCTTGCAGCTAGAGATCAGCGTTCTGATCAGCATGCTTCCACTAAACCTTTCAAGGATTGCCATGGCAAGCTTGACATGCACGAGGCAATCAGTAATCGGATGAAAAGGACATTTGCTGTGCCATTACCTTGGCAAGAGCACCCACAACCTCTTGACTTTGGAATTAATTTAAAAGGTATGCTCACTGGTGAAAGCATGTTAAATGTCGGTGATTCACTGCATACTAAGGATGACGCTTTTTATGGTTCACCAGATGATGGTTCCTTTGATAATCCAGAAGTACTTCACTGTGCTTTTTCAGCTTCTGCTAAAAATATACGTAACAGACACAAAGTGTGTAAATGTGACAGATGTGAAAAAATCTTTCCCTCTTCATCCAAACTTCAAAGACATTATCTTATACACACGGGACAAAAGCCCTTTGGCTGTAGTGTTTGTGGGAAGACATTTAGACAGTCAGCTCACTTAAAAAGACATCAGCTCACCCATACTGAAAAGAGACTGTATAAAAGCCCCGTTTCCCAGGTAGAATTTGAAAACCTGAACAAACTTTTCAATCATCTGGGAGACCACATTGAATTTAAGTCTTCTCAGCCTGTGGGTTATTCTCAAACACCTTCACAGGCATCTGGCGTTCAGGAATTTGAGCTGATTCAGTCAAACCAAGCAGCTGAAATCAAAGTTGAAATTGAGTCAGGGGACTTCGTTCCTGACACCAGCAGTAGCAACACGCAGCCGTATTTGTGTAGTAAATTGTTGGAAACAGAGCAAAACTGTTACAGCTATTGGCATGATTTTTCTGAAGGTAGTGAAAAAAGTGAAGTTGTTAACAAATTGTATCAATGCAGCATCTGCTTTAAAACTTTCAAATCACCTTCTAAACTTGAAAGACATTACTTAATGCATGCTGGACAAAAGCCATTTGAATGTTTAGTTTGTGGTAAAAAATTCAGACAGGCCCCACATTTGAAAAGACATCACCTTATTCACTTTAAAGAGAGCTTAAAGCTGAGTTCCGCTGAGGAACAACCAGAGAATTTATTGCTTTTATCAAAACTAGATAATGACCTATGAAATTATATGTTCAGACTTCTGCATTATTATTATTAAAAGGTTTATGTTAGACTGAACAATTGACTGAAGGGGACTATATTTTTATCTTAATGGCATAACCTGATGAAAAGTTAATTACTGTCTTCAGAACTACCTACTTGATATAATTTGTGACAAATGTGAGAAGTTTAAAACAAAAACATGCAAAAAAAAGCTACTTGCCATTTCTTTTTCTAAATTAATTTATAAATACACATTCTTACTGTATTAAAAGTGTTGCAGCAATCTGCAGCACTCCAGGAATCAGATATTTTAAGTTACGCCTTTTTCCATATAGTATTTTATTATTTTAGGCTGTCTAATGATAACTATCAGAAGAGTAGAGAGAAAAAGGTAATTTCCAGCATATAGAGAAAACAGTCCTTTTACTTTCTTCTGGTTCCCTATATGTTGCACACAAAGGCCACTTGCTTCATTTCATACTTTTCTAAAAAAATCGGTGTTATTTTTAGATAAAAGATACAAAAAAGAAGTAAGTAGAAAAAGGGGAAAAAGTTTGAGGAAAAAATGTTGATGTGGCATTATAGAACAGATAATAGAAAAAAAATTAACTGCTTTGAAATGTTCTTGGAGATCTATGGATAAGGAATTAGGTCTTTTTCCTTTTTTATGATAAAATATTAATGTAAGTAGACAATGCTAAAATAGGGTTTATAATCAATCCATTTCACCACTTTATCTTCACTTCTTTTTATATCCCTTGCCTTTTCTAGTTTTTTTTTGGCCAATTCATAGAATACTGAACTATTTTTCTACAAGAAAAGACAGCAAGAAATCATCATTGCCATTGCAAATGTACTTACTATCTGTTCCAGGTCTCCTTTCTTTCTAGTGTACATATTGCACCAGTAAAAGAAACGTTCTCTAAGATGTGTTAATAACTCAGATGAGCAGTTTTAGAAAGTCATGCTCCTGCTTCATTAAATGTAAGAGACTGAAAACGGCTTTTGGCTCAAATTAAGTAATTCTGATTTTGTATTAATAGAATCTGTAGTTATACTTTCTGGTAAGTAGAGAGCTTTGACCCTTGTGCCTGTGAGGCTGGCAAAAAGTGTAAGTGCAGTGGAGCTTTATTCATTATGAACAAGAATTAAGTTTCAGGGTTTTTTTTCCTCTGAAAAAACTACCTTTTAGGATGTTTTCCTTTGTTATGCAACATCTGAATATTTGAAACCTGACGTTTTAAATAATATTTCTGAATTAACATATGTGTAAGATATCACATGTTCTTTTCACTATTTAAATAGAAATGTATTTATTTAAGTAAAATGGTTTTGATTTTTTTTTAAGTGTTTATCTAGGTTTTGCTGTGGCATGAGCTTTGCAGTATTTGGTATAAATGAAGTGAAGGGAGTTTCTGTTTTCACACATTATTCTTTCTCATTTTCAGAGAGAATAAAACTAGGAAAGATATTCAGAAACAGTCCATAGTTACTATGACCTTTGTATGACAGAATAATTCAATATGTTAATAATGACTATAGTTATATATTGAGATTTTTTTTCTCCCTATGTTGATTGTTTCATATTGAAAGACAGAATATTTTATAAAATGTATGGAAAGTGTATTGTAGAGCCCTTTAGAAATATTTGTAATAAACTATTTTATTTATATGGTACTTTTGTTGTATACTTCATGTGCAAGCCCGTTTTGAAACTACACGACATTGAATGTGCAGAAAAGTTTAATTCTATATATCAAAATAACTAACTTTGCATGTTAGAACAACAGGTTTTGTTTCGGATATTTTTTGTTGTAGCAATAAAATAGAAATATGTTTAAAGATAATAAGATCTTTCTTAATGAGTCACAGTCATTTAAAAAAATGTTATGTTTGAGAGTAATGTTTAGAGAACACAAAACTTGGTATGTTTTGAAAATATCAATTTGAGTAAAATGAGAGGAAGGCAATAGAGAGAACTATTTTTCAGAGATGGACAGATGTATGTCGGAGGTGTTACTGTCTGATTAATTTGGAAACTAATGTAGTCTTTGGGCTCCACAGGACTTCAGAAGGGCAGTAAGGGCCACTTTGTTTACCTGGCTCTCTGCCCCCTTTATGAAAAGTTTTGTGCCAGTATAAATTCATTATTTTAGGGGGATTATAGCATAAACTAGTTGGGAAAGGGGTAAAGCAGCATCTGAGAATCAGGGGGGAAAAAAATGCGAGGTTGAAATCCTGTCTCTTTTAAAGCTAACAGTAAAATTCTCCAAGTACCTTTGAGAATTTGAGACAGAATGGTTTTCCAAGTGTTAACAATAACACGTTGTGTTGTTCATTAGTATATTAGTCATTTTCCATAACACTCCAAGGCAAGTTCAAGCCATCGATCTTTAAAGTATCTTTGGTGGCAGAAACATTGCCTGTGGTTTTGTTAGAATGAGCGGATGGCTAATAGTAGTTTCATAGTACTGAAGTAGCACATTTTTTAATACTATATGCAGAACCAAAGCATATTGTGAACAAGAAAATAGTGGGTCCTCCTGTGTGAATATTGAGGTCCACCAAGGGGAAATTATCAAACTGTGGATTCAGCTTTGAGGTAGTTCTGTGTCGAATAAAAGAAGGGTCAAATATTTTAAAACAACCAGAAAAAGTTAAAAGGGATTTTTTTTTTTTTGAGAGAGAGAGGGAAATATGCAATAAAAAATTCACTACAACTGCAGTACTAACTAATTATATTGTCCATTTTCTATATAGGAAATGGAGCTATGGATAACTTCAAAATGTTTATTGCTGTGCTATCCTTGCAATGTTTGCAGAAAGTCAAAACTTGCAAAATATACATATTAATATATGTATTCCTATATATGTCTAGGGAAAAAAATCTAAAGGGAAAGAAGCCATGATAAACCACAGAAAAACTGTTTTATCACTTTTGTATTATTAGCTGCTTCCAGGTCCTGCACTTGGGTCACAACAACCCCAGGCAGCATTACAAGGCTTGGGGAAGAGTGGCTGGAAAGCTGCCTGGCAGAGAGGGATCTGGGTGTGTTGATTGAGAGCTGCCTGAACATAAGCCAGCAGTGTGCCCAGGTGGCCAAAAAGGCCAACAGCCTTTTAGGCTGTATCAAGACAGACTTTTTAGAAGTGTATGTTATAACAGGACAAGAGTTTTAAACTAAAAGAGGGGAGATTCAGGCTAGACATGAGGAAGAGATTGTTTACAATGAGGCTGGTAAAATACCGGTACAGGTTGCCCAGAGAGATGGGAGGAAAGGAGGCTGAGGGGAGACCTTATTGCTCTCTACAACTACCTGAAAGGAGGTTGTAGCATGGAGAGTGTTGGTCTCTTCTCCCAAGTAACAAGCGATAGGATGAGAGGAAGTGGCCTCAAGTTGTGCCAGGTGAGGTTCAGATTGGATATTAAGAAAACTTCATTCACAGAAAAGGGTTGTCAGGCATTGGAACAGGCTGCCCAGGGCAGTGGTGGAGTCACCATCCCTGGAGGTGTTTAAAAGGGGTATAGATGAGGTTCTTGGGGATACAGTTTAGGGCCAGAGTTAAGTTATGGCTGGACTTGATGATCCTGAGGTTCTCTTCCAACCAGAATGATTCTATGACTCTTACTGAGTGCTTGGTTTCTCACCTCTCCTATATGCTCATACTATTACACCCTGAGCCAACAAGAAAAGTTAGTGAGGTAAATGGGAGACAGACACAAAAGCTTAATTGAAGTTAGTGAGACCTTAGGTTTCAAACTGAGATGCTCGATCTAATGATCAGTTTTTCTGGCTGTAAAACTCTGTAAGTCATAATCTCGCAACAGTAGCTCACTCGAGTAACACTTAGGTAAGTATGGATGGATGACTCTTAAATCAATAAAGGCTATGGATTCAGTCCTTCTAATGGCCCCTTGTAATAATGTTGAAAATGCCTAGATCTCCTAAGTAACTAAAGGGGTCACGGTTCATATTCCTAGCACAAGGTTTTGTGGATTTTTAAAGTGCAAGTTTTAACTTAATAGCCTAGTTTTATGGTCTGATGGCTATGGACGCGATGTGCCTGAGAGGCAGTTATCATAAGGAAAACTGAAATTACAGAAGTGACTTTTCTATGCTCTCATATACCTTATTTTCTCCAGGTTGGGCAAATTAATTGTGCTTCTTCACATAATGACAAGTTCTCTCATGCAGCTTTTAAACAGCATCTTTTTAGTGTCTGTTAAAAAGTGAATCTTCAAAGTCCATGCAAGTGAAGGAGAAATCACCAAGAAAGTCACAAGTAGAACTGATAATTTTCTTGTTCAGAAACTGCCATTCTAACATGGAAGTGTCATGTCTGCCCCGACTTGATCATGAGTCTCTGAATGCTGTTTTACTAGTGTGCTCTGCCATTCCAGTTCCCATCAGCTCCCCAGACATGCTGATGTGTGGCTGGATTCTGCTATACACCTGTCATAGCTGGGACATACAGCTGAAATCTTTCCTCTTCATTGGAATCTTTCTAGTGTCCCTGATCCCAATTTGTATGGATCTATGAAAGCCCATATGTGATTTATGGAGAGCCATGGAGCCGGCTGTTGCACATGTGTAGCCATGACCTGCAAAACGGTGCCTGAAGATGGGAGTGCAGGAGCATGTGAGATGGTGACCAGCTATGTTGTAGACTGTGGCCTGTCATTCTCCACTGAAAGTGATCTGGGTATGTAGGGTAATAAGAGCATATGGAAATGGTGGATATCCAGCCTCACCTATGGCTGTTTTACTGGAGTGTGCCTTGCAGACATAGTGAAGGAAGGGAATACAGAGAATTATGTGGTCACTGCTATATTAAAAAAAGTAGAATTCTATTCCTAAGATAAAGAAACCAACTACGTGTGCTGTCTCCCATTTGTACTGCTAATGCCTTACGCTGAATTTCTATTGACATCAAGCAAAACACTATCTTCCTGGGGTGCAAATTTGCATTATTTTATTTGTGCATTTTTTAAAGAGTATAAATTTTAATGTTTAGTCTATGTTTGCAAACGTAGCTTGCTGAGAGACAGAAAGTCAAATGATTTCCTCAATTTCTACTTTGTTTTAATTCTAAGAGAATCCTGAAAATAGAGCTGAGTAGAAAGATTCCTGTTGGTGACAACGCAGTCCTACTAAACTGAGTAGAAATCTGCTAAGACATCTAGACACCTCAAGTGTCTCAATCAATTTGAGGATAATTTTAAAAATTGAAACATCTTACAATTTTTTCATTACCTTGAGAGCAACCTTGGCAACCTTGTTTCCTGTAGTGCACTTTATCTTGTATTTTATACCCTGGGTCTTAATAATAGCATGTACTTGGGTAGTGAGAATAACTTCCTAAGAATTCCCTCAGGCATCCAATAGCATGTCTGATGCTAGTGCAATTAGCACAGGAAAAATGTCCATTTGCCAATAAGCTAAAATGATTTGTTGTATAATATTTTAGTTAATATCACAGTAGAAAGGTTTTTTTTTTCAGTAAAAGAAATTATTAAAAGTTAATAAATCATTTTTTTGGTACTACACCAATGTGATTTTTGCTGTTTTCAGTAGGTATTTTGTTTTATTGCTATTTTATCCTCTCATAAAATCCTGACATGCTAATGGAAATGTCTACCAAAAGCTTAGAGAATATGAAGAAAGGCAGGATGAAAGCTTTAGGAGACTGGAGCATCTTAAAATTGTTTGTTAAAATCTCAGCATCTTAAAATTGTTTGCTCCTGATTAAGTTTTATGCTGCAGAGTAGGTGTGTTTCAGTTTTGTCGGCAATCTGAATTTTTTTCTATATTGTGAGAAAGGTTATGTGATCAAGAATTTGCTTTTAAAATTATTGTGTAAATTAAAAAAAAAAAAAAATCATACCAGCACTACCACAAAGGAAATGATTTGCCTTAGAATCTCATTTCAGTGACAAAGGCCTCATATTCCTCCTTCAAACAGATTAATCTCACATTAATTTTTTTTGCCCCATAGAAATTTTATCACATAACAGCCTCTCATGGAAATTCTAGCAAATATTTCTAGAGCTTAACTGGCTGTTGGTCTCTTATGTTTATAACACAGTTCTGCTCCAGTTGGTAGGAACCTGGCTAAAAGGCTCTGAAGAGAATTAGAACAGCCCAGAGTCTGCTCGAACTCTTAACTGTTACCCAAATGTGTGCCCAGCAATAGAAAGCTAGGAATGACATAAACTCCCGTATTTCCCCACCTCCTTCACTAGAGGCACTGCTTGCTATTCTGGGATATAAAAGCAGCTGTGTTGCTGAATAAACCATATTTTTCTCTAGTCATGAGCTCAGAATTTCCATTGAAGTTACTGTAAGATTTGCACAAAAATCAAGGGCAGTACATTGGCCAGAACGTGTGCTAAATAAATATTTATACACAAATCAGAATGCTACTGACGGCTTCTTTACACTTTAAAATTCTAAATATTTTAAGAAGCATCTGTTACTAAACTGAGGCATCATTTTTGAAAGTACCCATATTTACTGAGTGGAAGTACACATATTTACTGAGTACCCATATTTAATGAGACGAACACACTGACAAACTCTTAGACTAAAAGAATGCACATAAATAAAACTGTAAAAGCAACGTGTTGTGATTGAATTAAAACTACAATGAACAGGCTGAACGTTTAGTTTATGTAAGCAATAACGGCTGTGAAGGATAAACTATAACCAAAGGAATAACCCCTTTTATTGTGCCTAATCTTTTTACATGCTGAAAGATTCCTATGATCTTTTTTGAGAAGCTTTTCCAAATTTTATTTACCTGAAAGCAGGTTAAATCAGTATGTTTCTTCTATTGTTTCAACTGGCAGAAGACACAGGAGGTTTCTGGTCTTCTTTGAATAATGTACATATTATTCCATTTCTATGCCATTCATCCCCTTCAAAAAAAAACGTATTTCGTATAAATTTGCAAGTAATATTTCAAAATTCTGTATATTATTAGTCACTTCCTTTCTTTGGTTAGAAGAAAAGCTCTGTGTGCAAGCTCATGTTTGGAGCTTTCTGTTTCAGAGCTTTTCAGAGGTATGCCTCTGAAAAAAACCTTGTGTTTATGTGTAAAAGTCAACAAGCTAGAGATAAAATCTGATTTTAAAGAGAAGCAGTCTCCTAAGCTTTACAGCCTTGCTTCACAGAAAGCCTGCCCAACATATGGCTTAATGTCACTGCGGCTGAGATTCATCTGCCCTAAATTAAGGTATCCAGTGTGCAGTTAGGTATTTTCCCAAAGCTAAGCTTATGCATTTAGTATAATGCAATTATGTTAGACCAGATAACAAATTTCCATATAGCAGTGAGATGCACCCCAGAGATCTAGACCTCCATCCTGAGAAGCATAGTGCTATTAAAAATCACCTGGACCACCTCAATATTTTTGAGCTGTACACAGGGAAAGCACAATTCAGCCACCTGCCTCTAGGACTTGGGTGTTTTTGACTTTTTGCCTACAGAACATTACTGTCAGAACAATCACAGCTTGCTTTTGAATAAAGTTACGCAGACTTCCCTTGGCCTCTGAGTTATGTACCACAAGGTCCAAGAAACACTAACGGTATTCAACATACATAGGAAAGAGTTGAAAACTACCATTTTAGGCAGAAGTACAGCCACATTCAATGATTATGGAAGGAAGAGGAGGCCTCTGCATCTCTTATCAAGGAGTAATGCAGGCCAAAGACTCAATAGCCTTGGTCATGCACTGGAGCTTTAGGCCTGGCTTGAGCTTGTACTGGTGGACCAGCAGGTAAAAAACCCATGGGTGGGACAACGTGGAGCAGTTCGACAATACCGTCAGTGAGCTGCTCTGCTGTTCCATCAGAGCTGTGTTAGTGTGCCTGCCTGCAGCTATGAGGGAACAGAGTCCCCACCCTGGCAAGAAGGCTTTGATATCTTCAACTCTGTCTTATGTTAGGGGAACCTCAATCACCTCTGCTCCTCTGGTGACCAGAGTTCAGCCGATAGTAGAGTTGTGATAGTGGCTACCCCATTGTCCTAGATCAAAGAGCTGGGAGAAGTTGCTGCTGCTTCTCTACAGTGATGACACTGAGGCATGTGGGGAATCATGTGTCCCTAACACAATGCTTGCTGGGAGGAGAAGGAGTCAGCTGATTGATATCTGTTCATAATGTTGAAGGACCCTGATGACTCGCATGGGTATTTGGAGCCTGAGCACAGTGCTGGTATTGGTTACCTGCTTTGGAATAAAGATGTCCCACCAGAGTTTACATACGCACAACATGGTATCCATACTGAGTCTGCACCTCTTAGTGCAGGGTTTGTTTATGTCTAAGAACCTGAAAGATAAAAGATTCAAAGGATAAATCTCTCTATTTGTGTGAAAGAGAAAATAAAAAGTGAAACAACTTCTATGTTAGAAATATGTAGCTGCTGAATCTAGTTGCACTGGTCATGTCTCACTGAAGAACCTAAAACAATAACAAACCTTATTATTAATATTAGAAATCCTTATACATTAATTATTTGGAGTTTTCATAGCTAGAAATTAATCAATTATGTGACTCTAGGTAGAACCTAAAATAATCTAAAAGGTAAAGAGGACAGAAATAAAATCATCCCCTGCTGATTATCACTAGGTACTTCCTGGCCCTCCAATATTGTGTTTGGGAGAGTATCGAGATAAAAGCAATGGCCAGCTTATTGATGACCTTGGTTTGTCTAGTTTACAAAGATGAGGAGAAAAGCATATTTTTCCTGGCTACAATAATATAGAAAGGCAAGCATCCAAAATGAGAAGAGCTAATTAAGCAAGAAAGAGGCATTGAATATAAATTGACCAGGACTGTATGCAGCCTAGAAATGAATAATAGTCTTGAAAACCACATCTACTCAAATGTGTGACTTTCTAAATAATACATGTCTTCATGAATGAATTAACAGATTTTTGAAGAAAAAGAATATTTTATTTTCTTGATGTGTTAAGTCAATGAATAGAGAAAGATGGAGAACTTCACAGAAGGCTGTGGGGATGACGGGGTGCAGGGTTTTATTTTTCCCCTGACTACAAAGCAGTTTGGGGTGCAAAGGGACAGACATGCCATCACTCTGGGGGAAACTGAGCATAGTGTTCAAGAGACCATGCTTAAGAGACAGTTGTGAGCTGGGGTGACACTCACAGATGGGGAGATACGTACAACATTGGGTGTCATTTGGCCTGGTCGCACCACAACTCGTCTTTAAAGGTTCAGCTGCTCTTGAGGCTTGAAAGCTATGTGTTTTGCCAAAGCCCTAATTTATACTTTCGCTATTTATTTGTAGTCCTACTGTCATAGCACTCTGTAACTAAACAATACCCCTTATAGAGAAATATTTAATGTAGTATTTATAGGGAGATCATTATCACTTTATTTGACATTGCCACTGAGGAATATAATCATATTACCTAACTTTAGGCATCTAATATTAGTTTCTGATACCAAAAGCTCCTTCAAAAATGAGTCAGAGCAGTTTAATTAGTCCAAATTTGCCCTCTGGAAAGGCCTCTGTTGCTACATTGACTGTAGAGAGGTTTAAGACAACTAACCCCCTCATTGGGACACTCAAATGCTGAAAGTTAGGTAAAGCTGTACACCTCCTTGAGCTTTCATAGCTTTGATACCATATGGAAATTTTGTGGGTTTTGACACATACCTAATGATCTATCAAAAGCAGAGGTCAGAATGTTTAAGTTAGGCTGTTCTAGAAAATTTACTAAGTCCAAAATCTATTTGCCTGCCTGCTTTTTGGCATGATAACAATTCCAAAAAAATGTCACTTCTAATCGCACTTGAGTCTAAAGTCATCAATTACTGTCACCTCTGATCCCAATAAATCATCGTAGCTTCTCTAAGTGTCCTGTGGTCCATCTTAAACACGTCAAACTTTTGACTCCCATCTGAAAGACAATTTTAGAAACTTTTCTATTTACAGCCTGCATTTATAGGTAATGAACTTAAATTGCTTTGTCCTTTTTAATCACTGACTTGTAGCTTCAATAGTTCCTTCCCTTCCTGCCATTTATCCCCATAGTCTACTTACAGATAGTAGAAGTACCCTCTTCTTTTTTTTTTTTTTTTTGCCAAACTGACGAGCTGTTACATTTCTGCTTTTTCTGATACATACAAAAGTAAGCTATGTATGTTGATTTTTGAGGTAGTCAAATATGAAACAACCTAATTGTAGAAGGTAAGTTGGGGAGGACACTGTCGGCAGTATTGTCAGCTAAGGTGCATCAACATACTAATATGGCTCAGACAGCCAGCTCTGAGCTTAGGCAAATTTTACCTGTATTTTCTACACCTATTAATGGCCGCAGTTGTACCAAGTGATGGAGAAAAGGCAGGCACCAAAGGGGTGGTTATATTGCCATAGATTCCGATAGCCTGAGTCAATCATGAAGTTGCAAACTCTAGGTTGATTAATTTAAACTGATGCGTCTTAATTTGCTGATTTTTAATCACAGTGTCAGACGGGGTACATTGGTTTAAGTGTATTTTAACTGCTTTGCATTTGCATATTTCAAATCAAATACAGATCTGACGGTTTCCATAAGTAGACAAGACAATGCTCATTCCTTGTTATTTACAGAATTTGTTCCTTGTACTTTTGTAACTTTTTGATTTTACTAGTTTTCATCCAGGAAATTTAACTTTTCTGGATTTTTTAAAGCAAAGCCATGCAGTAGGCATATTTATTTGAATGCAGCCATTGTCTGATCCTACTCAAGGTACTGTCATTGCTTTTTCAGTGCCCATTGTACATTCTAATTCAACTTCAAAAAGAATATTAAGTTTAACCTCTGCTTGAAGAAATGAAACGGAGATCACCTTGATATCAAAACAAAGGAGGTCACATTCAAACAGACTTCAGAGGTACCTGCCTGGAAGCGTAGAGGGTGTTCAAGTGGCAGGTACCGGGTCATGAGCGCAGAAACAGAGCGCCACAGCTTCTCGTGGGAGCCCGTTAATTTCCTCCTTAATTAATCTGTTTACTAGATGGAATAAGTTAATTACGAACCGTTCTGAACCGCTCCCGAAGCGCTGACTCGGGTGAGCGGGGCTGTTTGCCCGCACACCGCCGAGTGACGGGCCGGCCTCAGGCAGACAGCGCCGGCACTCGGGCTGACTCCTTCCGTTTTAATATTTATGTTTTATTAATTTTCAATTTATTATGCTTATTATACAGACCACTGAAAGGGCGAGTGTAAAAGCAGCCTGATGTGTTACCTGTCTGCCTCCGTTATCGCACTAAATCGGCTTACATACGCCTCGACACCGCGCTGAGGCGTCCTTACTGGGGCCGGGCGGAGCGGACGGCCGAGGCTCACCCCGCCCCAAGGCACCCGGACCCGCCGGCGGGCTGAGCGACAGCGACGCCGCCGCCAGGTGGCGCAGCCGCCTCCCCGCGGCCGCTCTGCCGCGCCTCGCCCCGGAAGCGCTCTGCCCTTCGCTGCTCCCCGCACGGAGCTTCCTTCCGCTCCTGCTCCGCTGCGGGCGCCGAGCGCTGGGCCGGGCCCGGGCGGGGAGCGACGGGAGGGCGGCGGCGCTGACCGGCGGGGACAGGCAACTCGGGACGGTGGCATCATGGCGGCGCCGGCGTCCTCGGCCCCGCCGAAGAAGGTGGTGGCGCCCACCGTGTCGCAGATCAACGCGGAGTATGTGACCCAGGTAAGGCCGACGGCGGAGCGGCCTGTCCCGCGGCTGGAGCCGGGCGCGACGGGGCCGCGGTGTTTAAGTAGTTTTTGCCGTCCGTGGGTGTTGGGGAAAAAGTCTTGCTTTGTCGTGAGAGATATAACGCCTGTGTTGCATATGAAGGAGTTTGTGTTCCCAGTGGTTCCATAGTAGAGAGATTTACATGAGCAGCGCTACAAAATAAATCGGGTTTGTTGTAATACACAAGTTGCCGGCAGTTTCTTGTAGCAGAACGTTTTAAGTAGTTTTATATACGCGTTTGGGTTTTTTTGTGCTAGAAATTACTTGAATACGGATTGTTGGCAAGTTCTTGCCACCGTAGTTTAGGAGTTTTGGTGAAGTGATGGCTACGGTGAATAGCCTTAAAATGTTAGACTTTCACATCTAGTTTCTAGTTCTTTGTGAAATTCCTCAATGGGAAGATAATAATTTGCAGTCTGGGGTTTGCAGTCCCTGAAGTATCATGGTATATTTTTGAGAAGTAACTTAAGAAAAAAAAAAAAAGTTTATTAGGTAGTGGTCAGTCTGTCTGCAATTTTTACAGAGAATTGCACTTCTGTTTGAAAAGGATTAGGTGTAAAACCTTACGTTTTCCAACAGTGCTTTTCAACCATTTAATTTTGTTACTTGTAGTTACCTTAAACTGAAATTAAGATACTAGTGAAGTACAGATTGGAGATGGGGTGTGTTATAGAGTTATTTTATCACTAGAAATGAAAATGTATTTAACTTTTTAAATTTTTGTTTTTTCTCTCCGTACAGTTAGCAAATAAATACTGGGCTCCACATGTGAAGAAAAAATTGCCTTTTGATTCGAAGGTAAATACTTCTGCTGGAGCTGTGTTAGAGTATAGAATAATGAGGATTAACCCTTTCTTGATATACCAGCCTCCAGTGTTGCTTACTTTATATGAGCATAGGAGTCTTCTTGGAAGGTCAACAGTTGCTTAACACAATGCAATTGTAAATTGATTGTCATGTATTTGTAGGTTATACATGTAGGCAGTGTTATACAGGTGTGCTATAGCACTGTAGTTCTTTTGTGTGCTATTTGTTTAGTTTGTTTTGGCCATGAACTTACGAGAGTAAAGATTTTTGAGCACCTTCTTTGATGTTAAGAGTTATTTGAAAAGGAGCTACTTTTAGAAATTGAAGGGTGAAAGATGCAGGTTTTACTGAACTGTATATTTCTAAAAGCTTCTTCAGATGATTTTTAGCAGAGATCTTTGCTGCTGTCCTGATGGATATGTCTGTTTTGAATGTTTGAAATTTGACCTGATGTGTTTGGTTTTGTATCAGTTTTCTGTAGTATGGGGTTCTTAAATGTTAGGTTTCTTTCCCTTGTGGGTATTTGGCAGAATCTTCCTTTCCAGTCTCAGTTTACTCATTCTCTTTGAGTATATGTGATAGTAATTGTCTGTGATTGTTAGAACTAGGATGTACATAAGCAGCTGAATTGCATCTCTGTGTCATGTGATGTCAAAGTGTGCCTGCTGCAGGAGACAGTGTGGATTCTTTCATACCTGTTGGGAAAATCTAGGTAGAAGTATCTGGATTTGGTTAAATATCAGTTAAAAGAAACGGTGGCAACAGATGAGTTGATGCAGACTTGACTCTTGGAGACTCTTCTCTAAATTCAACAGCAAGCCAGGTTTAACAACAAAAAGGTTTGCATAGCTGTTTGACTTTAATATAAATATCTCAGAGAGGTGCAGGTTATTCCTTCAGAATAACTTGAATGAAGATCCTGTTAATTTTCTGTCATTGTGTACTTTCTCCTAAGTTGATTCACATTCTTTGTGAGAACATGCCTGTAAAGCTTTTGGGCTCTTCAGAGCTGAAACATCGTTGTTACAACATTTTTGAGCAAATAGCAGTAAGGAGAGATAACTAAATCAGAATAACTTTGAGTGCCTAAGATATCTTAATGCATTTTTGATTATATTGTGAATTAAATAAAATTCTTAACCATTTTTTGAAATATTCTTTCCCATAGGTTATTGAAGATGTATATACAAAAGAGATTGTCAAGTCAAAGTAAGTACACTAGTTATTTTCACTTACAGCATTCCAGCATTATCTGTATAGAAGTGGATTCAAATGTTTCATAGGATATTTTAAAATGCATTAACATGTTGAAAGCAGATGAAAATGACTGAAGCATATAGGAGTCATTTAGTTGTTATATTATTTCAGGGTCTGAACATGGCAAAAAGAATGTTAGTAAGCTCATGATCCTTAAATGTGACAGTTGGATATAAGTGCCGTTTAGTTTTGTCATCTGCTATTCTGTTGTGTTTTGTGTTGTTTATTTTCCAATGGTTATAGAAGGCTGGTCCCTTCCTTTGTCACCAAGATATGTAAAGAAAAATTATTAATTGAGGAGGATGCTGCCTCTAGCTTTTTGCTCTTTCCCTACTAGTGTTACCAGATTTATAAGGGGATAAAGGGTGAGTCTCACTTCAGTGAATTGTAATGTTAGATGGGTGAGACAAACAATTCAAGATAAACTGGGTTCTACAGCTATCTGTACAGAAAAGAGTTGTAACTATAGCTGTTCGGAGATCTGATCTATGGGAAGAAATCTGTTTATGATTCCTTTATGAAAGTAATCTAAGAATTGCCAGATGGGATCAGAGCAAGCTTTTATTTCCATTGACTAAGAGGTAATATCATTATGAACTGATTAAATATATACTGATAGTTTTCCAGAAGACACTCGGCTTCTAGCAGTTTATGTCTTCAAGGCTGTTGGAGACCATTCACATTTAAAAGGTCTATATGGATTTTATTTTTAATATGAATTTGATTGCTTATTGAACCTGCATGAACTTTAGCTTCCACCGTGTTAACAGCAGTTGCTTCTGCGTTCAAGTTGTTGCTTGTGCATGGAAATGGAGGTGGGGTAGGGCAGGGGCATAGATAATTCCTAGATGTTTCTACAGGTTTTTTTATGTAACAAAATAAGGAGGAGACCAGCAGTTTTCCATACAGCTAGGATGTGCATGGGTGGCTTTCTTTCCTGTGTTAACTGATTATTTATTTTATTTATTTATTTTTAGGTTTGCTATTAGAAAAATAATGCTTCTTGAATTCAGGTAAGTTAATTGGAGTGAAATTTTAAGTTGTTTTGTTGTAGGAACTTGTAAAGGTGAGAAAAAGTGCAGGGCAGTACAAGAATTTAACAGTATTATTTATTCCTACTTAGTAATGCCTTGAATTGGCTACATAGGAAAACTGAGGAGAGCATAATTTTGGTAGGAAATAATTTCAAAACCATTAAGTTATGTATCAGAGTGTTTTGGTTTATGATCCTGAATTTCCTGTGTGAGTGAAGCACTGGCGAGTATGAATGAAACAGGTGACACACTTGAGTCAGTAATTTGGAACGTGTTGTCAAGCTTTATATCAGAACTCTCAGAAGTCAGAGAAAATTTTTTAATTAAGTCTCTTACTATGAAGGTAGAGTGAATTGTGCTGCAGAGGCATCACTAACATTTTCTTCACTCGAAGTGGAAATCTGTTTAGAAGATTCGTACAGCTATGTCAGGCTTTCCTGGGAGAACTTACAAAGCATGTCTAAAATGATGTAAAATAAATATTTGCAGTATTTACATATTTAGAAACATAATATGTAGTGTTCTGTTTAGTTCTGTTTTATCTCTCAAAAGTTATGAGCAGATAGAATGAGTTTTTTTTGATTGAGAGACATTATTTGTTTGAAAGGACTGAAACAGGTATATAGTACCACTAACTAGAAAAGTAGGACCAACTTCCCTCTGTTTCCTGCTTCTTGGAGAAGGCAGAAGAGAAAATGTAAACTATGGGTTGGGGTTTGACACTAACAAATGGCATGCTGGTAACATGGCTTCTGGAATTTGTGTGCTAACAGTAACATGGAGTTAGTGTTTTTTATCTTTTCTGTGAATATTCTTAATGTTACTGGCCTGTAATGTCACTTTCTGGTCTATAGCCCCATCTACTGCCATTTGTCCTGTAAGTAATTTTCTCTGGTTTCTTCCCCCTATTCCCCATCAGTCTGTCAAAGTCTCCTGTTTTCACGCATAGGAGATTTTCCTGTCCTTCATTCTTGTTCACGTTTGTCCTCACTTGGGGGCATAGTAGTATTTTTACTAAACCGTGTCGAAGTTTACTTGAATTCCTGGATGAAATGGAAATGCGGAGTTCTGTGGATTTTGTGGAGTTTTTCCCCCACCCATTGGCAGGTCCAAGCTTTTGGGAAGCTGTATGTATTTAATCTCTTTTATGCCTATGAAGTTGTCTCAACTCCGTCTGAAGCTACTCATTCTGGCTGAAGTACCAGAAAGTGGAAGTCCCTGTCTGACCGTTACTGAGCCTTCTGCTCCTGCTTGCATATAAGTTCTTACTGCCTTCTTTCACCACCATTTCTGGTACTTGCCTTATCTGAAATTATTGATGTACCTTACTGTAAGACATCAGAAAAATAAGCTGTGGAAAAAACTAAATAGGTAAAACTGGACTGGCTTATGGGGGGCCAAAGGAATGTTAGAGCAGGCAATGAGAGGAAGGAATGGATGACAACTTGTTTAGGAAGAAACGAGAGTTTTGACTTTCTGGTGGCAGTTGTTAAAGTAGTACAGAGTGTGAGTGCGCTGTTGAATATGAAGAATTTAGGGATTGCCTCCTCACGAATGTCTATCCTGAATAACTTCAAGGGGAAGTTAAAGGATGGAGGCAGTTGTTTGTCCAAATAGCCTCTCATCTCTAATTTTAAGAGCTGCTGCTTTGAGAAATGTGCTGTATTAATAAGGAAGAAATGCTCATGGCTGAGGAGCTGCTATTTTCCAGTGTCTGTTAATTTTTTTTTCACCTTCTTGAAAACACTTAATCACTCAATGCTTTATTTTAGTCACGGTGTAATGTACAGGGTGTTTCTAAAAGATGGACCCAATTTCAAAGCGGTATAGTTCATGGTGGCAACATGTGACAATTGCATAAAAAGTTACAAACAGTTTAATGAGGCATTTCAATCATAGGTGGTTCACGGTTGCAGAGCTATAGTGATTTCAAATTTGGTCCATCTTTTTGAAACACCCTATGGTATTTTTAATGCCTTTAGATGACTAGAAGCATAAAATGTCTAGATGATTGCTAAATTTTTATAAGAAAGGGTATGTGTTAATACAAATACTGTTATACAGTAGTTGTCCTTTGCTGCTTATGCTAGGAAATGTTGCATGTAACATTCTTAATCGTTAGACAAGTAAAGTTTTTTTTCATTTTCTCATTTTGAAAAATCAACATGAGTTCATGTTTTGACTTTGTATTGAGCTGTGGCTACCTGCTGTATTTGAAAACCATCTAGTGAATGTTTCTTCCTGATAAGAAGCTCATCTGTCTCTTGTCGCAGTTAGAGTCTAATAAGTTTTGGTTCAGTGACCTAGATGAGAGGTAACTTAAGGAACTACTCACAAACTGTAAAGATGGCTTTAAGGAGAAGGAGGAAAAAAACCCTCTGGATAACTACTCTTTCAAATGAGTGACAGATAATGTGGGTGACAGCAACTAATGAAATATTCTTTGTCTCTTCACAGCCAGTACCTTGAAAATTACCTATGGATGAATTATTCCCCAGAGGTGTCCAGTAAGGCATTTTTAATGTCAATCTGCTGTATGGTGAATGAGAAGTTCAGAGAGAATGTCCCTGCGTGGGAGGTAACCAGTTTCAATTACAGCTAGAATTGACTTTTGCAGCTTTTTTTTTTTGTACTTTCTTATACTGGCAGAAAGTAGCAAAGCATGTAGTGTTAAAAGTAAATGGTATCTCAGCCAGAATGTCTCATTTAGTGTTTTAAAGTTTGTGTTCTTTTTGGAGAAAGCAATAGATGGATGGAAAATCACCTGATTCCTTCTGGAATGTGTGCCTTTTGTTTTGCTGTGTGATGCCTTTACATCATCATCAGCATTTTCTTTTTTGGTACGTGACAAAAGTCAGCCATTTGCAGGGAAGTTCTGATACTGAAAAAAAAAAGGATTTTTATGTATCTGAATATAAGAAGGCACCACTGGAAATCTGACATTATCTAGTAGTGTGTTGCTTCAAGCCTAAATATGGTTTTGTAGCTTTCTTGCATGAAATTCTATACTGAGATAATTTCTGCCTCTATGTGTACTTTTTTTTGTAATAATAGATTTAGAAATTATTCAGTGTTTCTACAAACAGTCCACTTCTTCAGACCATCTCAACAACATGAGCCTAGTTACAAATTCTATGCAAGAATTATTTCATAAGCACACTTACTCTCATAGTAGTGCCATTACTTCAGTTCTGACAAAGCACAAAGGAGTAATATTTTGCTCATATGCTGTCTCTGCCTTTCTTTGTTCTAGTGTATGTAACAGATGTAAAACGACAAGTGCATGTTACTTTCCAGACAGCTTAGTTAAACTTATGTGGTACATGGCTGCCCTTGTAAAGAAACTGTTTTATTTCCACAGTTATTTGATTTATCTTTCTCTGGTTTAGCTCAATGGGAGTTCCACAACTATAATTAATCTGTGGTGGATTTTACCTGCTCGCTTTTGGAGGTCACTAAATAGCCGCCATAGTTTTGGCCAAAATTTATAAATACTCTTCTAACCTGTGTCATTTTACAGTAATTCTGTGCAATCAGCAGTTGAACATTTCAGCAACGCAGTCAACTGTGCTTGTGCTTATTGTTCAGTTTGTCCTGTGCATCACCTGTGTTGGACTACGCAGAAGGCAGTAGTCCCACTACGAGGGTTCCAATAACATGAGGATCCCTGATCAGGAGGTTATTATTAGTCTGTAGTTTTTTGGTGCTGCCTGGTCAGAATAAATAAAAAAAAAGAAAAACTAATCCTTCCTTTTACAGATTTAAATTGATTGAAAGAATTTAAACTATGTTATATGAATGAAGATTGAAATTATTTGTATCAAACTAACTCAAAATCAGCTTCCTCTTCTATTCCTAGACATTCAAAAAAAAGCCAGAACACTTTCCCTTCTTTTTCAAATGTATACTGGAATCATCGCTGGTTGAAAATGACAGTGAATACTCTCTTCATGAACAGACAGTCCTGCTGCTTTTCCTTGATCACTGCTTCAATAGTTTGGTATGTTAAAAGTAACTGTAATACTTCCAGTCTGTTTGTACTGTTCTGTGTTAATAGAAGTTTAGTTTGATCAATTTCTTCTTACAAGACAGATGAAGCAAAATTCCCAGTTAAGAAAGCAGATGGTACCAGAGGGCTTTTACCCCTCTCTTTGACTCTTGCTTTTTCTGTCTCATCACGTTTGCTTTTCTCTGACACAAGATCATAAAAGAGACTGGAAATTGGAGGATTGACACTTACTCAATTTTAAGGCGTCTTTTTGGGCTTATACTTAAAATGGTGCTTAAATATGTATTTATACTTCAAACAGTGCTTTACCCCTTAAGAGCAGATTGCTTGCCACTGCACTCTTTTTTAGCTTGGCTGGGAAATTACGCAAAATTATTTCCATGAACTATTGAGAAAGACACTAATTTTTTCCACTTTTGAAACCAGGTTTAGATAATATCTGCATTTCTTGAGGTAGTTTTAAGAATGCATTGGAGTTGTGTTCTCAGTCTATAGTAAAAACACAGTTACATATTCTAATTAGGAAGTGTGGAGAATAGTTTACAGTTCTCTGTTATGTGAAACAGTACTCTTACCTCTCTTGCTACTGGGCTTTTTCTTTACTTATATTGCACACAGGATGTATCAGTCAAAATCAGGATCTGCACAAGTAAAGAACAAAATCATGTCTCACAGGCAAAACAACTAATAAAGTGTATGTTTTGATTTTGGAATTAGGAGTGGTTGTGGGAACCAGTAATTATCATGAACCTTATGCCTATAGTTAGTTGAGGTGTTACTAGTATTTTTTTCAGTAGTGGCCATGATACAGCAGATCTTCATTTTGTAGGAGAGTTTGATAGTAACCGTATGGAATCCTGCTTGCCAGAACGTTTCTCATATAATGTGATATGGAAGCCAGTAAAAAAGTCCTCGTAAAAGCATACTGCTATTTGAAGCCGCATTTCTTTGTGTAATGCAGAATATCATAATCACAGTAGTGTTTTAAGTCAGGAGTGAATTTTCAGCCTGCTGAAAATAGTGTTTGTTTATGAAGACATATTTAAGAGGTTACTGGAAGTTTTTCAGTGTTTAGGAAAGAAAGACGGCTTTGTGGATCCAGGTCCCAGGCAGAGTTGGAGAGAGAACACTTGAAACAACAGTTGAAGTTACATTGAATTATAGAGAAAATTAGTTATTTCAGATAATGGGAAGAGTATAGATGAAGTGGGAGAAACTTTATAAATGAAGGCTTTCAGGAGACAAAGAATAGAGTAAAAACAAGTAGAGAAAGCACAGTAAGAAAATTCGATTCAGGAATGAGACATAACTGAAGAAGGAACATCAGTTCTCATCAACTTCTGTGCTAAAAATACTTACATGGATGGGGCCATTGCTGAAGTGTTAAGAATTGACAGAATCCATGAAAACAACCTAAAATGTGAAAGTCGTCAACGATTGTGTTACTGGGTAGGGCTATTGTGCAGTTTCCTATTGGGAAACTGTGAATTTAATACAACAACATATATCTTTTTGTCAGATGGTGATGTACATTGATGCATTTGGTAAGACTGGCACTTCAGAAAACAAGAATTCTAAAAAAACCATTTTTTGTCTGTAACCTTCCAACAGGAGGTGGATCTGATCCGAGGTCAGGTGCAGCAGCTCATTTCCTTACCGATGTGGATGGCTCTACAACCTGTAAGCATAACGCTGGGAACTGGCAAAGCAAACTTCTAGGCATTATGTAAAGTGAATTCTTGTGGAATACCATTACGGAATTCTAACGATTAAAGCTGCTTGCATTGCTATGCAATTATGTTTTTGTGTGCTTGATAAAATCTTCTTTATTGTTTGTTGCAAATTTCCGTGTAATTTTAGATATTAATTAATGATGTAATTTTTCATAAAACTAAGTTTTGCTTATAGCTTCTTCAGTCTACAATTTGTAGATAAGGCCATGAGATCACAGGGACTGGGGAATGGAGCTGACATCTGGCCATGGCCAGTCTATCTCTAGCAGTGTTACCTTCTTGATTTACAGAGTTACTTATTGAGACAAGTCTGAGACAGCTATAATTTTTTTCAGTTATATATTTTTTTCTTTTTAACTAAGTCTGGATTGTATTTCTACTTCTCATGAAAACAAGGATTGTTGGTGACTGAATAGCATTTTAACATTTCAGAAACGGCTGGAACAAGAACTGAAAAAGACACCAAAACTAAGAAAATTCTGGAATCTAATTAAGAAGAATGATGAGAAAATGGATGAAGACACAAGAATGCGGTATGTTACAGAAACTTTTCTTCCTGCTAAGTCCAAAGCCCTTAATGCATTCATTGTGTTTCAGCTAAAATAAACTGTTTCCATTAAAAAATGGTGGGGTTTTTTTTGGTTTTGTTTTGGTTTTTAACTGTAAAGATGGCAAATAGGGATTGTTCATACGTGGTCTCATGGAAAATATTTTGTTTTCCAGTAGTCTTTATGCAAAACACTGTTATATAACTATTAATATTTTATTTGATTGGTGAATTTATGATACTAAGTCTTAGAGCTATAGGATGAAAGCCATAAGAGAATATTCATGTAATTACTCATATCTTTTCATGACCTCTAGCAAATGTTTAGTTCTTAACCAAAGAGCTTATGCAAGTATTTGAGTACATCTGTGTATTTCACCGATGTTAAAAGTTCAAGTACTTTTGTGCTGCAGTGTAGTAAGATGTAGATGGTGACATACTCCTTTTTGACCCAGTAGATGTATGGGTTGTTAATCTGTTCTGTGCCTAAAAATGTAGACTCTGCTAATCTATCTGCCTGAGTGGAGAGAGAAAAGTTATCATCTAAACGGTTCCGGTGTTTCAAAGCGACCTGCTACCATGATATAAACTTTAAAACAGCTAACTTTGTATTAGTGAAAGATACGATGTATTTCTAGTCTGCATGTATGGAATATTAATGCTTTTGTCATATGTCTGATTTTAGAGCATATCAGGAGAGAAGATTTCTTTCACAGCTCATTCAGAAATTCATTTCTGTGCTAAAATCAATACCTGCCTCAGGTAACTGTGGTTCTTATGTTACTTTGTTATGTGGTAATTTGCCTCCAATTCTTTTCTCATGCTGAAACAACTATTCTGTAGGATACCAACCTGAGGTTGGAGACCTTATCTGGATGGGGTTTTAGTGAAATCCATGCCTGTCTGAATGGGTTTAATATCAAAATTAGTATTTGTATCTGTTTATGCTTCAAAAACGAAATAGCAGAAAGCTACTTTAAACCTCTTCTTCTTCTATTCAGTATGGACTTAATAAAAAAAGTGTTTCTGAGTAGTGGTGTTGTGCTTACAGCCTCCTTGGTATAAATGCATATCATAAGGCTCTATTCTGTCAGTACTGTTGATCTATGGTAAGAAGAGAAGCCTAAGTGAGGTGAAATTCTGCAAGACTTGACTGCTCTTGATTTATAAATAATTGTGACAAGCAAAATTGTATGCCTGCCTGAATTAGAAGGGAAAAGTGTTTGTACAAGAAGGTGAAAGGTTTGACAAAAAAGGCTTATTATGCTCTCAACTGCAGTATGACTTGGGTGAAATCCCTTCCCAGAGTTCTGCTTTTACTCTTAAACTCTTAGCAAACTTCACCTCTTAACTGAACTGTAATGGAAAAGTCTGTATGTTGTGACTTCTGAAAAAGGATGCCCATCTTCTCTGTTTTCCTAATTAAACAAGACCTGTTTTAGGAAGATGTACATTAACAGTTCTTTATAGGCTTTAGGAAGTAGATATTCATTAAAGCAGATGTAGTGTTGTGTTCTGTCATGATTCTAAAGGCTCTTTGGTAGTCACTGCTGACTATCTTTGAATATTGTCAAGGCCTTTTGCACACACCTTGTTTGTAGCTTTTAAAAAGATATTTTTGAGTACCTGGAGTTGAAAGTTTTTACAAAGCCTATCACGCCATTGGTGTCTTGTGGAAGCATGCATTTTTGTATGTTTCTTTCAGAGCGGATAAAATCACTCCTGAAACTCTGGTTCCACCACTTTCTTATATAAAAAAAAATTGTTTTGCAATGAAAGATGGAATTGTTTCAGAAAAATAGAAGAATGTGCTAGTTAACTTTTAAATCTTGTTAAAAGCTAATACTTGTGTATTAGTAGCATTTATTACACTTTTAAAAAGTAGTTCAAGTACAAATATGTTGTGTGAATCAGTTGCAAGATTATTTTTTTTTTCTATCTAGGTCCTATTTCTATGGATAAAGTTCATTATTGTGAGAGATTCATTGAACTCATGCTAGATCTTGAGGTAAGTTATTGTTTCAACTTGTTTCCAGGTTTACTTTTCTATGTTTTAAATGCATGAAGTCATTATTACAGCCTTATTCCAATTATAAAGTGGTTATGTCACAACTGTGCATATGGTTGCTTGATAGTGGTTTTCCATCTGTAAATAGGAGTTTGTACCAGTGCAGCCACATTGGGAAATCACTAGGAATGTTTATAAACCAGATGAACTGCTAGAGAAAGCTAGGATCCTAAATTACTTAGTGTGGAAGACTTTGTTAATTGGAGTGGTGGTAATAATTCTGGCAATTAATGAAGATGTTTGGTGCTCTAATCTGCTGGGAATAACCAATGCAAGTCACCTAAAGTACTTTTTTGTTGTAGGGTATGATCCCAGAAAGCGTCAGTAGTTCCAAAATTCGTGCTATTTCTATTTGACTAGAATTCATTATTTAGAAGTAACAGTTCTGGTGATGTAGCTTTGTTATAGAATAATAGGAGGCCAAGCAAGATTTTGTGAAATTTTTCAGCAGGTATTGAGAAAATGGGACGATCTTAACTTTCACAATAGCAGAATTAGGAATAAAAGACATTATTTTACAATTTCTCACGAGTAGCAATGTATTTAAATAACTTCAGATTTAGAAGACATTCTGCAAGAAGACAGAATTTTCTGAAACAGTAAGCACAGAGAACTTCAAAATGGCTTTGCCTTGAACTTGTCCAGACTAATTGTCCTCTGCTAAATCACTTAATTAGCCTGTACTTTTAGTTGCAATACAATGAATTATTTAAATTAGAGCTTGTTGTCTTATGATATAATATACTCTCTTAAGAGAAAATATGGATTTGAAGTTAAACTTAAGTCTGGCTGTTATTAGAGGCAGTACATTTAATGCTGATTCTTGGTAGGTGTTACAGGAAGGTTAGAATTCAGACAGTTTATGAAGCCTGTTTAAATGACTGAAACAAGTGAATGAGAAAGCTGTAAATAGAAGTCGTTTAGTTTTGGTAGCATGTACTGTGTTAATGGACTCTTCTGAAAAGGGTCATGACATAGGTAATAATATTTGTTTCATGTTACAGTATATGGACTGCAATCAAAACTTGGTGATTTGTTAATTTGAAACTAATCACTATGTGGAAATTTCTTACAGTTTTCTGAGTTTGTTTTTTCTAATTATTATGCAGGACAATTAGTATTTTCTACTACAGATTTTTTTTTTTTTTGGTCTTAGTTCTAGACTCCATGTTGATACTCTTTGGCTTTCTAAATTCAGTCTCTAGATTCCATTGAGAGTAACTCCTTTTTCTCTTGAATTGTTAAGGTGTACTACTGTATGGTGTTGAACAGTTGCTACCTGTAGCAGTTTAAGACATTTATATTGAGAAGAATTGATCTGTCTTGTTTATGAAAAGCTTTTATGGTTTTTAATTAAGTTTTTAAAAATTCCTAGACCTAATTTTAGTATCTTACAAAGAATAGAAGATACCATACCATATTTAGAAGACACAAAGTTTGTGGTGTTAAGACAAATTTAAAAATAATGAAATGAGTATAGAAAACAAATATTTAAAACAATATTGTGGCAGCTTGACATATCTTTTGTATCACACAGTCATTATACAGATGCATAGTAGCAGAAAAATTGTTTCGTGTAATTTACTTTTATTACTGGCAGGATGCTGTCTCACTAATGGCAAGTTTGTGTGGTGCTCCCAGTCCTATAAAAGGCTGTGTTCACAGCAGCCTACCTGCATAAACCCAGCGTCTTGGCATACATACATGCTGCTTTAATATGAGAACCTCTGTTAAGATATTAGATATCTAAATAAGTGTGCAGCAATCTATCTTGAAATGGAAAATTAGGAGAAAATGGAATTTCTTTCATTTTGAAGAATTGTTTGTGCTAACCTGAGGTTGTTTATTGCAGGCGTTGCTTCCCACCCGACGCTGGTTTAATACAGTGTTGGATGACTCCCATCTTGTTGTTCACTGTTACCTGTCCAGCCTTGCTAAAAGAGAGAAGGAGGGTCACCTCTTCTGCCAGGTGAGATACAAAGTTGTTGAAAATAACTTTTTCATTCTGATGCAGTTCTGAATACTGCAATCATTTTGTCTTATATTTGTTTATTAAGGCAAGTTTTTTTATGAGTGTTTCTGATGTTTGTTTAATTCCTTCAGACAGTAGCTCTTTCTTGCCGGGACCTCTGTCTGTGACTGCTCTTGCATTTCTGGCTCTGTTTCTTAACAGTTCTTAAAAGTACAACCTAGAAAACAGTGCAGCTTCTGGCATGCCATACCCTATGTATAGCAGAAGTTGTTGCCAGTGCGTTCTTCTTTGCTTTGTTTTGACCTCAGACTGTTCTACAGCTGTTTTTCACTACTCTCCTTCAGTTTACTCATAGACAGTATGTTGGTTTTTATGGCAGGATCTGAATATCTCTCCCCTTTTCCTGCTGCTTGCTGTCCACCATCTCAGGTGTTTGTTCAGTTTCTGTGAGGGTCAGTATTGATGAAACACAAACGCAGAAGCACATCTGAATAATTTTCTTCTTTTGAGTTAAATAATCTCGTTGAAAGGTAGGATGAATTCCAGAGCTGGTATCAGAGAGGGCAGGAGCAAGACATAAGTTGGGTTTAGTATCTTGGTGAACCTCTGGCTAGGTCACCTAAGTGCAATTAGTTTCAGTTTCAAGTCCTAGTAGGTCCTAGTAGGTAAAGGAAACCGCATTGGTTGTGGGCTGTGCTGTAATTTCTATGGCTGTGAGGTACCTAAACAAAATGATTTTGTGCATCAACCAAAAATAAAATTTAGATACCACTCCTTAGTCCATTTCTTCAAGAATTTTGAGGAGCTCTTGTTCTTGCACATTGTCCAGATTTGTTCTCTTAAATTACGTTTTTGTTTGTGGTAAGATGTCTCTTATTCTTAATCCGCTAATTTGTATGCATGATGTCTCAGCTTTTAGATATGCTTAAATTCTACACTGGCTTTGAAATCAATGATCAGACTGGAAATGCTTTGACAGAGAATGAGATGACAACGATTCACTATGACAGAATTACTTCTTTACAGGTATGCAGATGATGAAGTGCTTATGGGAGAGAAAAGATTTGGTTTTGCTGGTTTTGTCTAATTTGCATCTAGAATAAGTGTTATTTCCCAAAGAATCACAGAATGTTAGGGATTGGAAGGGACCTCAAAAGATCATCTAGTCCAATCCTCCCACTGGAGCAGGAACTTGCACTGCAGTGTGAGTCGGAGCAGAGGACAATTGATAACTTGGCATGATGTTTGATTTCATTCTCTGCTGCCTTCTGCTAATGGTGTGGATTTGCATAGCCGTTATGGTGTGTACCTGGGAGCTTGGAGGATCCAAAAACTGTGACACATCATAAGAAAACCCCTTATTTTCCTGTTGAGTTACAGTAGTAGTTTTAACTTGACTTTCTATACCATGTTGAAGACATTAACACTTCAGTGTTATGTGTGTGACTATAACTAAATAATATGCTCTAGCAAAGCACCACCGCTTTTGATTTGATATTGTCAAGTTGAGATGAACTGCTCCCATTAAATCTATTCAGAAGGAAAAATTAAGTGCTGTTGAAACTCATGATCGTGCAGTAGGTGGCATCATTTCTTCAAGATCAGTACACACACAGTAGTAATAGTGGTCTTATGTACATAAGAGACAAAATAAAAATTCACATTACTTGTCATATAGTTACACTTTTCAGAATTTTTGCTGTCAGTTTTAACAACAAAATTCAAGGAAGCATGGTTAAATTAAACTTGTTCCATGCTTTTCTTAGTTGTCTGCAAGGCTGCATGTCTGCTCTGTTGTGTTTTAGTTTAGTGACAGAACACATGCTGATAAGAGTGTGTATAAAAAAGATACTGTGTTGGAAGCATAGATTTAACAAATAGGTAGTGCCATCTAAGAAAAACTGAGATTTCGCTTGTTTTTTATTTGTATCCTGGTAGTGTCCATGGGGTGATATGTTTCATGAATCAGATGAAGCTATGATTTTATATAAATACTTAGATTGTTATTAAATTGTTTCATGAATATGCTTAAATTCAGTTTCTGGCGTGCGTCTTTTGTAGAGAACAGCATTTGCGCATTTTCCAGAGTTATACGACTTTGCACTCTCAAATGTAGCTGCAGTAGATACTCGTGATTCGTTGGTGAAGTTATTCGGACCCCTAAAGTAAGTTATCAGAATGAAATTTCACATTAAATTGAAATTCTCTCTCTTAGTATGTTTTAATTTAACAAATTTCTAGCCTTTTTCTTTCTGATTTGTCATGCACCATCTCAGGTCTTTCTGACTTGTCATGGTGCATTTTCATCTGCTGAAACAGGAAGACAGGGAGAGTTTATAGTGAAGTCCTAGAATTCCAGTGAAAGAAAAATATCTTTATTTTCCTTTTTTCTAATGGAAAGAAAAAAAAGCTACGGTAGGTACTTTCTCAAGTTTCAGTGTTAAGTGACTCAAGTGTCCATTTTACCTCCTACCATGCAGCTCAAACACCCTCCACCAGGTCGCATCACACCTCTGCCTGCTGCCGCCCCTGCCCGCTGGGGAGGACTCCACCTATGACAAGGACTTTCTGCTTGAGCTGCTGGTAAAACCAGAATGAATATTTTATTTTTTCGAACTCAAAATACAGCTAAATCTAGCAACTACACTGTAGTAAAGCAGCCATTTAAGACCTTTTGCTGAACCACCTGTGAACCGCAGCATTGTTATAGGTGAAACAGGATACAAAGTTGGGGTTTAAAACCATATGAATTAAGTATTTGAAAATGTTTATTTACAAATGTTGTTTCCCTGTGTGTATTTTGTGTAATTGTAAAGGTCAATAAGCAGAGTCTCAGAAGTAGTTTTGAGTTCTTCTGGAAGAGTTGGTATTCTTTATGTAGTAACTTGTTTGTCCCCTTCAAGAACAAAAAGTCTGCCAAAGTACGTGTAGACATTCAGTACCTGTTTAGTTCCTCAAGCCCATCTGAAATACCATTTGATGCACATAGTAGTTTTTTGGATATTGAGGGTTTAGCAGTAGTACTGTAGGCTTCTACTCTGATATTAGAATGGCATACCTGATTTTTGAAGTCTTTTTCATAGGTGTCTTTTGTGTTACAGAAAGATCACATAATTTCCTAAGGTTTAGATGGTAATAATATGATGCTTATGGATGCCGTGGGGAGATGGGGAGATACCTGTTCTGATGACATATCGTAGTATTGGATTAATTTCCACACACACCCCCCCCCCCCCCCCCCCCCAGTGATGAATTTGGCTGGTGCTGAATGAGCAGGGTTAGTTGGCTATTGACCATATGTTTAATGGAAAGCAAAATAACTTTTATTTGAAGTTAGTTCTCTGCTAAGCCTTGACTAAATATTTTCAGTTCTGTTGTGCCATTTTTGGCCTCCTGAGTGGCCAAATGATTGTTTGACTTTAGTACTATAACCAATAGTTGAACTATGTGTTTGTTTGTTTTCTGCTGTCACTGTGTGCATTTAGTTGTATTTAATTGAAAAACGCAAAACAAACCCAAAACTTACTAAAACAGAGAAAATGGCGAGTGACTGCTGGAAGTCACATGGATTAATGTGTATATTTAAAAAATAACTTCATTATCCCTTTTAGACTTACGGAAATTTAAAATGCGTCTTTTCTTTAGGTTTCCCGTCATGAGCGACGAATATCTCAAATTCAGCAACTCAACCAGATGCCTCTTTATCCAACAGAGAAAATTATTTGGGATGAAAATATTGTACCAACTGAGTATTATTCTGGAGAAGGTATGATTAGTAGTTCAGTAAATGCTGAACAGGACAGTAAATGCTGCAAAAAAAGCAACTCTGATGTCTGTGTTCATTCTGTCCTTGAAACTTATATGCAGTACTTTGGCATATTCTAGTATGTTAGAATAAGGTCAGCTTTTTTATTTTTAAGTTGTGAATCAGGAACTCTGAGATGAAATTGTTAACAAATTTATAGTGGATTTAAAGAAAAATCCAAAAGCCTTTGTTTACATAAAGACATTTATTTGCTTATAATCTGGGTAACAGATGTGCTGTACAATCAGCTGTGGCACAGATAGTTACTGTGAGGTGAAACGGGTTGTAAAGCTGTTCTCTGCTTTGCTCTGAAGTATATTCAAGAAAGCCTTTTCAAAAATGAAAAAAAAAAAAAAAGGGTGGTGATGGGAGAAAATTAACACCAATTATCTTTTTTATTTCAAGGTAGAAGTGTACATGTAATTACTGAAAGTTGGTGTGCCAACAGTGGTTGCTAGTGGAAACATTTCCTTCTTCTGTGGCGAACTCTTTTGCTATTATCCGTGTATCGATAGCACTGTTGTGAAGCATTTCTGTTGCTGTCAGACTATTATGAAGTATTTTTCTATTTTACTGCTCTTGGTTTCAGCATACATTTTCTCTTTTTAATCTGCATGTGTTCTCCAGCACTGATTTCAAGCAAGACAGTTTCATTTTCATGGTGGTTTATTTTTTTGTGTGTTCTTAAAAGTAATTAGATTGTTTTTTGATGAAACTTAATAAAAAGTAATTACTCCCATCTTTCTTGGGCTAATTGTTTCCATTTTATTTAAAAAATGAGGCAAGAAGAATATCTGTCTCATGCTGTACAGCCTTAAAGAGCTGTTGCTTCAGGCCCTGCCCTTTGTGCATATAACCAGCTTTACAGACAGAATTTGTCACTTGGTGTTGGGAAATGCGTTGAAGTATTTTATCACCATGAGGCTTTCCAGAATAGAAATTACTGTGTTCTATCACCTTTCTTCACTGCCATTGTATCTTGGTGTATGTGAAAGCCAATATGTATTACATATACCAGTAAATGGTTTCAAGGATAATATTGCAAGTTACAAGAGCCTGATTCTTTCCAGGATCTTAAGCATGGGTTTCAAACTGGAACATTAGTCTGATAATGTTAAATGGGAGAATGCTTATTCTAGAAAATTTGCATCTAAGACTATCCTAAAGCCATGCAAACTTTAGGACCCATCTAAGAGTTTTAATACCCCTTGTTTAGTATATCCAATCTTACCATGTTTTTGTTCTAATTAAAAAAAAAATCTATAATCAGTAAAAACCTTTTGAGGAAAGTCATGTATTAAAATTTGATTTCTTGGCTTAAAACTTTTTTCTACATTGATGGTTTTGGTGGGTTCTAATAAACATAAAGGATTGGAATTGTAGAATTGTTGGATGAGTGTTTTTTATTAGTTAATGAGCCTTTTTCGTAATTATGTTATGCTAGCTGAATTGTTGCATTCCCAAAGTACCATTACTTTGCCCTGCATTTGATTTTTATAAAATGAGTTTTGTTGTAGTCTGAATACAGGGAAGGATTCAGTCTTTAAATAGTTCGCTGTGTTACTGCCGGAAGGATGAAAATGCCTTTAATCTTGTGCAGGCTCATTCAGAGAAAAACTGAAAAAGTCTGCTTTTTAATAACATATATTCATAAAAGGAGTAGTTCTTAGAATCTCCCAGGATAACAACTGTGGCAGTTATAGAATAACATGTATGTATTTGAATTTGTAGAACCAGTATATTAATTAATCTTCTTCTTGTTTATCTATCAAATACCTCTTCCTTTCCACTCTTCCCCCTTAGGCTGTCTCGCACTTCCCAAATTGAATCTACAGTTTCTGACTCTTCATGATTACCTGCTGAGGAACTTCAACCTCTTCCGCTTAGAATCCACCTATGAAATCAGACAAGACATTGAAGATAGTGTCAGTAGGATGAAACCATGGTAATATTTATTAACTGGTGGAAACCAGTCAGTTCAACTTCTGTTGCAATCAAAGTGCATTTGAGAATGAATAACTGATATTGTGTATATACTACTTAAACAGTAGCAAGTGTATTTTAAATTCTTCCATAGATACTATGATTTGTACTAACTTCTTCCACAAGGCCTTGCCATCCTGTGGGAAGAGTTAAGGGTGTCTTGATATGTATCCCTGTAGACGTGTTAAAACAGCATGTTGGATGCTGCCAACTAACCTTTGTGATGTTAAGACAGATGAGTTAGATTTCTAAAAGTACTGAGCCTTGGGTGACATTACAAAATCTGGAAACTTACCACCCACTCTTCTGATTTATGAGAGGTGTTACTGAGTAGTCTTGAGCTTGCCATCTACCACATTTTAATCCTCTTTAGATTTCAAGGGATTATTTGGTGTGATACCTCTTATACTCAGTAGCTGCTTTTTGTTATCTTCCTTTTTCCTCTGTCTGTGAGTTTTTGGGGATTTTTTAAAAAAATGCTAGTGTAAGCTGCCTTTGTTTCTTGAAATATAAATCAATTTGTCTTATGTTTCAGTTCTAAAATGCAGGATTATGTGAATCTAATTCAGTAGCATTTAAGATTTAGAATTCTGCTTTTGTCTTAGAGCTAGCTGTGAGGTAAATTGTTTCACAGTTTAAAAAAACCTGAATCTTTGATCAGATAATGACTAACAAAACTTTGGTGTTTGGGGGTTTTTGTTGATTGTGGGGTTTTTTTAGGTTATCGGAATACGGAGGTGTGGTCTTTGGTGGATGGGCAAGGATGGCACAACCCATTGTCTCTTTCACAGTGGTGGAGGTGGCAAAGCCCAATATTGGTGAAAACTGGCCCATGCGAGTACGCGCAGATGTTACGGTTAATTTGAATGTCCGAGATAGCATCAAAGATGAATGGGAAGGTACTTGTGTTCTTTGAAATAAGGTGCTCAAAATAGGTGCAAATCAAAATACACTTTGCTGTGATCTTATTTGTAAGAAAGGATGTGGGTTTTTTTATCCAAGATGCAGATTTGCCGGTCTTACTACACTGTTTAAAAGTCAGTTATTCATATTTCAGGTCTAAGTAGTTTATACTTTCCTAAAATGAAGATGAAAACTATTAAAGTATTTACACATCCATTGGGAACAGAATGTTTGCTATTTCAGACTGATGTCATTCAGTTTGTAACTGTAAAATTCTGCCTTTCTCTGGGAACGTGGAAAAGTAACTTAGCATTTTAAATTAATATGCATGCTAATAATGTCACGTTGGAAAAGTAATGGGAAATGTGTTATCTCTTTCATATACAAGTGGAGAGAACACATTTTGATTTCATTCAAAGCAGTGCATTTTAGTAGTTTTTGGTATATTTGAATGTTGTTAGGAAGTGCTGACTGTACTATATACTGTTGCTTAAAAGTATCCACAGGTGACACCTTTGCTTGGGGAACTGAACTTTAGTTGACCATGTTGGCAAGTGGCATAGAAGCATGTACATGTACTTGTATTATCAGTAAATATTACTCTCTTCTCTTTTGTTAGAGAAACCTATTAAATGTGCTGGAGCTGTATAGTGTGATTACAGGTCATGTAGCACAAATGCTAAAGCTGGATTGTGTGATAAATAAGCAGATACAAGTTTGGGAATGTCAATTTCTATTGAAGTAGAAAAGCTAGGAGGATTGCAGCAGCCTTCACTATACTGAAGGTAGCTATATAGTGGTGCACCTAGCTTTTTAAATACTAGAACAACCTCTGTGATTTCAAAAGCAGTAAGGCTTTAACTTAAAACTGAGGTGAAGAATATTGCCTGGCATAACAGGGCTTGATTAAACAGCTTTAGGTTGGGTAATATCTCGTGAGTAATAAATCATTTTTCTCCTATGAAAATTACAGCATGTGTTTACTAAATTTTGAAGGTGTCTTAGATCCTGAGAATCTGTAGGTATACTGGAGAAAAAGGATTAGTGTTCAAAATTACACTAGTGAGTTGGAGAAATTGTATTTTAAAAGTAGGGTGCAATTCAATAGGGATGAATATTAGGATACTAAACTTAAGCAAAAACAAGTCACTGCACACGTCTATTAGGGAAATATCTTGTTAGGCAGGAACTCTGCAGAATGACAAGACTCCGAGGTCACCATTGTGCAAAAGCGAATGTGACTCTACAACAATATATTACTGCTGAGGGAAAAACACTCAACTAAGCAATACTGGGATTTATAAACTGGAATGTAGCATGGAAAACAAGTAACTCAGTTAAGTCACTTTTTAATGGATTGGAAGTAATAACTTCGTTTAGGATTTCATGCCCAGTTCTAGGCACTGCACTTAAATTGTGATTAAAAAAAAGTAAAAATTGGGTGTTGGTCCAGAAGAAGGCAATGAGAATGACACGCTTCTGAAATAACACTGGAAATATCTAGGTTGTGTAACCTAAATAAGATTATCGGGAGAATAATGGTTTTGAAATAAATAACTTTGTCACGAAAAAAGCAGTAAAATTTCTCCTTTTCATGTCTGAAGTTCTAGCAGATGTTGGTGTGCAAGATTAGTGGCAAATACAACAATATCCTTGGTTCTATAACCTGTAAGTTAAAGGCATATTTTGAAACAGAACACATTATTCTCTAAACAGGTGGGGCTTTGTTTAAAGGAAATTTTTGTGTGTTCCGTTGTATTCCAATATTGTGTAGTGGAAAAGGAAAATGGCATTCAATGAAATCACTGAATGATCCTTTTTGGAATCAGGTCTGCGTAAACACGATGTCTGCTTTTTGATTACTGTACGTCCCACGCAACCGTACGGCACCAAGTTCGACCGACGACGACCTTTTGTTGAGCAAACTGGTCTGGTGTATGTCAGAGGCTGTGAAATCCAGGGCATGTTGGATGAGAAAGGACGTGTTATTGAAGAAGGTTTGAAAGACTTCTTTTTTTTTTAATTAACAGCCTAGTCATTGACTTGCTTCTCTTTTAAGTAATGCTCATTGAATTAATTATCTACTTGAAAAAAGAAACCAATTTCATAAGTAGTCCTAAGATAGGTTAACCAGTTTCCTCTGGTAAAATCTGATGTAATTCCATTAATTACATAAATACAGTATATTTTGGTTTTAGGAATAGAATGGCTTATATTGAAAATCTCTATTAGCAATTGGATGAAAACCTGAAATAAGAATGTTTGTAATGCCGTTCAGAAATTAGTTTAATCATTTGTCTAAATTTCATTTCCGAAACATTTATGAATCACTTACTTGACTTACAATCTGCTTTTAGCCCTGCTTCAAATTCTAATATTATTGTTTCATTGTGGACAGGACCTGAACCCAAACCACGACTTAAAGGGGACTGCAGAACATACAGAGTATTTCTGGACCCAAACCAGTATCAACAAGACATGACCAATACAATCCAAAATGGAGCAGAAGATGTTTATGAGACATTTAATATAATAATGAGAAGAAAACCAAAAGAAAACAATTTCAAGGTAAGGTACTGCTCGTTGACTCTTAGAATAAGAGTTTGTCTGAATATGTCAGCTGTACTGAGAGGTTCATTTTAGATGCATGTAGTTAGACTTTTTAGGTGGCATTGGATCACTTCAGGAATTTTGAGCCTGTCAGCTGATGGCAACTTCCCCCTGCAGATAAGTGTTGAAGTAGCTGAAAATCACAGCACTCCTACTTCACTTGGGTGTGTAATAAAACATTACTTTGTAATTTCAGTCTCTTCACAGGTAGCCTGCAGATTATTTGTATTTGGCCTTTTGAGTCAAGGGAGTATGTGGGACATTCTTGTTACTTGATGTAGTAGTGGACTGTAGGATAAGGAGGAGTCACTAGTCAAAAGGTGAAAATCAGAGAAACCTGTTAGTTTTTGGGAGCATCACTGGATCAGTGTCTTATTAGGCTTTGAAGGGTGTCAGGTGAGATTTTGGTAGTTCTCACAGAGATTGTACACTAACTGGAGCTCTGTAAATTGAATGGTGCTTTGTTTTTTTTCCTGCCCTAACAGTTTTTACACAGTTGTAGTGCGTGATTCTTTGGCATTTGGTTCCTTTGGTATTCACTGTGAGCCTTCATGAAATTCGGTTAGAGTTCAAAATAAACCTGTTGCTAATGCATTACAATACTGTTTGTTGCCTGTAAGTAAGGTTAAAATTATGCACACTATTTCAATTCAGTTTTACATATAAATCCAGCAAATGTTGTTTTTCAGAAGGCTTATCAATGTCTTAGCTTTCATTACCCTCTGTTAAAGCAAGGGGAGGAATGTTTTTCAGGCAAAATTGAAATATATATTTGAGTTTCTAGAATTGTGAATTGACATAAACTTAACTTTGACCAAGTGGTCCGTGTTGCCAGTAGTAAATCTGGACAAGCTTGAGAAGTGAGCCCATGTGTACCTCAGGAGGTTCAACAAGGCCAAGCACAAGGTCCTGCACCTGGGTAGGGGCAACCCCCAGTATCAACACAGGCTGAGGGATGAAGGGATTGAGAACAGCCCTGCTGAGAAGGACTTGGGGGTACTGGTAGATGGTACCCTGGGCTGCATATAAAGCCGCATGGCCAGCAGGTCGAGGGAGAAGATTCTGCCCCTCTGCTCTAGTGAGGCCCCACAGTACTCCATCCAGCTCTGGAGCCATCAGTACAGGAAAGACATGGATCTGTTGGAGAGGGTCCAGAGGAGGCCACAAAAATGGTCAGAGGGCTGGAACGCCTCTTCTGTGAGGACAGGCTCACAAGCTGAATTGGGTTTGTTCGGCCTGCAGAAGGGAAGGCTACAGGGAGACCTTACTGTGGCCTCTCAGTACTTAAAGGGGCTCATAAGGAAAATGGGAACAGATGTTTTAGCAGGGCTTGTAGGGATACGACAAGAGGTAATGGTTTTAAACTAAAGGAGGGGAGATCGAGGCTAGATGTAAGGAAGAAATTTTTCACTATGAGGGTGGTGAAACACTGGAAGACTTTGCCCAGGGAAGTTGTGGGTGCTGCATCAACGTAAATACTCAGGACTAGGCCAGACAGGAGTCTGAGCAACCTGATCTAGTTGAAAATGTTCCTGGTCATTGCAGAGGGTTAGGACTAGATGACCTTTAAGGTCCATTCCAACCCAAACCATTCTGTGATTCTATGATTTAGCCTCAACAGTGCTGAGCAGAGAGGAAGGAGCACCTCCTTTGACCTTCTGGCAGCTTCCTAATGCAGCACAAGATGCTGTTGGCTTTTTTCCTATAAGGGTGCGTAATTTTTTATGCCTGAAAATATTTCTTATATGCATGCTCAGTTTCTTTGCCATTAGATCATTTAGATCTTGGAATCTTTAATATTCCTTGGATTTCCCATTATGAAAATGCAACATGAACAAAAACTGCCTTTATTTTGGTGTCTTAAAATCATGCGTTGCATAATTGAAGTGAATTTCATTTTAAAGGATTCTGCAGCAAGTTCGGTACTGATGGATAAAATGTGCAGCGGGAAGACTTTGACTTTTTATTTTCTGTATCTGGAATGATGCCTCTGGTGTGGAACAGTAGCTTGTGGTCTGCACGGACCATTCTGGTGCCATCCAACTGTGGATTGGTATACTGGAGGTACTTCACAGAGAGATCTTTATAACTTTATGTTAAAAAACCCCAACAGAACTGATAGGTAATGTTGTGTGTCTGTGGCAGGTTCGTTTTACATTATAAGCACAAGTTCTCTCTGCCAAAGCCCATCCGTGCACTGACACTATAGAGGGTTTTTTTTTATTTGCATATGGATGCACTTTCATGTAGTCAGAAGGAAACTGCTGCCATGAATACTTAAGTTTGCTCAGAATTGCTGTCAGATCTGTGTAGCTTTCAAATTTGTACTGTGTACTTGGCAGCTAATTTACCGGCAAATCAAAATGAAAACCATTCTATGTTGGGTTTTTTCTTAAGTCTCATACGTTCTTTTGTCAATACAAACTAAGATATTTCCAGATTTATCACATCACTACCAGTTTAGGCACAAACATTACATGTCATCTGTAAGCCTTTCAAACTTGAGCTGGATAGAAGAAAACAAGCTATTTCTGTGGTTAGTGTTGATAGTGTATTGAGCAGATAGAAGGCAGCTTGAAGTTTTAAGCTGAGCTTGTAGGAGAGAACACTTGTTCAGTCTTGGTAAATTAAGCAGATGTGGAATTGCAAATACAGCATATTTGCTGGAGGTGGCACCACTACATCACAGTCAGCAGTGTTAGTTCTTACAAGAAATAATCTTTCTATATTTACATATATAGATGTTACTTTTGAAAAGCCAAAGCAAAGTATTTGTGATGTAGACACAGCACATTTGTCGTTAGGGACGTGTTTCTTAAACTTTCCTCTGAGAAATTTGTCATCTTGATTTAGGAACACTACCTGAAGAAGCCATGTTTTCAGATTTATTTGTGCTTGGTTTTTAGCACAAATGTCTTATGCTATGCTTAATATACTTTTAAGCCAGAAACTCTTGTTTTATATTTGCAACATAAATATAAATATTATTAGTTAATGTGGGACTAGTCCATCAGTGTATCTTGGGCCTCTGAAGCAGTTGCAGGACCTTCAGACTTCAGAAGTGCAGGACCTATGTGGTCCCGCAGGTCACATACTAAAATCTTTGTAAGACCAAAAGCAAGAAGAAATTTACTACGTGCATTGGAAAGTCAAAGGGAGAGGAGGTTTATGGAGTCATTTCTAGGCATCAGGTAAGTTTTTTTGAGCCATCCTCTTTATTATAAAATGAAACTGAGCTGAGAGTATGCTTTGTGTCACAGTGATATTTGATAATGCCAGCTGTATTATCTCACGCAGGTTCACTTCTTCCCACAACTAGATATTTGACCATCCAGAGCTTCCTGTACAAGGACTGACATCTTAGAACAGTCTTGATTAGTCTTCAGCATGTCACATTTTCTTGGTAAAAAGTCGATCTCTCCAAATATATTTTTCCTTTTTTTTCTTGTTTTGCAGGCTGTTCTGGAGACTATTAGGAACTTGATGAACACAGATTGTGTGGTTCCTGACTGGCTGCATGACATCATTCTCGGATATGGAGACCCAAGTAGCGCACATTATTCAAAAATGCCAAATCAGATTGCAACTCTGGATTTTAATGACACTTTCCTGTCCATTGATCACTTAAAAGCTAGCTTTCCTGGATACCATATTAAAGTGACTGTTGACAATCCACTTCTCCAAATACCCCCCTTCAGGTGACCTCAAAATTTCAAGTATTCCTGGTCTGGTATTCTTGCTTATCTGTGTTGTCAGGTGGAGTTGGGTTCAGTAGTTGAAGGCATGTGCTCTTTGTGTTAAGAAAAGATGTTAATATGTTCATATTAAGATTTAGGTAGTTACACAACAGACTTGACTGTACTACAGTTAGGCTCAGGAGCAGCTTCTGCTCTATTCTGTACAAAAATGCATCAGAGCATTGCTTGTAGATCAACCTGTTGAATAGAGGGGACAGGAACAGTATGAGTTAGAATCAAGACACGTAGTATTAACTTCTGTATTATAGTATCTAGCCTCCTCAAGTTCAGTTTGAAGGTTTTTATTAATAATTACATAGTTTCCTTACATGTCTTATTAAGCTAAGAACAGCAATTTCAACATCAGTTAAAATTTGAGCTTTTGAATGCACCATGCAATCAAAATGAAGAGTTAAGTCTGAAATCACATATTGCTTATTTTATTTTAGAAACTTTTTCTGAAATAGTATGCCTACCTTTGTGACCACTAAATGAGATTTACACGTGTTTTTTCAGTGGTGCTGTTGTCTAGCATTTTTAGAATTGACAGTTCTGTCCCTCCTGATGAACCTCCTTGGACTTTGACATCTGAGTTTCACAGTCCATAGTGTTGGAGAATAGTTCATTTAGATGGACTGAAGAAACTACATTTCTTTACGCTTACAAGTTAATGAAAATTGAAATGTTTCCTTTTGAAGGGGAATATGTTTGACTGGGGAAGGAAGAGACTTTCCCTCTGTACCAGTCAGCTCTGATCCTGACTAAACTGAGTCTTGAAGAGCAGGGAAGTAATCTGCCATGCTCTTTTTTTTTTTTTTTTTTTTTTTTTTTGAAACACTGAATGCAGAATATGTGTGGAGAAGGCACTAACACTATATAATGATAAAAAAATAGTCCAAAGGTATCAAGACCAGATACCGCGCACAGAGTCCCTTGATAAACTAGTGTTCATCTTCAGTTCATAGATGAAAATACAGATATTCCTCTTTATGAGGATCTATTGCTCTTCCTACTTGTGCATTTGCCCTGTAAAGAGGCTAAGAGATTATTGCTGTTAAAGATGTCTGCATTGTTGTCTCAAGATAATTGAATAGCCATTGGAATTCTTTCACCATGATTTTTTCTGACTTGAAGTAGAGAAACATGCTAACATATGACACAAAGGGCTATACAAAAATTGAAATGGGAAGTTAAAAGGCTTCATGTGTTGGAGCAGTTCAGAACGCTGATATATCTTGTGTAGAAGAAAAAAAGTGCATCAGTTCTAGAATAAAATGAAGTTATTGCTGCTGAACAGACAGTGCCGGTGGCTTTCTTATTATAACTTTCCTCCTGTCCCTTCCATTTTCATTTATGAGCTCTTTGCCTTCAGTGTTTTTCCAGCTGGCTTTCAGGACTGCTCCTGGCTTTTCAAGCTATGTAAAGCGCACTTTCGACATACTTTTTGTCAAACATGCTTTCTTAAAATCAACTTCATCAATTTATTTGTTGCTCCTTATCGTCATTAATTGACATCAAGAATTGCTTGCAATTCTTGTTTCTATATTGTGTGAAAGTTTCTCTTTATGGTAACAAAAAAAATCCTTCTGTATAAACTTTTAAGACAGTCTGGTGCCATAGTGAATGTGTTGAAGTATAATCTTAAATTATGTGTTACAGGATAACTTTCCCAATAAAAGGAGGTAAAGGAAAGAAAAGAAAAGAAGAGGATGAGAATGGAGAAAAACCTGAAGAAGCTAAAACTCTGATTGTAGAGCCTCATGTCATTCCGAACAGGGGACCATATCCATATAATCAGCCAAAACGGTAATAAATGGCTGAGAATTTATTTAAAACAGTAAAAATGCATAGCAGTTAATTTTCAGAAACACTTAAAAATAGTATCATTGATTATAAACAAAATATCATTTTGCTTTCATTACCAGAAGAGGATTGAGTATGAGACTGTTTTGTTTTATATTTAAATCAAACAATGAAAAATACTTTTAGTATTGTGTCAAGGCTTTGAATATTAGGAGGATCATACCTAAATAATTTTACAGCATTCTCAGAAAATAATAGCTAAATACAAACAGTCTTTTAGATGGGATGATTTTGTTGCCATGTGAACATGATATACTGTCTTGTTTAGAAATTGCAAGATTGTCATGTCTATAAAGAAGACAGTTTTAATGTTGATTTAGTTTATATAAAAGTTCGCAGACATGTACTTCTGGAGAAAAATGTAGCAAATTAATTTAAAGCAAACTTGTGAAAACAATTGCTTTTATCAAAACTGTTGGCAAAATCTATCAATTCTATGATCTTGTTTTGCTTTGTTACAGCAATACTGTTCCGTTTACCCATACTCAGATTGAAGCCATACGTGCAGGAATGCAACCTGGACTAACAATGGTAAGAATATTTTTAAGGATTTTATGCTCTTATATATTTGATTCTGGATTTATTCAGTGAAATACCAGTAATGGCCATTTTTGTAGCCTTGTTGAGGTCACTTCTATTAATAGTTAAGTATGAAAAACTAACATACAAAAGTTCAGTGTCCTTCCATCTTCACAAAATCCTACAGAAACACATTTGATCTCTGTGAAACTGTCTTGTTTCAGTGGCTGAAGACTTTCCACAACAACTGAATGTACTTTTTCAGTGGCTAAATAGCTCATTTTAAACTGTAAAGCTGTTGATGTGCCTGTCGGTGTTGACTGTTTTAAATTACTTGTATCATTTTTAGTTTGATCTAACTCCATTAAAGGAAGTCATTGAATTGTCTACAGGCTACTTTTTTTCTGCTGTCTTGTGAAATGTAATGTGCAATCCTTTATATCCTACAGACTTTCAGAGCTAAGAAGTTACAAACCACTCCAAAGCTGTAGATTTGTTACGAAAATAAATTTTACTCAGTGAATTTCTGCAAAGTTCTTTAAGGTTTACTGCTGTCACACTTTAACTACATGTCTCTCAATGAAGTACAGTCTGTACTGGGCATGACTAAGTGGAATATTTGACTTTTTTCTGATAATTTTAAATTCTTCTTGGTTTATATAGGCAACAATGCTCATTTTTAGGTTTTCGTACTGGTACTGTTTTGTACTGTACTCTTTCTCCTCTCCTTCCTCCTTATGTTTTACCAGTCATTATACACTCTCTAGCTGGCACACAAAAGATGCAACGCAAAGGAAAAAATAAATTTCAGTATAATTGGATGCCTTTTGTCCCTGCCTAAGTGTGCTTAAATTAGGAGTATTATAAATGTGTATAGGAGTTACCTGGGTTCTTGGCAGTGTTTTTGAGTATGGTATATTTTGTAGTAGGCTGCAGCAGAACTTTCTTCATTTTGATAGAATATCAACTTTAAGATATATTTAGAAATTAAAGTTCCTTTTTTGAATGTTGGGAAAATGCCACAGTGATAGATGCTTTAAATTTGACTGTTAAACAATGTTGGAAGGGTTTTTTTGGAATGACTTGAACTGCTGGGTTTTACACAGAGTGTTTTTCTACAAATACCCACAGCAGTGTGCAGGAGTATTGTTTTGTGGTGTTGTCAATGGGTAAGAAGATTGTGAAATTAAAATGTCTATATATGTGTTTAATACATGTTGAACTGTTAACGAACTTCAATTGCAAGTGCGGTTTTGTTTCTGGTTTTTGTTTCTGAGCATGTATTTCAGATTTATTTATTTAATTAATTAATTTTTTACTACATCACCCACTTTTTACAGGGAGAGAAGGCAGACTGAGAAAACAATTGCATGGTGTAGGCCTGTGTTTTATTTCCTGTCATGTCATGTATTTCTGTCTGATGTTTTTAAGCAATACAATCCTAATTGCTTTTGAATGCAGTGATCAATGAGATTCTTTAAGTGATTTTGTAGCAATTTTCTGTGGAGATACATAAGGAACCTGCTATTCTTTGCTTCTTAATGCTGAACAAATTACTTTGAGGTGCTTTATAATACTTGGATACCTTTAGAATGTCTCAGGTCTCGTTTTTTGAATGTTGTTGCTATAATTTAGCCTATAAAAACAGTGTCAGTGTTACTTCTATATCATCAGTTGTAGATTTTTGAGTAAATAAAAATAATGGATTTTTTTGTTTTTCATTATTTATCTTATCTTATTTTTCAGCTATGTGTTTTGATGCTTTTTTCCACCATTTCACCTATGTTTAGCTTGTCCTGAGGCTATATTTCTGTATTGTGCAATATTCTGATAAATTGTGTGTTGATTTTTGTTTGTTTTAAATTTGTTTGTTCGTTTTCAGGTGGTGGGTCCACCTGGTACTGGAAAAACTGATGTAGCAGTCCAGATAATATCCAATCTTTATCATAATTTCCCAGAACAACGAACTCTTATAGTTACCCACTCTAATCAGGTAAAGTGTCAGTCCTGTATGAAATTTTTCTGTTATAAAAGTAAAGAATAGCAGGTCTTGTGGTCAGCAGGTTTGGGAGTGCAGTTGTCTCTTAACACTGGAAATTTGAGTGGCTTGTGTGCAGTTTTGCCAGTTTTATAGTCTGAAGTTAAGTTTTTGAATTTCAGGTTTGTAGTTCTGAGCTATTTATCAGAAGTTTTCAACCTGTTTAATCTGGTTGCGGGTAGAAAGTAGGAAGTATTTTGAAAAAGTATTTGCACAGTTCTTACAGTTGCACATTCACTGCATGTGTGTCAAATTTTTGCTAATTAGCTTTAACGGACAATGATTGCTTTGTGCTTCTAAGGGAAGGTCTCTTCAGCTGAATGATTGCTTCTCATTCATAAGAAATAGAGCCTATCTGCTAATTCTCAAGCATATATAAAATAAGAGTAATAATGATAAAAGTCTTAAAGACTCTAAATCTTCCTCTGGTTTGGAAAGATGTATTTCAAAACCAGCGTTGTCTGTTTCCTGATCTCCCTAATTAGTCTGTCCTATCTAAGTTATGAGCTATTTTTACTGAACATACTACTTTGAAAACATTCATCTTTTTCCATCAAAGCAAGGTCAGGTACTTATGCTGTTGATCAAAAAAATGATGGATGGTGCTTCATTTTGGTGAGGAGTTACGACCTGTCTACAGTGGGTTGTGGGAGAGTAACAGATAGTGAGGTTGAGAGAAAGGGCTGAGAGCATCTCCATTGCAGAGTAAAGAAAGGAAATAATTTGAGGCAGGTAGGAGACTCTTCTTACCAGACAGGACTTTTATGAGAACATGAACTTGAAATTGTACTTCAGGAACTAAATTACATCTCAGCAAGGATTGTTCCCTAAGCCTTGACACTATAACTCAACATGTTTGCATGTCTTCCAGCTGACCTGAAGTACAAGTGGAGCTTGCTCATGTTTATTCTTAGTTTCATAACTTGATGGTCCAGTGCTTACAAACTTACTCCTTTGAAATACACTGAATAGAACAGTTGATATGAAGCTGTTAGAGAAATGAAAAGTTTAAGACAAGAGATCTAGCTCACCTTGAAGTTTAGTTCAGCAAAATGTATTTATCCTGATGGAACAGAGTCAGAGTACCTGCTGGTCAGTACCAGATCATATTCTTTTAATGTACAGTAAAAGTTCCATGGTTTAAAGTCATTTAACAAAGTCAGTGTTTGCAAAGTGTGCCTCTCAAGACAGTTTTATAAACTGACAGCTTTATCAAGTAAATTAAGTGATAGAATCAAATTTTTAAATCCTAAAACCAGGTTTAATTATTGTATGAAGTATGCAAATACAAGAGTTTTAGTAAGCTAATTTACCTATTGTCAAGATTAAGAGCTCTAGTGTCAGTATGAACTTAATGTTTGCTTTGGCTTCCATTTATACCGAAACAAGCATAATTTCCTAGCTGACCTACCAGTAATTCTTCAGGTTTTGCCTGCAAGAGCCTCTGAACTTCTAAAAACTACTTTTTCTTCTGTTCTTGTCAATCTTTAGGCCTTGAACCAGCTGTTTGAAAAAATCATGGCTCTAGACATTGATGAGCGCCACCTCCTGCGTCTGGGTCATGGAGAAGAGGAATTAGAGACAGAGAAAGATTTCAGCAGGTGAGAAAGGAGGTGCTAATGATAAACTCACTTGCATAAACATCATAGCTTGTTCAGAAACTCAAGTGCTTGTATAAAAGTATTTCATTATAGTCTGGGTCCGTATACATGTTACAGAATTGATCTGGTTTATGAGAGGAAGTTGAATCATAAAGGCAGGTTTTTACAGTTACAAATTTTTTGTGCAAATGCAACATCACTTCTACTGATGTGGTGACTGCTTTTCATTCTTCAAAATATTGCTTAACTACAAAGTTACATATATCATTGGTAAATAACACATTTTGAGGAATACATGCATAAAGAAAGCTATCAACTCTGTATCAGTACAAAGACTTAAGAACATGTTCTTGTAAATATTGGTACATTTGTTATGTGTTAGTCCAATTGACGTCAGTAGGATTACACACATTTGTAAATATAAGTGGGGGCATAAGGGTCATGCACTGGAAATAACCAAACTGTCCTGGATTGTTATAGCAGTACTTTGACTGTAAAAGCTGTAGAAAAATGACATATAGTCACTAGAAGCTACCCACGTACAGATAGTTGAGCTTCATTTAGAAAAAGTGATACTTTGTGGTGTTTTTTTAATTATTCCTATAATAATTTGATAGCCAAAATCGTAGTGAAATGATACCATGACAGATGTCTATTTAGTATTACCAATGGTTTAGTATATTCCTTGAACAGTAGTGCTCATCATTAAAAGGAGTTTTATTTGAGACACTTTACATTGTCGATTTTATTCTTTTCCAGGATAAATCTAGACCTATGGGACATTACTGCAAGTCTGTGGGTTCTGGCAGTTTGGGAGGGGGAATAAGGGTTGAGGAATATATTTGAAGGTGGGCTGCACTACTCTGAGATACTCTCCCATATGCCTTTTGTTTGTTTTTTAGATTGCTTCTGAGTGTGTGGTTTTTCCATGTCAGTCTGCTTTAGAGGACATAACACTGCAAGATTAGTATTCCTTTTTTGCTCCCTCTGCAAATATCAGATACAAGAACAAGGTGGAGAGGAGCAGATTTAACTGGTACTGTCACTTAAAAACAAAGGGAATCACAGCTTAAGAAAAATCGTTGTAGCGGTGAATGAATACGTAAAAGAGGACACATTACTTGAATTGTGAGAAATAAGAGGACATTTTAAGTGTGAAGAAAAACAAACCACTGATTGCAATCACTTATGATGGATTAGTTTTGTTGGAGAAGAAAAAAAAAAACATTTAGTATTCCTAGGATCTTAATTTTCATAGTTCCTGAATATCTTGGGTTTTTTTTCCAGTTGTGAACAATATCGTATTCAGTTGTGTCTTAGTAGATTTAGATGTCCAGCTTTAACTACTCTCACACTTCTAAATAAAACAATAGAACCCATTGTGATTACCAGGGATTGTGACAGGGTTTTTTTTCTGTGCAGAAAGGATATTTTATGAACAGTAAGTTTAATAAGAACTTGAAAGTTAGCCTTTATTCACCTTTGAGCTTTTAACTGCATATGCATTTTTAAACAAAGGTGACCCATTCCTCTCACTTCTTTAATTCCCCCCATTTATACCACCTTTTAATTAGTTTTCTTTTTTTAGAAAATGTGATTCATTGATTTTGGTGGTTGTTGTTCTTGTGCTGCTTCTGGGAGGGGGGGAGTGCATGGAATACGGAAATGGATTCGGAAAGGAAAAAAATGGGCTTGAATTGTGTAAGAGGAGGAAGAAAGGAAGGAGTAGGTTACAAGCTAATCATAAAAGTTATTCAATATGCAGCTATGAGTACAGGACCTTCTGAGTGTGGATGCAGACCTGTCTGTTATGGTGGGCTAAGCTTTATTTCAAGACATTTTGTACATTACTGAAGGAAGTCAGCCTTATCATACCGAAACTTTGGATAATGATTCTATTTATGATGATCCATAGGCTTGTATAACTTGCTTCTGATTGTGTAACATGCAGTGTACCGTGGTTTCTAAACAGTCCATTGGAAGTAATGCTTTTCTGCTTTACAGGTACATCATGGGAATGTTTTACTAACACTTATCAAGATTTTGTTGAAGTGACAGGATAAAAGGATCTTTTTCTGCAGTAGTGGCTCTTGCTTGGCTTTCAAAATTATTAGGGTTCACCTGATAGAAGTAGTTGGCATGTAGCAAATTCTTGGGTTTTGGAACCAGGTGGTAGTTGTGGATTGTTTTTAGGAGGAGTATTGGGTTTTTTTTTTTTTTTTTTTTTTGGTGATGTCTCATTGTGATGCTTGGGTAAAACAGTTTTGAATTAAATACAAATTATGTTATATTTAATCCATTTTGTAGATATGGAAGAGTTAATTACGTGCTGGCTCGAAGACTTGAACTTCTACGAGAAGTTGGGCGATTACAGGAGAGTCTTGGAGTCCCAGGAGATGTTTCTTACACTTGTGAAACAGCTGGCCACTTCTTCTTGTACCAAGTAAGGACTCAAATACTGCTACAGAGACTGTATGACCTCAATATGTTATGAAACACTTTATAAAAAATTGAGTGAATTTTTCAGAATAGAGTTTAAAAACCCCATATTTTCTTTGGTGGTTCAAAATACAATAACCACTAAAGCTATATTTGTAACATTACTTGTACTGCTATTGTTTTAAGTCCTGCCTGATGACTCGCCAATTGAAAGACTAGCATTGCTGCCCTTCATGACTGCTGGCAAAGATTGTAAGCTGAGGTTTCTCCTTCAGATAGGAAGATCTGGAGGCTGTTTTGCATTTTGGACAAGCATTAGAGCAACTACTTGATGGTCCTCCTAGAAAACTTTTATGGTGTTAAATGACTGTGAAATTGGATGTATAGTATACAAAACAGTGATTTTTTCCTGTATGTTCTATGTCCCTCATTTCCCTTCCATGTATTTATCAGTGACATGGTCTACATTAGTGATTAGTGTGGCTTAAGCAGACTTGTGGAGTGGTACTTAGGACCAAACGTGCATACTATGTATGTTTTTACAGAAGTTACTCCAGGTTGGCTGTAGTGTGGGCCTAAACATTAAATGGGAACTAGGTGTTGAGGAGTGCTAGGAGCACTTGTGGACCTCATCTTCTGGATCAGTTTTGTCCTAAAGGAATCCCACTTTGAATTTAAACCAAAGTACTATAAGTGGAAATGATAAAGTGATTTGCTTCTGTATTGGGTTTATGTGGCAAGCTTTAGGTAGCAGGTGGCTGCAGGCGTTACCTCTGAGAGGAGGCCAGCGGCTGCCCCGTACTGGACACAGCCAGCTCCAGCAGACCCAGCACTAACCAAAGCTGAGCCCATCAGTGACACTAGTGGCACGTCTGTGAAAACATCTTTGAGAAAACACTGTACAGCAGCTGGGGGCAGAGAGGGTAATGTGGGAAACAACCAAGGTCAGAAGGAGAAGGAGGGTCAGGAGGTGTGCCAGGCACCAAAGCAGAGATTCAGCCATAGCTCATGGAGATGGCTGTGGTGAAACAGGTTGTCCCCTGCAGCCCACTGAGAACCATGTTAGACCAGTTGTCCACACTGCAGCCCATGGAGGACCCCATGCCAGAGCAGGTGGATGTGGCCCTGAAGGAAGCTGCAGCCTGTGGAAAGCCCATACTGGAGCAGGGGAGAAGTGTGAGGAGGAATGGGTGGCAGAGATGTGGTGGAATGAATGTGGATGACTAGTCCTGTTCCTCCCACACCTGTCAGGTTAGGGAGGAGGTAGAAGAGTTGGGAATGTAGGAGTGAAACTGAACCTAGGAAGCAGGAGGGTTTTGAGAAGGAAGGTGGTGTTTTGTTTTTTTTCCCTTTGTTTCTCACCATTGTACTCTATTTTTAATCTGCAGTAAATGAATTAAATTGTCCCCAAGTCAGTTCTGTTTTTTCTGTGATGGTACTTGCTAAGTGATCTCAGACAAGAAGCTTTTCCATCTTTTTTTTTTTCCCCCCATCCTGCTGAGGAAGAAAGTGAGAGATGCTGGGTAGGAGTCTGGTGGCCAGCCAAGGTCAACCCACTACAGCTTCAAAAATGTCATCCTGATACAAAGTCAAACGCTAATTTAGTTATACCTTGCTTTTGTGACAATTAAGAATATTTTTTTAATACTATGTGTGCAGGACTACATCTTGCCAACGACTTCGATATAAACACACTTAAGTATGACACTTGTGTTTACCATAGGTAATGTCTCGTTGGGAGGAGTATATCAGCAAAGTGAAGGTTAAAGGTGGAAAACTGCCAGATGTTACAGATGTCTCCAGTTTCTTTCCTTTTCACCAGTATTTTGCAAATGCTCCTCAACCAGTTTTTAAAGGCAAATCCTATGAAGAAGATATGGAAATTGCTGAAGGGTGTTTTAGACATATTAAGAAAATATTTACTCAGCTTGAGGTAAGACATGTAACTATTAAAGGTAAGTGGATTTGTCTAATCCTGTTAAAAACTTTGCAGTTCCAAAATTCTCTTTTGCCCTATGTCCTTAAAAGCAGTGTATACACTTTGAGGCAGCTTCATCAGCTTGCAAGGCATTTGGGTGAGAATTTCCGCCTTAGAGTAACAGAGGCACATTTCACAACAGGGACAAGGGTCTAATCTGTTTTATTTTGATCTTAGTAAGGAGTCATTCTGCATGTTCCATTTTCACTGATTAGGTCACTGGGGTTGGTGTGCCTGTCACTGCTCCTCTGATCCTCACAGGATCTTTTTATTTACAGTGATTTGTTTTTAATCAGATAACCTAGAAGTAACTTAAACAGATTATCTTGTATTTTTCCCAGAATTGCTTGAGAGGCTTTTAAAAGTTAGGGTAAATGTGATCTGTGTATCACTTGGTCATATTAACTGTGTTGGTCTTCCTGATACTGAATTCGATGTGAGGTTATGATACAGTAAAGTAGGAAACAAGAAAATACACTAAAACAAAATTTGGGTGGATTCTGAGAGGGTTCCTCAGAATTAATTGAATAATTGTCTGCAAATTTATACATGAACACAGCTTGCAGAATTATTTGATGTGTTTATAATAGATTGCTTTTTGAAATAACGTTGTTTCAAGGTTTAGCATAAAAAAATATTCAGATGGGATTGTTAACAGTAGATACCTTAACTTTCTTGCCTAATTATACTAAGAAGTTGGCCAGGTAGTTTGAGTGAATATATTTTATAAGCAGTATTTTTTTTTTTTTTGTATTCTGAATTTCAATATGTGATTTTCTTCTCCATAGGAATTCAGAGCATTTGAACTTCTCCGCAGTGGCCTGGATAGGTCCAAATACTTGTTGGTGAAAGAAGCAAAAATCATTGCCATGACTTGTACTCATGCTGCTTTGAAACGACACGACCTGGTTGAATTAGGTTTCAAAGTAATAATTATACTAGTGTTAATACACTAATTTTTTGGGGGTTTGTCCACCCCTCCTTGTATAAACCTTTTTATCTGTCCTAAATCTAGGCAAATAGATTGAGTTGCCTTTTTTTTTTTTAACAGTATGTTTCAATTTGTAATTTTATTGAAGAAAAATTTAACTTCTGTAAGTAAAAGATGAGATCACTTTTTTATATATGCAAAAATGCTTAATAGTGAAAAGAAAAGTTAGTTTTGCAATATCAGATAAACTGCAGTGATATGATTGAGTAATAAAGTAAATGCAGAATTAGGGAAAATAAAATGACCTTTATAACTTTGTTTCCTAAAAAATGAACAATATGAGGAAAGAGAACTGTTTTCATTCTGCAGTGTTAACCATAAGTATTAATTTAGTAAAGATTTTATCAGACAAAAACAAAACAAAAACCCACCACCAATGTTTCTTTCGGTATTATTTTTCTCTGATAATGCACTGTTTATTATCACAAAAGTGCTTCTTTTCTGCTTCACTTCAAAGGTACCAAATTAGTTTACTTCACTGCAGAAAGCTTTTCTGTTGCAGATGGCTTATGGCATAAGGGAAGCACATCATGTAGTTCGGTCATGGATTCCTTGTAGATGTAAGCCCCGATTGGCACAGATAGGTCTGCCATTGATGTAGCAGGATTTCACCCCCTGACATTGATTTTCAATATTACTGATATTTTGCCTATAAGGTAAAATCTTGTTGTAACTGTCCTGCACATCAAAAATTGAATGAGTAATTGATGTGCTCGTTTGGTAGGCTGAATAACAGCATTAATTTGTATTGCTTGGTTGATGGACATCTCTTTACTTTTTCTTTCTCAGTATGACAACATCTTAATGGAAGAGTCTGCTCAGATTCTGGAGATAGAAACCTTTATACCTCTCCTGTTGCAGGTTAGACCTAAATTATAAAACGTATTATAAAAAGCAATAAATGAAAATCTATGTTCTTGAACATTATAGAATATTGAAAGGAAAATATTTTGTGTAGAAAGTAACCTAGAACTGATACTTGCCATTTATGTGGACACTAAGAACTTTTACATTGTTCTAGATTAGTTATTTATCCTGTTTTTTTAATATTATGCAACAACATGTTCAGACTGTCTGGAAATTTTTTTTGTGCTTCCAGTGAAGATTATCTGTGGTTGCTTTTAACCACCTGAGCTTGAGAGGCATCACTTTATTCTTTTAAGAGCTAGAGGGTTTCAGATGTAAGTAAAATGTGCTTCTGGCATGTCTGTCACTGTTATCTCTGCAGTCTCAGTTTATCAAGAGATAAAACCCCACCTCTGGAAGTGAAGTATGGGCTCCTTCAGGAACTCTGTATGAACTCTTTGGTTGCAAATCAGAAGCTGATATGTGGGAAGTCAGTAAAACTAAAGACAGTCTGTACTGTTGATTTGATTCTTACTCTTGTGGCTTTCTGAAAAATATAGTCTGGATTTGCTAACATTCTAAAATTAAATTTCCTTTCAGAAATTTTGCCTAGATCAGATATTTTCATTGAAAAGCAATAATTCTAAGTCTTCTAGAAAACCACATCCAAGCTTTTGCATTTTTCTTCTGAAATAAAATTAGACTCAATTGAAAAAGACGTGGTAGAAACTCTGTGAAACATTTTATATGTTTGTAATTGCAGCTCATAATTTTTCACTTTGCTCTTTAAAAATGGAGATTAGAATACAATTGCAGGAAAGTGATTCAGTATGGGCCTAGTGCACAAAAGAATGTGCATTTCCAAGTTAACCATATTTATATTAAATCCCAAGTCCTGCTCTCAAGTGCTGTTTAACTCTGTAGATTAAGTTTTAGGGATATTAAAGTAGTTCACAGAATCACAGAATGTTAAGGATTGGAAGGGACCTCAAAAGATCATCTAGTCCAGTCCCCCCCACCGGAGCAGGAACACCTAGATGAGGCTACACAGGAATGTGTCCAGGCGGGTTTTGAATGTTTCCAGAGTAGGAGACTCCACAACACCCCTGGGCAGCCTGTTCCGGTGCTCTTTCACCCTCACTGTGAAGGAGTTTTTTCTCATACTTAAGTGGAACCTCTCGTGTTCCAGTTTGAACCCATTACCCTTTGTCCTATGGTTGGTTGTCACCAAGAAGAGCCTGGCTCCATCCCCGTGATACTCACCCTTTATATATTTGTAAACACTAATAAGGTCACCCCTCAGTCTCCTCCAAACTAAAGAGACCCAGCTCCCTCACCCTTTCCTCAAAAGTTCTTTAGCACCTTCTTGATGCATTAAAGACTGAGGCGTTTTGATAATTCTGAGCAGGTAAGCAACTAATTCACCCTTTAAACCTCAAATACTGCCTGAACTCTGAACATAGGAGTGCATCTTTCTCCATCTTGCTTGGGGTGTCTGAAGAGCAAACTTCTATGGTGAGGCTTCTCACAAATCATAACACAACATTGTACTGCAGTGCTGTGTTATGAAAAAATCCTGCCTGACTTTTACCATGGTTTTCATTGTTTATGAAATTATTATAGTGAAATAAGCATCTTATAGCATTTTCCAAACGTTTGAATAAGCATTGAATAACCAGGTGCATCAGGCTGGTGAGGGGAAATAAGTGTATGTGAGCAATGCAGAAGCTGAATAGTTGTGCAGTTAGAGTAGACCATTTCACCGTACAGCTATATTCTGGGGGATATTCCATGACCTTATTTACAAGAACCGTCCAAATAATCCTTGAAAATCGAGAGGTTTTTTACTGAAACCTAAAGAACTAGGCTTATAGAGTAGTAGTACTTAAGTTCTTGCATTTGCAGTTCTGATTAAGAAATTTTTTTAAAAAGAGTTCTTTGGAGGGCTCTTTGTCCGAGACTGAAATTGCTGATAAGAGCAAAATGATTATATAGAATGCTTGGTCTCCTCCAAAGCCATAGCCTTTTGGGAAGGGGAAAAAAAAATAACATCTTTTTCCGTGCCATTGAAAATAGTTTTTGTACTCTTACTTTCTTACTAAGGCATCTTCAGGCTTGATGAGGTGGACAGTCCACAGTTCAGTTTTCCTTCCCTGCTCTCTGATCAGAGAAGGGCTTCAAAGCTCTTCTACTTCACGTGTCAAGAAAAGGAACTTTAGCTCTGTCTTGAATAATGCTCCTATGGGGAAAAGGAAATATCACAGGAGTGTGTCAGAAATGAGGGTCTGAATTGCAAAACTGGCAGGTGGAAGTCTTCAGGATTCTAATTCCTGGATGTTGTTACCTGCATATCTGTTCTTTTTTGTCGCTGTGTTATAATATTCCTTCATGAGCTCTGTCAGTGTGTAACGGAGGCTCACAAAGGATGGTCAGGAACTGGAAAGACATAAACCAAACATACTGAAGAGGATTCAGTCCAAGGGCCAGGGTGAGGATTAATTAGAGGCACAACCTGGTCATGGAAGAGGCCATGAGGGAATTCCAGAGACATACACACGAACGACAGAGGCACTTAAAAGGCAGGTTTGGTTTATGCCTCAAGCATGTGTGCCCTAAAGCTGTTTCAGATGCTTCAGGCAGTTCACATTCACTGTCTCAGAATCCAAGAAATAAGGTTTAAAAACTGTACTAGTGTAATGGTACTGTGTAGAAACCAGGCTTTTTACTACTGTAACTTCTGTACTTGTGGTACTTCCTTTTGTCCTCCAGTAATCTGTTACTTCTGGCCTTTATAACAATGTGATACGATATTTATCCTGATGTTTCCCTACTGATTTTAAAAGACAAAAATGTACTTGTGGCTTTATAATAAACAATACTTTATTTAAAAGACCACTCCCTTCTTCTGCTGACAGATTAGAAAGAAGCTGATAGTCTTTAAACTGATCGCAGTGCAGTGTAGTTAAGAACAAAAGCTGAAATTTAGAACTTAGACTATTTGACTAAAAATGTGTTGTAATTGAGTGCCTTGATTATATTGTAATAGTTGTAATTATTTAATTCTAGAACCCACAGGATGGATTCAGTCGATTGAAAAGGTGGATTATGATTGGTGACCATCATCAGTTGCCACCAGTTATTAAGAACATGGCTTTTCAAAAGTACTCCAACATGGAGCAATCTCTTTTTACACGGTTTGTTCGTATTGGAGTGCCAACCATTGATTTGGATGCCCAAGGAAGAGCAAGAGCAAGGTGAGACAGAAAATGGCATGGCTAACTTGTAAGAAAATACCAGGTTAAAAATGGGAAAAGCGCACATATAATTTTGGAAACTTTGTTTATATTGTTAGGACCGGAGCTTGCAAAACTGTAATTTAACTACTTTGTTCCATGTTTCAGCTTAGACTGGGAGGGCAAGTTTTATTTTGATGAAATACAATCAGATTTATTTTTCTTTCTTTTTTTTTAGTAGTTCTTTGCTATTGCATGAGAAATTTAATGAAAAATAAGACTATTCAAATTCCTTTAAATATTAAGTGTTTGGGTTTTTTGCAGCTGAGACATTTTTGCAGAAACTTCCTTTTCTAAACTAATGTATTTAATATGTTCAAGACTAAATAAATATTTGATGTGTATAGTGTTGAATATACTAGACTCTACAAAAGGGTGTTTTTCTTGTAGTATTTCATCAGAGCTTCAGCTTTGATTGGAGACAACCAGGTTGTTCACACAAGAGCGTAAAGCCTTTTTTTATATTGAAAGAGAACTTTTTTTAATCCATGTATGTTATTTCGGTGTGATAACTAAGATGTCAAATTCATTTATTGTGTAACGTCTGTATTTGCGGTATCACATTAAGAAGGAAAAATAAAAACAAGACAAACTTACTCCATATAAAATCTTCCTACTCTAAGTTTAGTTTTAAATCCTAATTTTTTTAGGCATAAAATGGAGTGAACAATATGAAGCAGAACATTATTTTTTAATGTAGCAAATGTTTGGGATGGTAGAATGTTTTTTTCTAGTCATATGAACAACAGTATGATTTTAAAAATGCGAATTATATCTGAGTATGATGATAAACGAAGTTTATTTTGTCTTCTCAGTAAAATTCTTAAAAATAAGAGAGCAGAAGAATTCCTTCATTTTGTGAGCAATTTCTTGATAAAGGTTTTTTTCCATGCCTTCCTACACTTTGTCTTTTCTGATCATAGGTAGTTTCCCCTTGAATTATCTGCTATTTTATCTGGTCTGGATATTGTTGTGCATTCATATGGGTTATATGACTATCCCAATATATACCATTGATGGTTCAGAATTGGGTAGATTTTAATTGCTTCCCTTCAAGTCCCATGTGAATACATGGCAATACACAAAATAAGAAAATAAATTTATTTTTGTGCTGAGAAGCTTCGCAATGGATAATGCAGAATATCCATTTTCCCCTACTCCTTTTTGTAAAGAAGCATCAATATTCCTTATGTTTTGTTACCCATAAAAGTTTGTACTAGATTTCTTCACAAAATTTGTATCCTTCGATGTAAAGCTGATGAAGTAGAACAGGCTTAGGGCTGTGTGTGCTGCACTGTAGTGAAATCTGAAGAATTCTGTGGAATAGAACCACAGAAAAAACAATTATATTGCTGGATGTTGCTGCATATTGCTGGATAGCTTGTACAAGTATGGTCATTTATATATGTACAGACTATGCAGCAAGTTTTTTTTCATTGAAAACCTACAGAAGTATTAATCTTGAAAGTGAGAGGTTATGTGCATCTGAACTACTTTGAGTTCAAGAATCCGCTTTAACCGTCTTGGATTTGTGTGGTTTTGGACAGCTTATGTAACCTCTACAACTGGCGGTACAAGAATCTGGGTAACCTACCTCACGTGCAGCTTCTGCCAGAGTTCAGAACAGCCAATGCTGGGTTTTTGTATGACTTCCAGCTTATAAACGTGGAAGACTTCAATGGTGTGGGAGAGTCAGAGCCTAATCCTTATTTCTATCAGGTAAGAAAAATTTTACATGTATACTTCATTTAATCTGGAGATGGCTTATTAAATCTGCAGTGAGGACAGACTATTAAAATGCAGTAAACACATGTTTAATGCATGTTCTTGTATAATAGAGTCGTGTATGCATGGTTTTTTTTCTCCTTTTAATGAATTTTTAAATGTTGGAAGTGGTAACAGATCATATGGTGCTTTTGCTTAAAGTGAAGGACTTTGCTTGATGTTTGTGCTTTCACAATATTATGGTAAGGGTGAGATTTGGTGTGTAATTGATTATGTAGTGTTGTTTTGGCCTATGGCCAGTTTAAGTTCATTGTAATTCAGCTGTACAACTATGATAGTCAAGAAGACAGTAGCATTTCCCTTTTACATGAAGGATCAAGTTTTGCTCTCTGGCTCTTATTTGAGTTTGAAGAGTCGCTGTATTGATTTGATCCATATGTAAGAACACTAAAAAGCCCATTCATGAAAGGCTGAAACAGTACTGCAAGAAATATACATAAGAGGCAGAGAGACTAAGGCTGAAATAAAATGCCAAAAAAACCCTTTACCTTGAAATTTCTCGACTACCAATTAAGCCATCAGCAACAACCACCATCTATTTCTCTTAAGTATAGGAAAACCTTTTGCAGTTGTAGTGAGATGCTTATATTTTCAGTCCTTTTATTTTTCTTGTTTTAAGAACAGTGATAAACTCTGGTGCCTAAATCACCAGTGTGGGTTTCAGAAAATTTATAAGCTGGAGCTGTATGCAAGTGAATGACTTGTGCTGATTTGACTGAAAATGAGTTGATTTTTCTTCATGCAGTTAGAAACCTTTCTTTTTTGTAGCTAGCACAGTCATTGTTTGGATTTATTTTGAGAAGAGGAAGGTAGCACCCTGGTACAGAGTTAAAGCTTTTAATTGCTGTTGACTGGGAGGCAAGAATGTTCTGAGTGCTCTACAGGTGTGAGGCAGCCAGGAAGGGGGGCATAGATGGGGCAGAGCTTGATTGACATTGGAACTGATCAATAAAGAGTACTCCATCCCATTAGCATCATGCATATTTACGAGAGTTGGGATATTCCAGCTAGGGACAGAGCTGGGATGGACATGGATGGTGACCTGTTCTGGTTCTGCTCCGTTTCAGTGAAGTTCTGTTTGGGAGTTTCTTTGGTTTGACCTTTTGCCATCCTGCTGTTTGCAGAGGCCTCTGGGCCTCTCTGGCCTTTCCTCCCTTCTTTCTCTGGATCGGCTGTTGGGGACCAGGTGCTGCTTCCTGGGGCTCACCGCTTGGTGTGGACAGAGTTCATGAGAAATTGCACTGATTATCTTTTATTGTGTATTCCATTTCTGTGTTATATGTATTAGTAGTAGTAGCAGCATATTAGTGTTATTTTATTGAGCTGTGTTAATCTACAAGTTTCTTCCTTTCCTTGCAATTCTCCTCCCTGTTTGGGGACAGGAGCCAGGGGATTGGGGAAGCAGCTATAATATTATGGAAAGCAAATAATATACTTTAAGATTATAGTATTCATGGCCCTTTTTCTCATGTGAATATCCTTGAGAGTTATGTTAATCTGTTTTATTAAAGGTATGAAACATATTTGTAGGTTTTTCTTGGGTTCCTCTTGCCTTTTTTTAATACAAACTAGTGTGCTGTGAAGAAAATAATGGTGAATCATAATCCAATTTATCTCATCTCTAAATTGAGGACAGAGTTGTTTGGAGGGGAGAGTTTCTTTTGTTTCTTAAGCTGTAACACTGTACTGTACAAGTACTAAAAAGTTGTCCTATGGAACAGGAACAGCTGAAATTAGTGCCTTAAAAATGGAATTCTAGTAATTGAGAATCTAAGCACTGCTTCAGACCACTCCTGGGCCACAGAAGAGCGAGAACACTCACACAAAGTCACAGAACACCTTTACCATTACAACAGCGCTTTCATGAACAAATCCTTTTAATACTTAATATGGTTGGGTCTTTTTTCACGATCTTGAGTATTGAGAGATATTAATGGAGTATGTTGATGGCATTGCCCACCATATATTATTTCTCTTTGTGAATTTGGGCATTTCTTTCCAGACTTAAAGGGGATTAAAATTTGTAGAATAGCTTTACACCCACTAGTGTTTGATATGCCTGGCAACTGCATTTTCCAAGTAATGCAGACCCCACTTAATGAAAAAAATAAATGAGGCTGGTATGTCCAGCCTAGTCAAACATATGCCAAGTGGTGATAAGATTCCCAGTATAATTAAAGCAGGAATTAATGTCAGTAATTGAGAGCAACTTTTTAACCTGAAAGATAATTTTTGTTGACAGAAAAAGGATTTAAATAGGCTACAAATAACTTCAGTCTGGAAATAGGACAAAACTTCCTATAGCCAAAAGAGTGATGCTTTGGGACAGACAGGAAAAAATTACAGCTGGTCATTTGAAATTGAATAGGTATGGTCTGCAGAAATAACTGGATTTGGTAATCTAGCTCTCTGTCTCCAAATTAGCTGAAAGGAGTTTATTTATTGTAGTTGAACTGGTTCTTACTTGCAGCTTACTGGACAGTGCATCATTGCAACTTCTTTTGCATGCTTATTTGAAGCCATGTTATATTGACACTAAGTGGTTTTTAAACCCTTGTATTAGAATACGGGTATCTGTAGATTATAAACTTCTAATACTTTTTAACATATAATAATTCCACAGTTTTACATAACAGATTTTTTTCAGCATTCAACAATTAAGAAGGAAAAAAAATGAAATATTGTATTGTTTGTGTTCTGTAATAATACAGTTACAGTGGCAGTTACTTTAAGGCAGACAGCTATAAGCATATAAATGTATTGGGATGCAAATATGTGAATATTTAGTAGTCCATAAATATAATCTAAGTGTTTTAACTTTTAATTATTGTATTGAAGGACTATTAAATATTTAAAATTTAATCTTGTTGGGATAAAACTGGGAGCTTCTGAATAAATATTGGAAAGTGTCAATTGATGACTAACAGTAATATTGCTGTAGATATTTTCAGCAGTTCTCTGAAGAGGAATCAGAACAAAGTTATTAAACCTGCTTGTGGTTCTTGTATTCTTTCAAAATGGCTTTTATCAAATGAGCAGAGAAACATCAGATCTAGAGACATTTCTCTCAGTGCTGAGATTTTTGTCCAAAGACATGATAATGTCAGAGGTTTTATTCTTTCCAACCTTACAAGTTGAGTAACTCCCCCTTTTTTTTTTCTTCTCCCTATTTAAACTTAAGAATCTTGGTGAAGCTGAGTATGTTGTGGCACTCTTCATGTACATGTGCCTGCTTGGTTATCCCGCAGACAAGATAAGTATCTTGACAACGTACAACGGACAGAAACACCTGATCCGCGATGTCATTAATCAGCGGTGTGGAAATAATCCACTCATTGGGCGGCCAAACAAGGTGACTTTGAAGATATATCAGTCATTGGAGTGGTTCTGGTTTGTTTATTTTTAAATTGGCATATTATAGAACACACTGATTTAGAATCATAGAACAGTTGGGATTGGAAGGGACCTTCAAGGGTCATCTAGTCCACCCCCCCTGCAATGAGCAGGGACATCTTCAACCAGATCAGGTTGCTCAGAGCCCCATCCAGCCTGGCCTTGAATGTTTCCAGGAATGGGTCATCAACCACCTCTCTGAACAACCTGTGTCAGTGTTTACCAACCTCATTGTAAAAAAATTTCTTCCTCATGTCTAACTTGAATCTCTTCTCCTTTAGTTTAAAGCCACTACCACTTGTCCTGTCGTAACACACCCTTCTAAAAAGTCTGTCTGCATCCTTCTCATAGGTTCTTTTTAAGTACTGAAATGCTGCAATAAGGTGTCCCTGGAACCTTCTCTCTCCAGGCTGAACAACCCCAACTCTCTCAGCCTGTCCTCGCAGGAGAGGTGTTCCAGCTTTCTGATCATCTTGGTGGCCCAATAAATTCACAGCTTTCTGCGCAAGTACTCCCTGGTTAACTGCGCATATATTAACCTACATTCTATGGAATTTCATGGAGTACTACCCTCATTCCTGCCTGCTTGTAATTTGACATACGGAGTGAAGTTTGTGAAGTTGGAATGGCTTACAGACTACAGAGGACAGAATAACTCCTTGACATTTATTTTGTCCTCCAAAGCAGAACACCAAAAAACCCAAACAAATTAAAAAAAAAAAAAAAAGAAAAAATCACCACAACCAAAAGCCCATACCTTTAGAAAGATCCACCCAGACTAGAAATTACTTAATAAAATGTACGATGGTGAATGTGATGAAACATGAAAAACATGGTTAAAGCTCTGTATTATAAAACTGGTATCTTTCTACAGTCTTTTGGTCTTAGCACCCCACTGTTAGCTGTCTGAATTGAATGAAAATATGAAAGAAACAGCATGCAGTCAGATAAAAGCTCCTCCCAACATGTCCCAAAAAGAACAGGCTGATGATTTTTGGTTAGAAACTAACTATAACAGAGTTAAAGCATTCTCCCTACTCTTCACGTTTACTGTAATTTCAATACGAAAATGATGTTAAAATTTTGGTGTCCCGTTTTAATTGAAATGACAAAGATTAACCTATGGAGGTTTTTTCTTGGTTTTTGATTCTATAGGTAACAACCGTGGACAGATTCCAAGGTCAACAAAATGATTATATTCTCCTTTCACTAGTGCGTACCAAAGCTGTTGGCCACCTTAGGTATGTAAGAAGATTCTCTTGTAATGTCATTAAACTACATGTTTTCTGTATCCAAAAGATATTTATAGTACTTCATACAAAAGTGTGCAATTATTTAAATATGTAGTAGAAATGAAGTTTGCTATATATTGAATGAAGTTCAAACAGTTCCTTTTATAACTGTCTGGTACCTTCTTCACAACCACTTTATCCTTTAATAATGACTCTTACACTATAATTAGTTTATATTACTGCAGATAGGCTGAACTTGCTTTCACCCTAGTAGAATGACAGGAATGTAATGCTTGTTGAACAAATGTGGCTTAAATTTTCTCATAGATTCTTTCCTATAAGTCTGTTTTTAGCTTGTTTTGCATCAGAAGTGTTTAATTGCTACATAAATTGCATTATGATGTGTAGTTTAAAATGTTTGCACTTCAGTTTTGCGGTGAGGTGGAGGAAGCTTTGTCTAATCAACAGTAATTAGAAGAGTTATCAAACTTGTGTTTACTCATTCAGGGATATATAAGTGCTATTGCGACTTGTTCTCAATGTAAATATTTACCTGTTAAGACTAGGAAAATATTGGTACAGTGAACCCTCTTATATATAGTGGTTTTGGTAGTTATTGAAAGTGTATGGGGGAAAAAGAACTAAAAACAAAATAGTATTTTAACAGGTGATTTTATATTTCCTTTAATTCAGACTTCTGTATACTTCTAGTTATTGTAACTGTGTCATCTGTGATAGAGAACATGATTTGCTTTATTTCTTTTCTAAAGGGATGTCCGACGATTAGTTGTTGCAATGTCAAGAGCCAGGCTCGGGCTTTATATCTTTGCACGGGTATCACTGTTTCAGAACTGTTTTGAGCTAACTCCAGCTTTCAGCCAGCTCACAGCTCGACCACTTCACCTCCAGATCGTTCCCACAGAATGTTTCCCAACAACAAGACAGGTAGGAACAGCTGCTCTGAATTTTGTTACCTGTAAGGGGGAGTGTGTGTTCGGCCACTTTTTTTGAGTGGGCTGTAAGAGCTGGAACTGTCTTCTCTGCTAAATCAGTGACTCTTGGATAATTGTGTCCCTAGGGTTAACTTTTATCATTATCTGCACTTAGCTGTTTTTAACTGACTTTTCCACAAAACTTGGTTATCACTGTAATTGTGTCGTGCCTCCTTTTTCCTGATTTCTACCAGTGTAAGTGATTCCATATTTTTCTTTTGTGTTAAATAGGTAAGATTTTAGTATGTTACATACTTGTCTTGTAATGAAACAAAATAACATTATTTTTTCAAAAAAAAGCTACACGAAGCTAATAGCTTCTCATTAAAAGAGGTAAAATTACACTTGACTGAGTAATTCAAGACAACCAATTAAATTAAAAAAAAAGGGAGGCGGGGGAGGGATCCAGAATCACAAAAAAGTTTTCTTTCTGAGCTAGGTTAATATGTACAAAAACGTAATTTGTAATCCTGCACTTGATCTTTAGGGAAAGATTTGTATTAAGCATCTAAGCACAGGATACACACAGCAGGATGCTAAATGAAGAAATGGAGGAGCATATCTTCTCTGCTTCGTGGAGCTTTGAGAAGGGGTACCTATGTGAACCCAAAATTCAGTTACATATCTTTCCCTGACCTTGAGTGCTGTTGACAAGTTTGGAAGGGAGCCCTTCAGTTGAAACTTCCAAGTCCGCTGTGCATCAAAGAATGCAATGTGTGTGGTCAGTGGGTGAGAGCAAGAAGGAGCTGGAATTCAGTGGACAAGCAGGCTAAGTGCTAATTTGACTGTAAACTATTTGAGACTCGAATATGTTAAATGACTCAAGCCCAAAACATACTTTATGGAACAAGCATCAGAACCCAGCCTTTCCGTTTGAAATGTCATCATTGGGTTGCCGTATCATGATAAATCCAGTTCCCCGAAGTATAAGACCTACACTTTCTATCTTGCTAAATGATTCAGCTGTTTTTTTTTTCTTTAAAAAGCATTACTTAATTTCTTGGGGCTTTTGTTTTCTAATATAGTTAAATAATGGTTGCTTTGCTTTGTTTGCTGCATGTCTGCTTTTTTTCCCCTCCCTTAGAATGGAGAAAGACCATCTCACCAAATACATGTTATTAAGAACATGCCTCAAATGGCTAACTTTGTGTACAATATGTATATGCACATGATACAGAGCACACGCCACTATCAACAGGTAAGGACCTTCTGATTTTTGGAAGGTGTACGTTTAAAATGAAACTTTTAATAAGCAACATGAGATGCTGTTGAGGTTTGAGACTGTTGCTGTCATGTGTAAAATTCAGGAAGGTTTTATGACCGGAAGTGAGAATATTGAGGTCTTTAAAATCTTGCAGTAGCCAGAGATGGATCTTTTAGTAATTCGAGCCCCAATGTAAGGCCCCCAAACCAGCAGTAATTGGTGCTGAGTGCTAGTGCTCTGCCTGGACCCTAGAATTCATCATTAATACTAAAGAACTAGTCTGTGCAGTATTGAAGTAAACTTGTGTGTTATGTTTCAGGTAAGTGTAGCAAGTGGTATTATAGCACCACTGCATGGTGCAGTAATGTTTTGTATGTTTTGTAACAGAGGTTTTCATGGCAAGCCTGCAGTGTGTAGAAAGAACAGATCATGTCCTGGAACCATTTTAACCATGTTATCTCACTGCGTTATCCAGGCTGGTCACCAGCGGTAGCATTTTTATTCTGGAGCAATTTTCTTCATCACTAGTTCGGCACCAAGCAGAATAGCATGGGGATGAAAGCAGTTGTAGATGCTTTCTCACTTCTGTACCTTATTTTGTCAGGGTTTAACTCCTTAAGCAAAATTCAGAACCCAACAGAAACATCTTGACTTCGTATGTATTTCAGGCAGAGCTTTAAGGTAGTTTAGGTAGTATACTGAGCAGAAAGCTGCCTGTACTCAGTTTCCCTGCTGGTTTTTGCTCTTGTGAAGCATTTCCACAAGTGGAAAAAAATGATGTAAAAGGATGCTACTCACTCTGTATTAGCTGTGGGAAGAGAGTGTGAGCATAGCTTTGTATCCTTGGACAGATTAGTCCAAGGTACTTGTCTGTGAGATACAGGTTTTGTTCTTTAATGCAAGGATGTTTCTCTGTCACCTCCTCTTCCTTCCTTCTGCCATTAACTGTTTCATCTAATATGGAACAGTGTAATCAGTAGAGATCAGAACCCAAAACTTCTCCTTTAACTGAATGTCAGACTTTCAGAGAGAACGTTTTTCTCAGCAATACTTATCCAGTGAATCTTGGGATTTTTTTTTTCTTTTTCTGAGGGGCATCATTTCAACCAAATTTGACACATGTTGCCACCCAGAAAAAGTATTTGCCAAGAGGACAGGATACTTTCTCACTGTTTTGGAGGAAGTGTTCTAATTATCTGTCTACTGTAGAGAAAAGGGTATAGGGAAAGAGGAATGACACTACTAAAATCTCCTGTTTTGTTAGAAACCCATTCCTATAAGCACATGACAACACATGTTTTGGAGCCAGTTGGTCTAATATAGTAGGAGATCTCAATGATGCTGATTGTATGTGATGAAGACTCAGTGGGCTGTGCGGTTAGTAACATTCAGATGGAAGTGAATAGCCATGTGGAAACTGAGAAATGAATACATGTCCTGAAAAGCCAGTGATAGCATCTAAATTTTACCAAAAGATGGGTTTGCTTGACACCTTAATCAAATATGGCCCTGATGCTTCTGCTAATACCAGGTATTCTTTTTAGCATCCTAATCTTATCCATTAGTTACAAAACTGCTGTTTTCCTACTGTGGCAGAGAATCACATCGTCCTTGCAGGAAAAGCCAAAAAGTGAGCTGCAAATGAAAAAGTAGACATTAAATTTCTTTTACCCTATTTAGTACAACATGGTAGTTTGCCTTTTCTTTTACACTAGGCTAAACAGTAGTGGTCACAAAGCACAACATGCATCTAACTAAATCACAGAAGTCTGAATGTCTCATGCATCAAGAATATATTTTTGTAATTAAAGGATCTCTGATTTTGAAATATGCTTTTTCTGTGAATAGATGGTTTATAGAAGCCAGTAGGATAACTTCGAAGTCTATTAGAAATGCTTTTCGTATCTCTTCTGGTAATCATAATTGCTTCATAGATTTGCCTATGCTTGTCAGAAATTCGTGATATTAGTGTCATCTAATTGAAGATAAGACTTCACTATAATTAAATACTTAATTTATCATGTGAAGCAAGTTGCCTTTAAGCAAAACAAAACTAAACAGTCATCCATGGAAGGTTTATCAAGCTTTCATTTCACAATAATCCAAGGAAATACCCATCATGTCATTAAATAATGTCAGGCTGCAAGTAGTGTGAGTGTTTCTGCACAGCCTGGAGTTATGTAGCATTCATCCGTACTCTTCAGCTCACTGTATTCTTGGAATTTTTTTCCGGAGTCTGTAATATGGCTACCATTGATGCTTATAATGTTCTGCAAACTACCTTTTTGGTTGTGAGCAGAACATTTTTAATATACTAAATTACCTTTCCAGAAGCATTATGTGAAAAATAGCTGAGCATTGCTTTAACTGTTACTGGAACTTGCATTGTTCTATATTTGCAGCCATGGGTAGAACTTGTATAGATAACATTCACACAGTATTTTATAAGACGTTTCAAGGAGAAATTACTGGAATTAATTGCTAAAGACATGCCCGTTAAAGGCCTCAAAAAGCAGCTTAAACATATCTAGAGGTTTGAAATGGTAATAGTTGAGATTTCAGTAGGAATGTGCTGGTTGCTCCAAGTAGGGGTCTACCATAGCCCTATTACTTGTCTCTCTGTTTGGGATAATGGAATGTGTTTGATATCCTTGGATTGGAAGTTTTTAACACCCTCTCCAGGCAAAAAAATGTGTCTAATAAGACCGTCGTCTGAGCCAAGATCATCCCTAATTTTTTTATATAGTAGTTAAGTCCCTAGAAATTATTAGGTCTTCTAAATTTTAAGTCTTTGTTAACTTCTTATCTTTTGCAAAATCCTAAATAAAACAATTGAAGCTAAAATAGGAATAGATGCCCAAATAGATATATTCACTGTAAAAACTGAAAATACTTTCTTTTTAATCATCTAGCGTTTACTGCCCCCACCTGCAATGATTGAAGAACCAGAAACTACTCAAACTCAAGAGACTGAAATAGAAGGTGAAGTTCAAGGTATGCAGGAAGATACAGAACAAGAAGAAGAAAATAAGGCAGGGGAAGAAATTGTAAAGGAAGGAGAATTGAAAGTGGGCGAAGCAGATGAACATCGAACGATGCCAGAACACCCTGGAAGAGACAGTGATAGTGGAGACAGTGAACCTGAGAATGAGACTGAGAAGTGACCCATGTGATGTTTTATGTCTACATGCTTTGGAAAATAGGCAGGGAAGAAAGCAATTAGAAATATAATTGCTATTTTTACATTGACTTTCGAAAATGGTTGCTTGTGTAATGTGACCTGTTTCATGTATTTTTCACTGGATGCTTTGTGGACAAGCAAAATGTTTGGCAAACATTTTACTGAGTTCTTGTCAGTATCAATAATGTAATTTGTTTAGTGGCTTCAGATGATACATAATTTCTCTTTCATAAGTTGTTGAGTAAAGATGCTTTTTATACCACTTTTGAATATTTGACCTTTAATTCCAGCACAGAGTTATCCATTAAACTTCACTGAATAACTACATTCAGTATTGGTCAGACACCCTTCATAGTTCCATTTTGCAATGGAGAATTCCTTAAGCAGAGCTGTGCTCTTACACACTGAGATGATATTTTAGGCATAGGCTCAAGTTCAGTAAGATATTTAATTGTATGTCTGAGAGATGTGGATTACCATGGGACTTGGAAACGTTTTAAAGTTTTATTGAACTGGGCTATTAGCAGGTTTTCAGATTTTCACAAGGTCCAGGTACTTGTAGCAATTTCTTGTTGACTTCTGCTCCTGTTTTTAGTTGATGGTTATTTACAGAAGGAGATGCAGCTTTTCAGCAGCACTGTTTTTTAAATTAGTCTTTTCAGTAAATTTCTTTTCCTTTAAAAGAACACAGTAATTGCCTGGGACAAAGACACAGGAGGGAGAAAAATGAAACTAATTCCTTGAATGCAGGATTTGCAAAACATACAATATTGATATTAATGATATAATGTCTGAGTAGTTTTCTAGGGTAACTTCCAAGTGTGCATCTTTTATAAAGTGATCAGAGAAAGGTTTTTCCCTGGTTCTTTAAGAATACCTGCCAACTTGGCAAATTATTCATGGTTCAATGAGACTTAAGAATTTCCAAGTAGATTCTTAAACAAAGCCATAACCATAGGAACATTTTTTATTGCTGTCAAAGGGAAAATACTTGGTTTTCAAGTGTTGCAGTTGTGAAGCTGCCAAAAGGATTTCCTCACTAGTTTGACTAGAGAATAATTAACTTTAAAGCTTTTATTAATAGCATTGAAGTTCTTTTATTTTTCGTAATATTTTCGTAGTACAAGAAAAAAATGGTGTAAAATAAGCCAAGCTCCATGAAACATATCTATTGCATACTCGAGAGTCTGTGCTGAGATCTCATCTACCCCTCCCCCTGAAATCATTCTCCCCAGCCCCCCATCAGCTGGAGGGGAGCTCAGGAGTAACAAACCCTAATACTTGCTATGGGTACACAGTGTTCTCTTACATTTTTCATTTGCTGAACTTTTCTAAAACAAGAAAACTAATAATTTGAGCAAAGTGTGTGTTCTCTCATTGCTTGTTTTGATTGCAAGGGAGTATACTTATTACCAAATTGTCTGCCTTGGGAGAACAGATATCACAGTATTGAATGTTTGAGTGGTAAGTTTCATGCAGCAGCATTCACATGTTCATGTGGGTTCGAATAATACAGGGTCTTCAGGCCACAAGCAGCTAGCTCAGGGTTGTAATCTTTGTTTTCCAGCCTGTCTTCTATAAATATTTGAGTCTGACAATCATTTACGGTGCTTTAGTACTTTAGGAATTGGAAAAGGATTCTGGAGCTTTTATTCCAAACCAGCTAATTTAACTGACAGAGATTCTATCAGTAATTAGGACAGAATGCCTATTAGCAAGCACCCAAAGCTGAAAGGAGCTGTGAAGACCTTCAGGAGTTGTGCACAGTTTGGGATGAAGTCTTGCTGTCCATGTGTGACCACACCTGCCCACGTGATGCTGGGTTGTTTGTGGGCCCCAGATACGTGTGGCCACTTGTGGCTCAGTCCTCATGGAACAACAGCCAAGTGCAGAGTTGTCTGAGACTTTGGTATTGCCCGAAAATGGTGAGTGCAGTTGTAGTGAAGGTTATTTCTGGCAAAGGTGCAGAAACTTGAACTCTTTTGTTTTCAGGGACATGATAGTGTTAGGAGAATGTATTTTCAGAAGTCTGGAAAATCATGTTTTTCTTGTAGCAGTGGTGGGAAAGTCCTTGAGGCTTTGATTTGGAGTGCAAAATTAGGGGTTTGAAGCTTTTTTTCCGCAAAAGCTTTTCAGTTCTGTTTTTCATTTTTGGTGTAAAAGACAAAGTTCATTTCTCACCAATGTAGGTTTTATGTTCTACTTACATTTTCTTACAAGCAACAGTAAGTAGGAGAAATGAAGCAGTCTTAAAACTGTTATTTTGATCTACATGGTTTGTTTTCCAATGATGATATTTACTTAGGATTTAGCATCCCCTTTATTCTAGTGAACAGCATGATCCAGTTGTTAAACTAAATGTATTGAAATTTTTAAAAAGAGACATATACAAATCACTTTATTGTTCCAAAGCTGTATTATACAAAAACTCAACCAGACACCACCACGCACACTGCCCCCCCCCCCCCAATAACAAGAAAAAAACCCCACAATTACTAAGGACTTTTTGAGTGAAACCAAAGAACTATTAGTGGGTTTTCTTCATATTTATTAAGGGAATGCTTCCATGAATTGCTTAATTTTGCTCTGTTACACCAAGCCTGTAAAACAGCTTGGACACTACTTTCTGCATTTATTTAAATAGAGACTAGTTTAGAAACAGCTCCACCCTTGGACTCTAATATTGTGCTCATGTAAAATTGATACTGTAATTCAATGTACTGTTCATTTCTGTAGTGGCCAGAAAACCACAGGGAAAGAGCAATTTACTTAGGGTTCTGTCATCCATACATAGCTGAGTTAGAACTATATAAATACAGACGCCTTTCCATCTGTGACTGAAATAATGCAGTAAGTGCAGATTTAGGTCTGATCAGAAAAAACACTCTAGTGATGCTCTCCGAGCATGGCTTGCTTTTGCTTTGGTACGTATGGGACTTTGCAGTGGCTCGACAATGTGGCCAAGACTCTGGATATGTTAGGTCTAAAAAGTTCAGGACAATGCTTGCTAAGGGGAAGAGACAAGCTGGAGGTCTCAATAAATGGCTTACAATAATGAATATGTCCATAAGCTCCTAAAGATAGAACTGTTCCTTTTTCCTAGCCTGCCTTGCATTTGCTGTAACAGTGGGTACCAGATGCTGCTCTACATGTTGGATAAGATGGATTCTAGCTTCCTTCAAAAGGGAAACAAACATCTGGCCCTTTCTCGTCCCTCTTGCCATGGAACTCTGCAGTTTTCTGGGACAGAAAAGGATATGAATCTTGAAGAAAAGTATTCTTATGAGAAGTTTTCCTGACAGAATGGCTTTGCTGATGGGACAAAAGAGACCAGTTTTATTCTCCGAAATCACATAATTCTTTTTAAAAAGAAGACCTAGAGGCGATGTTGATGACATACTGGATAAACATGACATACAATTGTATTGAAACAAGAATTAGGTAACACTTGAAAACTTGTAGAACAAGCAGACAAAAGCAAACGTCCTGGCCAACAAATGAATCACAACCACAGCAGTCAAGAAGCTGTGAGTGCCATTAAGACATATGGTAGTGTCCTTTCCTTTGCCAAACATGGTCATCCTCGCAGTAGAAACAATCAATAGAAAATGAATGTTTTGGGGGCAGTTTTGGAGTCTGTTTTTATGTCCTTTAGTGCTTCCTTTGCTGAGTGGTTTCTCAAGTGCAGTTCTCTTACAGCCCTTTTCTCAGAGGATTGGTTGCTTGGCTACCTGTCGAAAAAAGCCCAATAACTATGTAATGTTTATGTGCTATAGCACTGATAAATACATTTTAAAAGAACGCTGTTTCCATTGCAAATTGCAAAAGACCTTTCTTAAAAGAATCAGCTAAGTATCCTCCGTAATCCATGTATTTTCCTAACTTTTGGGAGATTCCTGAGATAGTATTCAAAATTCCAAAATAAAATTCCCCTTTGCCAACACAGGCATCTCCAAAATTACTGCAGTGACGAGGATGCAAGAAAAGAGGGAGAAACAATACCTGCAATACTGCTCCCTCTCAGTTTGTAGATAGAAATATTTCAGCAGACTGACTAAATGCAAGTACTGTAATGAGAAAGTGATCTTTCCCCACTCTTGTGGTAGGTAACAAGGATAGATTATTTCTCTGGGCCTTGCTCTGGCATGGCTTTAGTCAGCTTAATCTAGCCCATATCAGTGATAATGTCATATGTTGCTATTTAGAAAAAACAGTATGTTTCATTTGGCTTCCATCACTCACCTTGAAAAAAGAGCAAGGACCTGGATTTTTGAATCAAGTAATAGCATCCCTTAAGTGTAGTGCAGAGAAACCTTTTGCTGTACTGTTATATCTGGAAAACAATATAAAGGTGAAGAAGAGTTATTGCAGCTACAGTTAAGAAACTTTCCAGATTTCAGGCATTATATTTCTGCTTGAGAAACAGTATCAGAGTAAACAGAGTATGTTTCTGTATGAGGCTTTTAAGAAAATGTAGACCCAAGCGAAAAGCTGAGCCAGCTGCTGTAAATTACATAGCTCATCTATAAATGTCAGTGAAAAAGCATATACAACTACACGTATTCATTCAATGAAACATTAGCATTTTATGATTCGAGAGAACAGCATAAAAGAATAAACTACAGACCCAAATAAGGGTCAGGAATATATCAATTCTGGCACCATTTGCAAGAGATAAAAAGAAGCCGCCTTTATTCCATTTATCAAGTGTGAATTCCTAAATTGTTGAAGCCCAGCATAAGGGAAGCCCTGCTATGCATCTAGAGACGCTTCAGCATCCTGCTGTGCTACTCTGACATCTCTTGTGTGTTAAGAGCGCTTATTTTTAGGTGGGACAGTCATTAGGGACATAACATATCTCAACTACTGTAAAGGAAGTAGTTCAGGGGAACAGGGAGAAGTGGATAGGGAGAAGCTCAGTACGGTGGCATGAAGATTCTGTTTCTGACCTTAATCCACACCAGTACAGACTTGCCCTATTTTTTTAGAGTGATTTTTGGCAGTAGCAGTCATGTCCTGTCGGGCAATACCATGTTTTCTAAAATAGGACAGACCACATGTTTTTGCATGCTGAGTCAGAGAGGGGAGAAAGCGCCATACCAGTAATCCTCTTGTGCTGGGGACACACACAGGAGCACTGAAGCAAGACTAACAGGAAATGAAAAAAAAAAGAAGCCAAATTACAGAAGAATTCTCTTGTTGTCTGTCACTGACCACCTCTGGAAACTTGAGCAGAATTAAACAAATAATTGCTGTGTTGCAATGTATGTAAAAATGACCTAACCTTGATTAGAACTCCTGTATATCTAAATGTTGCCTCTGTATGGCTCTAAATTAAAACCTAATAATGACCAAAGTTGAATATCCATAACTTTTGTTGTTACCAAACTGCTGTGTCTTGTTGATTTTGCCTGTTGGAAATATTCTTCAAGAAACTTCAAGTCTGCATTCCCTTTCTTATGCTTTACACATTGTTGTGCCCAAGTTTCATCTTAGTCTTATGTTTGTATCAGTTGTTCTTTATATACACATATACTTGTGTGTGTGTGTGTGTGTATGTATAACATCTAGCTATAAATAATGCCTCAATTTCATTTGTCTTTTTAAACAGCTATTCAAGAGATGAGAGTTTTGCTTATCAGAAGGGTATCCTTTGACTGATAAAAATCTTTACTGAAGCTGAAGTCTTTATTTGCAGTTGATAATAAGTTTTCCAAATCAATACTTTCCCCACAACATTAGTTTAGCTGAATGCTGCACTTCTTTTGTTTTTAAATATGTACCAAACAAAAGGAATTCAAGCACTTGGCTTTAGTAGTGCACTCTTCCCTTAAATGAATTGTGTATTGTCAGAAAGTCAAAACAAGTGATAGAAAGTAAAAGACAGTATTCAAAATTCCAGAAAAACACAACATTTCAGTGTTTATAAAATCTGATTATTTGGTCCAATTAGCACTGAAAGGAAATTTTAAAATTTGGAATTTCACACATAATGAGAACTCTAATATGTTTGGATGTTGAACCCTTCCTGCGGTACCATTTGTGTTCCAGTTTTGAAAACTGACTGACCTAGAAACAGAAATGAATGATTCACTATAACCTTCATGTAGTACAAGCTATTAAAATTGTCCTCAGCGCCCTGCTTTCCTGTCCTGGTACAAGATGTGGGAAAAGCTTTCCTTGTTCAGACTGACCATGTTTCGGGCACCTGCTAGTTTTACTCAAAGCTGAGAAATGTTTCTGAGTAATTCGTTATTTTTGTGGACTCCATTCTTTATCTTATTTGATCTTTAATAGAACTGCAAAAAGAAAAAAAAGCCACTAACATATTTTTGCATCACACTTTCACCACATGTCTAATGGATCTTGGTCTTCTGTGTGGTGCTTCTTACACTAAAATTCTACTTTGTTTCCCTGAATCGCTCCACTTTTTGAAGAGAGAACCTTCACAGTAACTTTAGGACGCTGACTTTGACTGTAACCCGTCAAGAAACTCCTACTTCTTAGAATAACTGTTCACTGTGGGAGTTCATATCTTTGGGAAGAGAATTAAAACCTTCCAATGGAACACGTAGTAAGGAGACAAACTAGTAATAAAGCAGTATCTGTGTGCAGGCAGGTTGGCCATTACCAGATATAAAGATGATTGCTGTGTGTCAGGATTTCTGTTCTGGAGGCTGGAAATTACCTGTCTGAGAATGAAGTCACTATTTGACTCACTGAGCTTGCTCTCCACACTTTCTTTCACGTTATCCCAATAATTCAAGCAAGAAAGTTTAGGTAACCAACAGCCCACTTAGAGCATTTATAAGTGATGTCTGGGCTTGGAATTTCTCAAATGCTGACTTCAGAGTAGCACCATTTGAAAAGACTTAGCAGACAACAGTGAGTCTGTGAGAGTGTTGAAGGGACCCAAAGCTAAAAGCCATGACAAGAATCTTGGAATCACAGGTTGCTGTTGGATTCACTTGTCATGGATGTCCTTACCCTTTATTTAATCTCCTTTGATCAAATAGTTTCCCAGTTGGCACCTGTCTCCACCTTAGGCTGCCTGTCTCCTTTGAAAAGGCAGGGGACTGTCTGGTGTTCATTATTCTTCTCATGCCTGCAGAAAAAATGTTCTTCCTCAGGTCAAGCAGAAAAGCCTGGGTAGAAACATTCCCCTACCCTCCACCTTCTGACATGGGTTCACTGTCTCAGTTTGCTGGTAGCAGGACCTCTTTCCCCTGACTTGGTAACTGTTAGCTGGCTGAGTTTTGCTGCTTTCTGCTGCAGCCTTTTGCAATTTGGACATGGTCGCATGGCTTACACAGTTGAGGGGAATTTGCTTACATTTTGGACTGGATATAGTATGCCTGTGAAGGATGTAACATGAAAAAAATTAATGTCCTCATGACTCAAAATTTGTATTAGGGTAATTGGCCTAAATTGTAAAACTGCCAGTAACCTAATTTGCTGCTGCCTGACTCTGAATTTAGGCCGCATACATCAAGGTCTCTCATGAGCCACACAGCTCTTTGGCAGGAGTTATGTGCAGATTTTCAGGTTACAGTTTTAGATTTTGATGTTTACATACTGTTGTAGTCACAGAAGTTGTGGTTTGTGTGTGTTTGGTGGGTTTTGGTTGGACTTTGTTGTTGTTGTTTGTTTGTTTTCCAGATCTAGCTGTAGGCTGTATAGATATCAATAGATGGGAAAAAAAGAAACCAAAACCAACAAAAACCAAACAACAAAACCACACACACACAAAAAAAAAAACCTCCACACAACAAAACAGTGAGTCTTGCAGCATCCTTTTCAAATCAGCAATCTAGGAAATAAGGAACAATTATCCAGAACAATCTTTTTGGCAAGTCTGAGAAAATACTTGAATGTATTTATAGTGCTTCCATTAAATTTTGTGCGCCACCAACATTTCAGATACCCTAGTAAAATCCGTTTGAAGCAGGGAAGTCATTCAGTAGAACAACAAAGGCTATACTTTCTTGTCTTGTTTTAGCTTGAAGCCAGATTTAGGACTTCTTGAATATATTGGCAACTGAGATGTTTGAAGACAGTTTTAAATAGCTATTTAACTAGTTTGTTTATGAAAGGCAATCAGAAATCGAGCATTAATTTGCAGTATTATTTCAGTGAGTACATATTCAGAGTGAAGATTAGCCTGTTTATTTTCTAATGGAAGAAAAACATAACCATCTGCAACTGAATTTTAAGCGCTTGCACAGCAAAGACGAGACTGAAGATATGGTACAAATGTTTTGCTAGTCCTGTGTGGTTTCTTTATTTAAATTAGTTCTTCTGTTTAATTTGACTGGGTGTTGAAAATTTCATCTGTCAAGCTGTCAGGCTTGCCAGCAGCGTTATGACTGTGAATATCATGACATCCATATATTTCAATTTTCAACCATAATATTTGTTTTGCAACTTCAGTGCTGAAAAAAAATTATGAAAAAAAACCCTACACCTTTTCATATACACTGTGAAAATACATGGACAAAAGTCAGACTTAATTTTGACATAATTCAGATCACCATGTATTTACACTGGTTATGTTTTGTTAAACTAAATGGTCAAATTATTTTGTGGCTAAGACTTTCTTTGAGATATCTAGATAACAAGAAAGTTACTTATAATATCTTACAGCATTTCATTCTGATGTGATTAAATACAGCCTAAGTGGATTTTACCAGAGTTTTCTGAAGCATAAACGTAGTTTAATTATAAAAAGCTGCCTATACAATAGCAATTGTAAACTTTCTTTAAAAAAATACCAAATGTGGTAACAGAAATACACACTGAAAATACCTTGGAAATATTAGAATATTCTTGATATTTAACAAAAAGATGGAAAAGACAAAATGAAGGGAATCAGAGGACCTGAGAAATATCTGAAGTGATAACTGATACAAACAGAAACCTTCCCATAGGGATTTTGGGACTTGTTTTCTTCCCCGTTTGGTTCTTTGTTCTTTCTATTGTACTTCTATTCCAAAATGGACTCTTTTCTACAGGGCACAGTGGGGTTTTCTGTAAGATCACTGCAAAACTTTTTTAGCCTTACTTATTTCTCTGTCCCTGACATGAAAGGAAGGGGGGGACTCATTTTTAATATCTCTAGGATATGCCAGGTCTCTCCTCCAAAAGTTCTCACTAATCAAAACATGATGTGCACGTGTATTAGTGTAATATTTTAAATGAGATTGGCTAAAGAAATGGGACTGTTTAGGCTGCCTACAGATCCAAAGTTACTGTTATTTTTTGTGATGTTGTTTACCCTTTCCTAAATTCAAATAAGTGCCAGCTACCATGTTGTTCATCTATTTTATTAGTATCTGAATTAAATAAATCTGTTTAATTCAATAATACCATGCCACCCACAATGATTGCTCATTAGGCTGAGTAATACTGCACATAGTAAATGTTTACTTTTTAATTTTAAAATAATTTCCTGAGCAGTTAGTAATTTTACCATGAAATCTCAGTTATGAATTATTAAAAAGGAAACACTGGGAAATATTCAAATGCTTTGGGTATGATCAGTTTATTTTTTGGTTTATTTAGCTGCTGGATATTTTATATGACTAGCAGAAAATGCCAGATTGTGGTTTGGATTATGTAGCATTTTCATACATATAAACATATCTGCAGTTTTCCAGACTGCTGAAAGAATGAACAAGGCAGAAATAAAATGCTCTGACAGCTCACAACACATCTCAGTCATTGGGGAGGTAACTGTTAATAGCCTTGGTGGATAATAGGCTTGATGGATCTGTTAAATAAAGCTCCTGGTCTCAAAGCTCAGCACAGAGAGTATGTGATAATGAGAAGACCAGCAGATATGTAAACTCAATTAACCTGGTACTAGTTGTGCGCAACCTGTTTCTCATTAAGCCAGAGAATGCACAATGGAAGGTCTCCTTCTTAGGTTGCCTGTTGACAACCTGAGTAGTTCTGCAGCTGTGGTCCAGTCATAGTCTGCAACTTGGGGTTTTCTTAACACATTGCATGCCAAACGTATTATATTCCAAACATTAAAATTGTGTTCTTCATCTATAGCCATATTTTCTCAAGCGTTGAAGGAACGTTGCAACTTATCTCTGTAAAGCTCTGTTAAAACTTTGCATCTTAGTCATTTTTCTCTAGAAAATTGCTCATTAAAGCAAATCTGATATTTTCCTTCCCTCCTTAGAAAGTTTCCCAGGAGGCATATGTGACTTGATAATTGTTACATTAGACGTTTGTTAAACATAGGAAACAGATTTTTCTTCACTGAAAATGTCATCCTCCCCCTAAAATGAGATTTACAAACAGAAGAGAGTTTTATCCATATAGCTCGAGACACACTTGCAGTCAAATTTAACCCTTCTTTCCCATGTCTTTGGGTTTCAGATGGCAGACTGCAACTGCGAGGAATATTTTGACTCATTGTGCTGGTGTTTCTTGACTGGCCCATAGGTGTAGCCTTGTATGCTCTCTATGGATTCCTTTCTCCTCTCACTGCTTTAATAGGACTAGATGAATTAAGCGAAGTGTTGCTGTGTGGGGAGGCAGCATGCTCAGAATGCGTGCAACGGCAAGCACTGTGTTAAGCGGCGAAGACAGCCCTGCTTTGGAAAAGCATTCAGCTGTATGCTGCTGGATTTCACAGTTTGTTAATTTTTCAGTTCCAAACAAACTTTTCTTACTTTTTAATGGTGTACATTTCTCTTGAGTGTCTAAGAAACCTTAACAATCCATAGGTTTGTCTTCTAAAATATCTGATAAGCGTTGTAGCTATTGCTTTGAAAATGAGTAATGAGACCATTTACTTGGAGCAGGTAGCTATGTACACTTCTCTCAGGTTTTGAGTGCAGTGTCAAAATCTAATGAAAAAGTTTAAGATACTACTTAAAAGGTGGAATGCACCTACTTGAGAAAAGTGGATACTGAATTGGAAATTTACTTCTGTGACTATTTTAATTTACAACGTACTTTATTCAGCATTAAGAAAAGCAATATTCTGATCTGATGTCTTTACAGTGTGTATTTTTTCCTCTGTAATAGACATTAGAAATCCTGTGCCTTACCGTCTCATTTTGTGCTAATTTCCTGTGAAGAACAGCTTTCAATGGAACAGCTTTGCTTATGTGGGTTCACTATACTGATTTCAAGTATATTGAATTAATAAACAATTTCTTTAAACACCCTCTTTGAAATGTCTCCTACTTTGTCCTTTGTTTGACATATTTTATATTTTTGTGGTCCATTGAACACTAAGCTTTGTACAACCATTTATGTGTCATACTTTGGATTTCTAAACATTTTAGTAAGTAACATGACTTGGTCTCTGGAGATTGGACTTGGTATTTTAATAGACCTCATCTATCTTGCCAAAACTGTAACCATTTCATCAGAAATTTTTCATGTAAAAGTCTCCCACAGGATGGATATTTTAGAAAGTTTAACCCAAAATTACTTTGCCATTTTTGAAAGCAAAGCTGGGGAAAAGTATATATATATATTATGAAAAAAAAAAAAGTACAGCCATTTTGTTGAGAGGTTCTAATCACCCCAGTATTTACACATTTGAAATTTGACACAGGGAAGTGTAGAGGTGATGGATAACTTTTTTTGCTGGTTTCAGGAAAAACTGACGAAATTCAACTGCTTCATAAACTCTTAGAAAAGCCATGTGTATGTGTTGAGCAGCTGAAATCTCTGAAGAATGTATCTTCTCTGACTGTATTCAGCTGTGCTCATCTGTTGCATGAGACTGGGCTATGTCCACACCATTCCTGTGGAACGGGTGAGCATGCAATATTTGCCCATTCATACACAGGGAACCCGATGTTTCTCCTTGTGTCCTTCGGCTGGGTGGGGTCAGACATCAGAACGCAGAAGAAGGAGTTTTGCCTTTATTTGCAGTAGTCTTTCCTGACTTAACTGTAGAAGGTAAAACAAAGTTAACTGTAAATGTTCGGGTTCAGAGACGGGGCAATTAGAGCTGGCCACTATTTTAAGCAGAGACATAGATTTCTGGAAGAGGACTGAAAGTAGGAGACTAGAGAAGCCAGACAAGATTATGTTGAGGAGCTGGACTTGAACACGAGTAGGTAAGGACAAGGTTGTGGAGGTGAAGAGATGCTGGAAGAGTTGGAGGATAATAACACACCCTGGAATTGTACTTTTCTCCAACACAGTTGTAGAAACCTGTGACTCCTGTGACAGTGATATCAGTGAATGTAAAGGCACAAGCCTTGTTGGGGAGAGTGGCATTATGATGTCATATGATGTCAATTCTGAATTCCAGCTTTCTTTTTTTAACCTACTCAAAACCTTTGTGCAAAGGCAGTTCAGTGAAAGTATGTCATGCTTGCAAAGTAAAGCACCAAAAGTCGGGGATGGTCCTCTTAAAGCTACTAATTAAATAGAAATTAAATTACTGTACATGTCTTCTTCAGCAGGGGTCTTGGCATCATTCTGGCTACTAGAGACATGTGCTCTGGATGTGATGCTTTGGATGTTAATATCATGAAATCTATTTCAGATCTTCTCATATGTGGATATTAATGTATGGTCTTGTTTTGCAGGACCCTTGGGAAACTCTGTGGTAAAGAAGGGTACAGCAAAGTCCCTGAGGAAATCAGCCAGTGCATCTTGGCTAGCCTACAGCTTGGAGAACAAGCTCCAAGGACAGTTTACAGAATTTATATGCAACAGTTTCTTGATTAAGTACTGAAAGGGAAGAACAGGTACAGAAGCAGCCCCAAAACACCTCACATTTTCTTTTTTGAGTAAGCACCTCATCATTAAGCTACAGCAAGAGATTCAGTCTTGTGTATATCTAGCCATAATTGTTCTTGCAATAGCTCCTGCCTAGAATGGGCTGTAACATGGTTCTGGGAAGTGTGGATATGTATTTCTACCACAGTAAGAACACAAGAGGATCACATAGGCTGCTTACCTGTAAGCTACTATAATTAAAAAGCCATTATAAAATAAAGTTGCCCATAATAACAGGTTGCCCAGAGAGGTGATAGATGCCCCACCCCTCAAAACATTCAAGGCCAGGTTGGATGGGGCTCTGAGCAACCTGATCTAGTTGAAGATGTCCCTGCTCATTGCAGGGGGGTTGGACTAGATGAGCTTTGAAAGTCCCTTCCAACCCAAACTATTCTATGATTCTATAACTGAAATATATTTTGTTTCTTTCAATGAGAGTAGCAAGGGGCTTGAGCCCGTAGAAGGTCATTTCAGAATGTGAATCTAGACTGGTAAGAAAGAGCATCTAAGCTTCGGAGACAAATGGTATTTCAGAAAGACCCTTGTCCTGATTTAGGCTCAACCATCAAGCATCATCTTATGCTGAATTAGGTGATGATACATAGGAGAAGATTAATATTTTAGAGGATAGGATCAGAGAAAATACCATGCTGACTGAGGTGATTTTCTGGGAGTTTTTGCTGATTCTGTTCCCTGAAACCTTTAACTTCCCTTGTGTATTAACACTGAACTCAGGAGCTGTGAATTCTAGGGCAGAGCAGGCAGATAAAACTTAGGCATTAAACATTCATCTAACATGCATGTTAATATATAAGGTTGAAATATGAAATTTAGATTGACCATGGTATGTGTTCTGAATATGGAAAGTGAGAGAAATGAAGGCACCCGAACTCAGGCCATTCAAACTCCTGAATATTCATAAGCAATAACCTCCTGTTTAGCTTTATTGAACTTTTACTTGTAGATGTATCTACCCAACATTCACCTTTGTAACATTCTTTCCCCTGACTCCAGTTTCTATGGTCCTATGTAGAACCAGGATCTTGTCTTCCTTTAGTTTTCCTCTTAGAGTACACCTATCCCACATGACTTTTCCCCAAGTTAAATAATGAACGTGCTTGTGACATCATATTAGTTACTTTAGCAGCAGTGACATTTTGATACCCACCTGCATTTTCATAGCAGTTCCAGATGCAGGAGGCAAACCAAGAATTCAAGTAAAGCTGTTGTGATTTTCAGCCCACTAGTTTTTCTATGCTCATTTGAATTTCAAGATTGTCTTCTTTCTTTTCATTTGAATACTGCAGAGATATTTTTCCTAAAGGCAAAGCCTTCAGAATTTCCTTTCCTTGTTGTTAATAATGTAACTCAGAATCTCACTCCTCTGTGGCTAAAGGTGGGTGCAACTTTGCTGAAACCAGAACTTTCTATGGCTTTCAAGCAGATCAGATCAGCTAGGAGAATCTGGCTGAGTAAAGCAGTTTCTTCATCATGACAACTATTTGATCTTGCTATAGTCATCTATAAAACTGCATGCCCTAAACTAGCAGCTGGAATAGGGTGATAAGTGGAAAATTTGAGGAGTACTGGACTGATGCTTAAAACACTGGAGTGGTACTTCTAAGATCAATTTTTCTTTTTCAGAACAATCAACAACTTCTTGTTTATCATTATGTTGGTTAATCTGTACCTCATTGCCTTATGTATAAAAACTTCACAGGAATTCTGAGAGTTTAAAATTCACTAATAAATATGAGCAACCTAGTTATACCAAACTTGGAAGGCCTGTGTTTTGAGCTAGAAATCTACTGACTTTAGGATAGCAGTAGGTTGTTAGCTAGCACAAGACTGTAATTACAGTGCATATTCCAGCTTTTTCTCTTAATGTCTCAAGCTTTAAAAGTTTACTTAGTGTATATGCTTCTAGCCCAACTGATCCAATTGTCAGAATATGCTTAGACATGATATTTTCAGCATTCATCCTATTATTTATTTAAACTTCAATTTATTTTATGGTTGTGTAGAATTTCACTTGCTTCCTGGTGCTGTAAAAATCAATCAACAAAATCATATTTCAGTGAATTAATTCAATACAAATAACCCTAGGGAAATCACTGTACGTTCCTGCTGGGATTTGAACTCCCGCAGTATCCTTTGAAGACATCAACATAAATTAACAGGTTTGTAAGGTATACAATCATTAAGAATTCATGACCACAGTAAATTTGCTAGTTATAGTTCTACAAAATAAATATTTCTCTGTTGTTGGGTATTTAGGCCAACTATAAATAGTTGTTATATCCTCCTGAATTTGATAGGAAAGCAATACACACAGACAACACTTTCTGGGCTTACTCCAAAGCCTATAAAGTCAACTAGAGTTTATTAAGAATTTTGGTGAATTTTGTATCAATTCCTTAAATTTTCTTCTCAGAACTTTGTATCAAACATGTAATAATCTTTCTGAATTTCTTTGGTTAATTCCCATTTTTCTTGCACTTAGGTACTTAGAACACACTGCAATATTTTAGGTGCAATAGTTTAATTTCTTACAGTGGCCATTTAGATAATGTTAACTTGATTTGTCATAGGGTCTTCACTGGGAAGCAGCTTGACCATCAATGGCAGAAAAAGCAAACAGTGTATATGAGCCTTACACTAGATAAAGTATTTCTTTTCAATTTCCAAAAGCTTTGATACAATTTACATTTCACAGAGATTGTGTATTCAAGGTCTTTGTATATTTTGAAAGCACCATGGATTTTAATTTTTGCTTTCAAAAATTATATGTAGCATGCTAAAGGTAAGGAAGGCTGGAGATGCTGCAGTACCTAATTCTTAGTTGCCTGTCACTCAGACAGGAATCTAGGAATTGATGTAGGTGTGTAGATTCCACCTAAAATATGTCTGAGGTGATTTAGGCAGTAGAAGATGCCAGAAAAAGCTGAAGTAATGGTAAGACATTTCGAGCTAATATACTTGAAGCACTAAATCCTGGGATGTAGCTGAAACACTCTTTCATTCTGGAGTTAGTGTGCTTGAACTGGAGAAGATAGCAGATAGATACCCTGCTCACTTGGAAGCTGGAACCCAAAATCTGTGTGGAAATTGTCAGCATCTTTTCTTCCTGAGAATCTGGACAGGACTTGTTCTTTATTGTTTATTTTTTTGGCTTCTTTTTCAAGTGCCACCTGGGCATGGAAAATGAGGTGGAGGTAGAGAGAAAACTACTCCTTCACCCTTATATTACAGATTAGAGGTCAGAGTACTCTTCTCAGATGTGAGATACAAATTTAATGCTCTCTTCAGCTGTTAGGTTAGTATCCTAAGCACCATAATGCCTTTGAAACTCAACAGATAAAATTCTGCCTTGTTCTGTTCCATGTGGGCTTCTGGGCATGAAAAGCAAAGGGAGAGAAAATAAGAGATGAAACACGCCTCTGCAATCTACTAGCTATACTTGGCTGAAGGTGTCCTGGGTAGTTCCTTTTTTTTTTTTTTTAACCCAATTTCTATGTAAAGCCTCTGTGAATGGTGGTGAGCAGAGCAGAGGCAAGTCATATGTTGGCCAGAAAAGCTGAGACGTAATATAGCTGGCAAAGAGCAACAAGGAATGGGTGGTGCAGCCAGCAACATCAGTAGCAAAGCTTTTGGTATGGTCTCTCAACATCCATGGGGGATCCCATGGAAGGCAATATGTCAGCCAGGCCAAGGCAGGGCAGAGGTCCCACCAGCCAGGTCCCAGTCCCACAGTGCCCAAGTAGGCAAGCAGGGCAGGCCTAGAGATGGTGGCCAGGTCTGAGCAAGAGTCCAGATCACAAGGCAACATCATGGTGATAAGGCAGGTCTGAGGCCAAGCCATGAAGTCAATCTACAGGGCAGGGTTCAGATTCGCTGGTGGCCAGCAGGTCCATAGTGACAAGGCTGGGCTGAGACATCAAGGTTCACATGGGAATCAGGAACAGGGCTGGTGAGGGGAAGCAGTCTCAGATGTGGAAAGCTAGAGATCTGCCCTCCTGCAATGTCACCGGGGCAGGGGGTGATGGCCTTGGGGGGCTGACATGGGGCCCTGGGCCATGGGCAGGGTGGGGGGGAGGAGCCCCAGCGGAGGCCAGGCAGGGACAGTCAGGGATGTGTGTGCCCTCAGAGCCATGGCAGATCGTGTCCAAATGTCATGTGGTTAAAACAACTTAAATGAACATACTTTTTTCCCCTTTAATCTGTCTGCCTGAATAGAGTCTGAATCCTTAGAAACCTTGGCCCTCACTATCTCTATTGGAGGGTAATTGCAATGTCAGCCCATTTCTGTGCCCCTATTCTCTGCAGAGTATGGCCGATTCGAGACTTTGCAACCTCATTCTGCAAGTAAATTTTCTTTTTTTTTTTTCCCTGATTTTTACTGAGTTCCTTGTCTTAGGGAATTTCTTTTTCTCTTTTTGAAGGACAGTGTGCTATATTTGAATTTTTCAGCTTGTCAAGTTTGTCAAATATCTATCCAATACCTTGGTCTATCCAAGACATTTTTTACTGGGAAACAATTGCTTATCATGAGAGTCATTCCTCTGAGAGCAACCTAGTAGTTTTGATACTGTTTTGCAAAATAGAAAAACATCTAGTTTTGTTTTTGTTTTGGTTTGGTTTTTTTTTGTGATGACTGCCTTTGGTTGTGTTTAGTGTGTTATTTTAGAAGATATTTTTATTGGAAAATAATTGCTTTATGAACCATCAAATTGACCTTTTTTTCTTTTTGCAAACATCTACTATGCTTAAGGCAACAGATTAAAACTGTATTTTCAGCAACATTTTCCCCAGTTGACTTAAATGATGAATTTTTGCCAATGAGATTTTACTGACGCCATCTGGTACTTCCTCTGATCTTGAATCACTGCAGTTTTAGGTAGGTTACCTGTTCCTTAAACATGCATTTAACCTTTCGATTGTAACCCTCCAGGAGACCCCATACCTATTTTCTTCACTGCAAAGTCTAGATTTTTCAAATGGTGCTTTATCTCTCTCTGCTCAATTCCAACTGGAGATAAGGAGAAATGAATAGCAAAAAGTGGATAAAATTTGCATTTTCAACATTATATGTAGTCAGAATATATTAACTTACACTTGTAGTATGTTTTCTGTATTACATAAAGTCTCTTTATAAGGTAGCTTTGTGGAACCTTCTGCAATGTTCTAGCTAACTGTTTAATTCTCAGGGGATTCTAATGCTCAGGAAGATTCCAGAGAAAAATTATTTTTAGTATAAAATTTAAGCTTCGATTAATAAACTGCTATATTTAAGGTAATTTTTCAATTTTTTTGAAAAAGTTAAGATAAAAATATTTTTCTACTTAATTTGACTAGGAGGTAAAAATCTCAAAAATACTCAGAAACAAAATTTGGAAATAAAATGTTTTGTTCATAATTCAGATAGTGCTCTTCTGCAGAATAAATCTGTAGATTTGTGGATTATTTTAACCTGTAAGAAAATTAAATGAGCTGACTGGAGAGCATTCTTTGAAAAATGGAGTACAAAGCTTATTGGGTAAAAAGTATTTTGAAGAATCTCTAGTTTTTAGGAAAAGAAACAACTTTGCCAGAAAGTTCCAAGCCAGTTTCAGCATCCTACAGTTCCGCTTTCAGATTCACCTACTGCAATGTTTTCACTGTGGATCATGGTCCAGCTACATCCTTTGTTAGTAACTGAGGTACTTCTATTTAAATCATCTTACCATTCTGCAAAATTGTAGGTTGGAATCATCACATGCAGCTCATCAACTATCTTTGTGTTCCTAACAGCAGCAGTAGAACCTTTTGGTCTTGCGAAGGATATATCTATCAATCGTGGCAAAGCAAACTGCTTCTGCATACACCACAGATTCAGAGAGCCTGATGTACTCATATTTGAAAAAACTAGTCTTCAGAAGTAGGATTCAATTCTTACATAAATTCCTAATTTCGAGTATGACTTCAGTCAAGTCACTTCATACTGCTGAACCTTAGCTTCTCATCTGTAAGGCAATACTTCCTTCTCTCCATCTATACCGATTAAGAAATGTAGGTCCTCCTGCTTTAACACACAGTACAAAAGAATGCCTGTAGAGATGTTAACAGAAAAACCAGCAGTTGATGGTTTCCATTATTAAAAGTTAATTCCTTAGCTAGAATGCAATTAGTATAGACGGTTGCATTGTTGTTTTTCTTATAATTATGAGACATCTGTCCCTGATTCTGAAAAACAAAAGGCAGCTGAGAAAAAATCTGGAAACTCACACAGTGCTTTGCAGCAGCTGGTAGATTCAGCTTCTTTTTGTTTCAGATTATTGAACCCTACTTATTGCAAAGGACTTCAAATCTGCTCACTCAGAGTAATGTGTTGGGTTATAAATAAGAAGACCAACCTATGTGATAAGCCAGTAAAGATAAGAAACATATTATATTTAATATTCCTACAACTGTATGATAGCTGGGGAAGAAAATGGATAGGTTTCTTGTTTCTCTGGGAAAATTTTCCTTGGAAATTAAATCCTCTCTTATCTTCATTATCTTCCCATTTTGTGTGTAGGTCACTGTGCATACTGGAGAATATGGAGCTGGAGAACTTACATTTATGTGGTGAGGTAAACCAAGATGGAAAAGAGAGGAAGGTAAGGATAGTGGGAAAGTGATAAAAACATAAATAAAAGGGAACTTGCTGAAGAGTGGGACATAAGAAGCAATGAAAAAGGGGAAAGTTTCATGCCTAGTACGAAACATTCTGAACTGCTCTTAGAAACACTTTGACATGAATTACCGTGAGTGGTTGTGACTCAGAGACCTTGCAGGAGGACTTACAGTAGAGAACTAGACTAAACTGAAAGGTTACAGCCATATGCTAAAAACACCACCAAGGGCAGTAGATTTGCATCTGCTTATGGCACTGGTCTGGTAGCAGTTGTGATGCTAAATTTGTAGATCAAAACATGGCCTATGAAGTCCTGATCACTTTCTATAGAACATGACAGGTGCAGAATCTATGGCAGAGAAGTGAGCTTGAAGGAGACTGAAGGTGGAGTGAGACATAAATCAAGGTGAGGAAGTGCCTTTGGCTGCAAGTTTCTGAGTCTGTATCTTGCCTTCTCTCTCACTCCTCCTTTGTCATTTTTAAATATATAGGTATCAATCTACATAATTTATATACTAATGAAACATCTGTTAACGTTCCATGTAATTTCATTATGCTTTCTGGGTGACCATTCTGCAATTCTGAGCTTTTTACAGTCACATATAAGGCGGAAATATAATTCAAATTAAAATAATCACAAATGTAATTTAACTGGGCAGAATTTAGCCTTAAGCATTGGTGGGATTTGGAAATATTCTTAATATAAGATATTGTCAAACCATCTTTGATACATCTAGCATTTACCCATTGCCTTTGGAATTGTGATTTATTGATATGGTACTAACAGCCAGAGGACTCATCGAGTATGAAATGATGATTGTGTGATACTGAACAAACATACACACAGTTGAAATGAGATTTAGAAATACTGTTAGAAATGTTATTGGAAATACTGCTCATCAGCTCTCTAATGTTGGGCAGGTATCTCCCACAGACACTGCACAGGACTGGCAACTGTGATACATGCTGACAACAGCTGTGTTGTTCAGGACATATTTCTGCGCTCTTGAACGACTCCACGTCCATCAGTGCATAAGACAGCATGAGGAGCCTGAATTCCACCAGTTTCCATGGGCTGCATTTCATTTCCGAGTAGCCTGCAGCCTTCACAGTGTGAAATGCTGAAGTCCTACCCTCTCATGCCTGTCATGCTCTGGGTTGCGAGAGAAGCATAGCACTTCTGGAAGCAAGACATTTCTCCTATGCGGTCACAGTGCTTTTGGGATCTCCCGGCACTCTCTAAGCCCTCTTTCTGTTGCAAAGCAGATTTAACCAGTGTGAGAGTCTTGGCCTTTCTTTGTGATGTGGCAAATAAAGATTCTGAAGAGTCAGAGATTCAGAAACAAATTCCTTTCACTGCTCCTCACCTCCACTTACGTTGCCCATGCTGATTCTCCCAGCTTCATAACAAGATGTTTAGCTGCTTCTCTAACTCTCCTCATTATTCTGTCATTTCAGTGCACACTTAAGATGTTTTAGGTTAATTATAGATGTGCAGCAGTACATGAGTGAGTGAGAGAAAGAGACGCAGAGAGATGATAACAGCCTGCAACTATGCAAAGGCTTTCAACACTGAGAAGACAGAGAATGTATTCAGTATGAAACATCGGTTACTACTAGGGTGGATGAGACACAACTGAGAAAGGGAAATACCCCATGAATTATCTGGAGAAGTTTCCCTGGCAGTGTGGTTATTAAATTGGGAGACACTCCTCTAGCAGAACAGATGAAAGACTTCTCAGTTGGGAAGTTGAAAATCTGACTGGAAAGGTCTAACAGACCTTTTCATAGGGAACAACTTCAGGCTGATGGTGACTGCAGAATTTCAGGCTTCTCTTTGTATGTCTACATACACACAGAGACAGATTCGTAGCTACACAGATGCAGATAACCACATATGACTCCTTTGTGACAGTGACTGGTTCATGACAGTGATATTAATTATATTTTGTATGTTTGGCATTCTCATATCAACAGGACTTGTGCCTATCAATAAGACTTCGCTGTGATGATTCTTACATTTATAAAGCACATATAGCTCCAAACAACTGTCACGGGACAAAAGAAAACCTGTCAGAGTGGCATTCGCTTCTTATTATTGAAAAAGTAAAATTTCTTCCAAAGATTACACTGGCCTGTGGCTTAAGAGAGGTAACATTTGGCTCTGTGCTAGGACAGATTTTATATGTCATCATCCATTGGATTTAGAAATAGCAGATTTTAAGTGAGAAGTCATTTGCTCTAAGACCTGCTAGGTCAGGGTATATGGAGCATGCAATTGATTGGTGTATTAGGAAAAGTTTATTGTTTTTATTGGAACATGTTCAGATAATAAAAGAATAATCTGAAAGACAAAAAAAATACAGAGAGGGCTTGATCCTCCGCATTTTCAATTTCTGAATGCAATGTTAACTCCTGTAAATAATGTGAAGTCTGTTGCAATAAGTGTTCTATGCTTTAAATATTTTGAAGAATTGAGACTTTATTTTTAAGCTCTTCTTTTTTCTTTTTTTTTTTTTTTCCTATTCAAAAGCTGAATAGCAATGTGAGGATTTCTGGGCATCATAAGATCACACTGTGATTTTTTTAGTTCACATTTTTACCATGCAGAGGTAAGAACTCATTTTCTGATTCTAGCTGTAGTCACAACAGTGTCTTGTTAGTTGAATAATACATCCAGTTTTGCCCATGTGCATGTATCACATATATATATATATATATGTGTATATATAATTTTGCTACCCCATTAATTTTGTGTAGACATTGAGGCTTCATGCTCGTGTCTGTTCAGGCTGTACATGCAGATCATGACCTCTGCAGATCTTTTCTGCTCCCCCAATACTCCACACTGTCAGTGTTTCCTTTGTCTCTGGTGTCACTCCTGACAGTGAAGTAATGAGAAATGTACACAGCGTGTGGCGACCCTCATCAGTCAGAGGCTAGAGTATTTTTCCTCTAGATGACATTGCGTAACACACTTCAGTAGGTTTTTCCTTCTTTATTTGCTTGATTGGTTTACTTGAGGCTGTAATATAACTTTATTGCAGAAAGTGGAATGATTTTGGCCAAAGGAATAACTTTAGCTGGGTACTTTTTGAATGGCTACAAGGAAGCAGATGAGATTTTAGTTTTATATTCATCATGTTGTGCCCTTTTCATCTGACCTTGCAAAACATGGAGGGAGCGGGGGGCGGGGGGGGGCGGGCAGGCAGGGTGGGACTGATGCGCTCTCAAGTGCATCAGAATCCTAGATGTGAGTCCTGCTGGATTAGATACTTAAAATTTGAGGAAAGGGTAGAGAAAGCTGCTATGTAGTTATAACGGAAACAAGAAAATACAGACTGTTTTGTGCAGATTTTGCAGTGAGACCTGGCTCTGTCTCAGTTTCAGCAGAGTCTGTCTCTCTAGCCAAAGGGAATGCAGGATGTGACAGTCTGATTGGGGAGGAATTCAATGCAGTTATCAGCAGCGGGCTTCTATGTAAATACTGTAACACCTCAGAATGGAGGAACAGCTGAGATAACACTGTAAACTAATCTCTAGTGCCAGAGAAGCTAGTCAATCCCTCATGTTATATGGTTTCTGTAGAAAAGAAGTGCTGGGAAAAATAAAAAAAAGAAAATGATAGATTTAAATTACATGTGGCAAAACTAACCACAGAATAAAATATGCTGATTTTTTAAAAATTGAAAGCAGCATATGATAAAGTGTTTTTCTTTGAAATGATACTCTGTTCCTAGGGTGTATATGCCTATACATCCCAGTAGAAATACAAATATACATATATTTTTATATAAATAAGCATTAGTAGTACCAAAATACTTTCTCTCTGTTACCCATGTATAATTGATTTAGAGAAAGATATACTCACTTGAGGTCCTTATTCCACCGGTATTGATTTTGGTTGATTTTTCATCACTACCAGGAAAACTAAGAACCAAGGTTTGTCCAGAGCAGAGGCAATGAAGTAGAGTCTTTCCATGCTTTGAACTTTTGAGGTCACTGTATTTCACAGTCCTACATGTTCCTTTCTTAGGTAGATAAGAAAAAAAACAAAAACAAAAACACAAACAAAAAAAACACAAAAATGCCCAGCCAAAGCAAAACGTGTATATATATGTATACACATACATACATGCATGTGTAATATATACACGCATATTTATTTATATATACACATATGTGAAATATACATGTACGCACCTTTATACACAAATAGTCTCTCACCTGAAACAGATTGTCTCTCCTCAAGGCATTTAAAAACAAGCAGGAGCTACCAATGGCCAAGAAGTTTGTTGCTACATCTGCTTCAAAGTTGTGCTCAGAATTGGGCACAACCCCAAGATAAACTGGGGTTAGGGTGGAGCTAACCACCTCATTAATTGTGCCAGAAATGAGCAAACTGATTCCACTGTCTCCAATTTCAGAAGAAATTAAAGTCTAAGAGTCTCTAACGCCCCCTTTGGATACAGTTCAGAGAAGAGTAGTCAGCGACTTCCAGCTCTTGTACCCTTTGTCAGAGCCAAACCACTATGCAAAGATAGCTCCTGCACCAACACCCCTCAAAGTCCCCCAACTGCAGCTTGGGCTGCATTCACAAGCTCTTTCCTTCCACTTCATTTAAGATGTGTATAACCATGTGATGGCTGTCAGCCCTTGTATGGCATCTAATAAACGGCACCTGTGTTGAAGCAGTTGATCCAGTTTACTGTGTTCCCTCTTGACCTTTACACCCCACCCTTCCCGGCTGTCTCAAATCTCAATTCTTTTTTCCCCATTGTGTCTCACACAGGCAGACGTTGAGCAGTTTATGAGCTGAGCTCCCAAAGGCCACAGTACTCTGCGTTATAATGCAGTTCCTCTGGGACACACGCTGACAATCTCTGCTTCACATGCCAGGCCAAACCCACTCAAGGGATGCCTCTCCAGTCTTTCTATTTTTAACTAAAAAAAAAAAAAAAAAAATCTGACAATACATGCATTTTCTACATTTCAATGCTGGAACACATTATCAATGTGGATATTTCAACAACTGAGCAGGAAAACCACTGCCACATTACATCAATACCATAGCTGGTTTTTGTCCAAACTATTCTCATCTCTCATCCTCCACCCTATACATATCACTATTCATTACTGATCAAGTGTGCATTAAAAGAGCAAAAATGAGAGTTTAAGTATATGCATATTAATGTAAACTAGTAGATCCCATTTAGTGCTATAGATGTCAGCCAAAAGCAGAGAGAAGCACGATTTTTGCTGCATGTGCTCATTTAGAAGAAATTGAGTGTGTGCTGCTCCTTCCTAAGGCAACACAGGCAGCAGGTGCTGCCTCCAAGCAGTAGAAAAGCCTCAGTTGTTGGCACCAAAGAAACCTCACGGGTCGTCGAAAAAACAGGAGTTCGACTGGCTCGTTTTCAGTGGAAAAACGAAAAGCCGGGGTAGAAAACAGCCGTGCAGCTCCCCCCGCACCGTCCGCCAAGCCCCAGCGTCTCCAGATTTTGGGTCCACCTGGGCCAGCACTCGGCGGGTGTCGACACCTCGGGGCGGCGGCGGCCGTAGCCGAGCCGAGCCGAGCCCCTGGGAAGCGGCCGGGGAGGCCACCTTGCCAGGCGGCTCCCTGGGAGCGCTGGCCCCCGAGGGGCTGCGCGGGGCTCCGTATTTGGCCATGCGGCGGGCCGGGGGCGCGCTGCCCCGCGCCTGCCTTACATGGGCCGGGCAGCCGGGCCGCGGCGGGGCTGGCCGGGCTCCATTCATGGCTGCGCGGCCGCTCAATGGCGCAGAGCCGACCAAATAAGGAGAAGGTGGCTGCCCCGTCCCGCGGCGGCCCCGGCCGACGCTGCCCCTCCGGGGGGTATAAATTGGGGCGTCTCCGCCGAGACGGCACCCAGGCTCTCCTCCGCAGCCCCCCCGCCGCCGGTGCTGGTCTGGTGAGTAGTGCGGCGGCGCCCGCAGCCCCGCGGGGCGGCTCCGGCCGGACAGGGAGGGATGGGACGGGACGGGATGGATGGGAGGTACCGACGGGCGGCGGGTACCTGTCCTGAAGGTACAGCCGCCGCTCCGCCTGTGCACGTCCCAGCTTGGCGTAATTTCGGCCGGGGACACCGTTCCCGTCCCGCGCCGCCCCCCACGCAGCACCAGACACCGCGGCCCGACGGGGCGCGCCGCCCCGCCGCCTGTGAAGTGCTCTGGGCAGGGCCGAACTCTGCGATTTCAAAAGCTTACTCTCCTGTTTCGGAGAGCGACCTGAGGGTATCGCTAATGATGCCCTAATGAGCGCTTTGCAAGCCGGGGCGCCTTTTGAAGCGCGGAGAAGAAAGCGGCTGACGGATCCCAGTTAAAGCCCTGCCCGCGCTCGTGGCTGAGCCATCGAACATCCTCCCGGGACCAGTCAAATTTCCCGCTCCCGCCGATCGCCGTCTGTGTGCCGCCGCCGGCCGTGCCCTCCGGGATGGCGGGCGTGAAGGGCCATCCACGGGGCTCGGCAGGGACCGGCGGCAGCACCGCGCTGTCCGCAGGGGTCTAGACGCGCCGCCGCGTTGTTTTTCAGGTCCGTGCCTGCCTCCGAAGATGTGTGACGACGAGGAGACCACCGCGCTGGTGTGCGACAACGGCTCGGGGCTGGTCAAGGCGGGCTTTGCCGGAGATGATGCCCCCAGGGCTGTTTTCCCATCCATTGTGGGCCGCCCAAGGCACCAGGTAAACATAGGGAGCAGGACCGAGCCTTCTCCTTCCTCCAGGAGTCACCTCCACTCACCCCTTCCTTCCTTAGCTCTTCTGCCTTGTCCCAAATGCCCTGCTTTTCCGTTTGCCCACTTCTTGTGGTGGTACTAAAGATGCCTTTCCAGTTCTCTCCAGTGCTTCCCTCAACAACTCCTCTTTAGTTGTCCTTATCTCCTTTCTATTACTGTCTCCCTTTCCCCCAGCTATTTCTAATTCATCAGTTTTCAACTTCACTCTCTCTCTGTTCTCTCTCTTAATGAGCTTCCAACAAAGCTGCCGCCCGCTCCATCCACTAGGCCAGACATGCAGCTGGTGGTAGTTCAGAGCACCTCCATTGGCTGAATTTCTGTACAATACAGTTTGTTGAAAGCCCTTCCCACCCATCCTGTCCAATGGTTCATATACCAAACACCTTCTTTCAGTTTCCTTTACTACTTCTGTCCATCTCTGATCTTACCTTTCTAAGCCTCCTTTGCTTTGTTCCTGTGTCATTCTCCTCTTTTGTCACAATTAAATCAGCACACAGAAAGTACTGTACTTTTTCTCCCACAATTGCCTTCGTAAAAAGTTTGTAAGGCTTTCCCTCTCCCCCCCAAACTAAATTGTTCAAAATTCCTGTATTGTTATTGTGAATATATTACTGCTGAGACTTGGTAGCAATAGTCATTTTGGCAGTATCTTCCTTCACTAGAAGGCTTATTTCCATCCATATCTTCTTGTTTATAAACTTTCTTTGAATGTCTCTCTGTTTCTTTTCCTGCTCGTGATATTGTGGAGTTTACTTTCAGTCAAACTTTTGGACCAGAAAGAAGTAATTGAAAACAAAAGATGTATTAAAGAAAAAAGGGGTTTATGTGAAAACTTCAAGTTCTGTTGACTTACTATTTCAATAATGCTAATTTCTTTTCCAAAACAACCTTTCTGTGGTGTGACCTTGCTTGAAAATAACATAGTTGTCTGTGGTGTGATTGTTTGGGCTCTGTGATATTGTTTTCCTCAAATAATGTTTTTCTATGTTTTCTTCTCTTAGGGTGTTATGGTTGGTATGGGTCAAAAAGATTCCTATGTGGGTGATGAAGCTCAGAGCAAAAGAGGTATCCTTACTTTGAAATATCCCATTGAACATGGCATCATCACCAACTGGGATGATATGGAAAAGATCTGGCACCACACTTTCTACAATGAGCTCCGTGTGGCCCCTGAGGAACACCCTACCTTGCTCACAGAAGCTCCTTTGAACCCTAAAGCTAATCGTGAAAAGATGACCCAGATAATGTTTGAGACCTTCAATGTACCTGCTATGTATGTGGCGATCCAGGCTGTCCTGTCGCTGTATGCCTCTGGTCGTACAACAGGTAAAACAAAAAATTAAAAGTAGTTGTCGGGAACCCTCCTTCCTTCTCACTCCAAATAGGAAAAACAAACAAGCAAACAAAAACATAACTCATTCAAATCTGCAGAAAACTAGGTATTTTTAATTTATGATGATCACTGATAAGACTAGCAGAAAAGCCGGTACAAAATAGGCTGTGGAAAGGACAGTGTAGACCTGTCTGCCTTGCTTTCAGAAAGGCACTGTGGAACTGATTCTTCTGCCGCCTTGTCATGGCGAGAATGAGGAGACATTCCTGTGAAGATACTACAGTTACACAATATTACACCAGTTTAAGGATTTAAACGGGGCCCAAAAGATACCCATTATTGGATCAGGATAATCACTATTGGAAATATACTTTATGTTCAGTGTAGTAGCAGTGGAAGTCTGTTTGTATGGATTAGTTTAAAATATGTATGGGAAAGTTCAAGCCAAACAGGGATGTCCAGGCAAGCAAAGACAGAAGGAATGGGCAAGATTTTTGTGGCTGAAATAGAATGCTGCTTCTTTATACTGCCTGAGAAATCCTATCTTTTGTTCTATTTGTTGCTGCTTACCCTACCAAGGGGCTCAAAGCATTTACTAGGTGATTCAAGCTGCTCTCTGACATTTCTTTCCCAGGTATTGTTCTTGACTCTGGAGATGGTGTCACCCACAATGTACCTATTTATGAAGGTTATGCTTTGCCTCATGCTATCATGCGTCTGGATCTGGCTGGCAGGGATCTGACTGACTACCTCATGAAGATCCTCACAGAGCGTGGCTATTCCTTTGTGACAACAGGTCAGTCCTTCAGTTTTGCCCTCCTGTGAAAATCCTCATATCTCTCTTGGCCCATCTTCTTCCTCTACTGTTTTGTTTATCCAAACCTTGATTTGAGTCCCATGTACTTGCAGCTGAACGTGAGATTGTTCGTGATATCAAAGAGAAATTGTGCTACGTTGCACTGGACTTTGAGAATGAAATGGCCACTGCTGCCTCTTCTTCCTCTCTGGAAAAGAGCTATGAATTGCCTGATGGTCAAGTGATCACGATTGGTAACGAACGTTTCCGCTGCCCTGAAACCTTATTCCAGCCCTCCTTTATTGGTAAGTGCTCCCAGGAAATTCTCCTTTCAGTAGGAGGCATGAAAGAATCAGAAAATCTAGAATGTGTCCCACTCCTCTTCTTGCTTATCTAAATTTGACACAAAATCAAACATGAATAATGAGTTAGATCATCTGGTCCCTGTAAGCTGTGCTTAGTGCAAGCTCAGCTTGTAATTAGCTGGGTCTTGTTGCAAGTTTTATACCAGATTTTAGGGTCACAATTTTTCATGATAAAATGAAGTTAGAATATCATCAGCTCATCATGGAAAGAACAGTTTCCGGTGCTGTGTTTGTAAAGCTTACACTTAAAACAGTACCTGACTGCAAGAAGAAGTAAGCTGCCTCAGAGAAGGAAAAAAAATGAACGAAGGTGTGCATATATTTATATGTACTGTAACTGAACATTGCTGTTGTCAAGATGGTAATCTTCGCTGTTTGTGACAGCAGCTGACAGATACAGCAAATGCTTTTGCCCTAAGTCCTGAGCAATAAATGCAGTTGTTCATCAGCTGACATCTTACTGTGGATCTAGTGTCAGCCCTTTCAGGAAGCACCTGTTAAAATTAATGAATTGGAATGCAACCTACAAACACTTGCTTCTGGTTTCCTTTTCTTTACCACCAAGTAGTAATATCTTGGTCCGTATCTTGGTTATGTCTTGCCCTAATGTTTATAAATGGTATAGACTATATCTTGAGTAGGCTGAAAAATAAATGAAGCTACTGTTGTCTTTAGTTCTGCTTCAGCTGCTTTCATTGTCTTTATTGCTGTCTTTTCTATACTCAGCTAATGCTTTTTGTGAGGCTCTGACATAACCTGATGCACATAGTTTCTATTCTATTCTATTCTATTCTATTCTATTCTATTCTATTCTATTCTATTCTATTCTATTCTATTCTATTCTATTCTATTCTATTCTATTCTATTCTATTCTATTCTTATTCATTTCTTCCATTGCCGTATACCAAATGAGTTTGTCTTATGCATCTACCTCTTCTCTTACTGTATATTTTGAGTACCTTTCCTTTTGTATGCATTATGATTCTTACCCTTTCTAACATTTTTTTGTTTTCTTAGCTACTTCTGTAATTCCGCTTTTGAATGTTTTCCTATAACATTTAATAATCAGTAAGCAATTTTGCAACAAAAATATCATAGTAGTTCATATTGATGATGAGAAATGCTGAGAGTTCTCATCATTAAGACCTCTTGTATAATTTACTGATCTACTTGTCTTCTTTCTTCTATAGGTATGGAATCTGCTGGTATCCATGAAACTACCTACAACAGTATCATGAAGTGTGATATTGATATTCGTAAGGACCTGTATGCTAACAACGTCCTCTCAGGTGGAACGACAATGTACCCTGGCATTGCTGATCGCATGCAGAAGGAAATCACTGCACTTGCTCCTAGCACTATGAAGATCAAGGTGAGGAATTTGACTGTGTACTATAAAATGTGGGTAAGAATGGGGAAAATGTCCACATCATTAAACTGGGATATAGGAACAACTCAAGAGTGAGATCAAGAGCTGATGGACCAAGGGGAAGAAATTCCATTTAAACAGCACAATTATATTGATTGCAAGCAAGTCTTAGAAAAGAGGAAAACGGGGTTATACTTTTTCTTAGAGAATATTACATGTATTGTACCAGCTGCTGAAGATCAATACTGTTATTATAGAAAAGTTCCTTATTTACTTAAGGAAATATCTATTGCTTTGTTACATTGGTGATGTGGGTTGGTTGTTCAGAAATGTAACTGTTAAATGAGAGTTCTGTTGTTTTTCTTTATTGTAGATCATTGCCCCACCTGAGCGCAAGTACTCTGTCTGGATTGGTGGTTCCATTCTAGCATCTCTGTCCACCTTCCAGCAAATGTGGATCAGTAAACAGGAGTATGATGAAGCTGGCCCATCCATTGTCCACCGCAAGTGCTTCTAAGCGCTTTTCCCTAAATTTACTACCCATTCAGGATGATGAAAATATGCTTCTTGGAGTCTTCTGGCAACCCTTCCTGAACTCTTCAGTCATTGTACAGTTTGTTTACACACCCGTGCAATTTATTTGTGCTTCTAATATTTATTGCTTTATAAATAAACAAGATCTGGGACTTGCAACCTACAAATGATTGTCTTTTTTAATTATAAGTATTCTTGCTTAAGAAAATGAGACTGAACACCCTGGGGTTTGGAAACTCCCATCAAACCTATCAATGCCTTCATTGCATGCATGTCCTTCTAACTGATCTAGGGATTAGGTCATGGTTTTCTATTAGTAAGAATTTATAGTTTTTGTTTTGAAACTTGAAACAAAAGAAGCATCATATTCCAAGGCTTACAAAGAAATAGCCTTGAGGGTAGACCCAATAGTGGAAGGAAACCTCTCGTAGTCACTCGATGGGTTTAGAAGCATTTATTCTATTGCATTTATTATAACGCAAGTATTTTAATATTAATTTAATGAAAGAAAAGTTTCACTAAAGAATTAGGTTAATACATTTAGAATGTGATTTATAACTAATTAGCTCAATCTTGTCTTCTGGGGGCTATAAAAATTTATGACAAAATGTTAATTCAACCTGACAATTCGCTCATCTTCCCTCATCTCTTCAAAGCCACAGATAAAGAAGTGAATCCTTTATTGTACTAATGCATAAGAATCAAACTTTTGCTGTATAAACATAAAATTGCTATCATCATTATTATTTTCACATCATCATTCATATGTCGTAGGCAATTTTTAATGCTTAATGTTTGCTGTTCTTTGTTGTTATTTGACCCAGATACTACATTCATAAATTTCCTACTTTCCATCAGCTTTTGTATTTCTCACCATGACTTTTTTATAACTGTGCTTTTTTGTGCTTTTTTTTTTTTTTTTAAGTAGTATCTGAAAGGTGAAATACCGAATGATCTGAGAGATTTTCGTTAAAATAGTGGAGTGAGTCAGTTTCATAGTTTGCACTATATACAGATGAGTTTGTGTGAACTTTATTTAGGAAATCAAAGCATTTGTAATGCTGTTCATGTGGTTATTTAGGTATGTGCTCAGCTGAGAGCCATTACAGCTGTTTGAAGAGATGAGATTTCATGCTAATCTTATACTCAAATGCTAATTTTTTAAAAAGCAAATAATAACAGGCAGTTTACACATTTGCAGGGAAACCTTTGCTGTTTCTCCTACCTCTTATTTTCTGGAAAGGCATTAAAACTAGCCATTAGATGTGATCTGCAGTTAAGCAGAACTGATTTTACTCTTTAAATACATGAACACATTTAATATCTATTTTCAAACCACTTATCATTCAAAGACATTTTGCTGAAGTACTTTTGTAATTGTCTACTATCGGCTTACAATTGAAATTTTCAAATAGTTCTAGATATTTTTGCTTTTGGGTAGAGAAAATGGATAGAGTTGTTAAATATAAATAAAATTTAAACATAAATATGAAAATTTAAACCTTTTTTACAATTTAAACATAAATTTAAACATTTTAAACAAGCATAAAAATTAAGTTTTAACATTTAATATTAAAATCTAAACATACGTATGGAATACTTGTCCTCCCACTGCACATAGTATTACTGAAATGCTGCTACAAATAGTCCTTTTCACACTACAATATAAATTAACTAATCTGTGAATATGTGAAGGCAGAGTCAACATCTTCCACTGTTCTCAAGAAGGTTTCCAGAGTAAGGAACCGCTCGGAAGTTCACACCATGGAGAAAGCTGGTTATGTTTTGAAAACATGGGAACATTTCCAGATTTCTGACCAACACAAATTTTATCGTTCAAACTTAAATGACATGTGCCGGTGACATTTGCATGTTGTTGTTCAGAACCACTCACTTTTCTTGCTTGGTCTTGCTTGCTAATTTGAAAGATTTGACTGGTCAGAAAGGTCATCTCAGGTATTAGTACGAATGAATAGGGTGATACTGGACATAAATTTCAACTAATTGGAGCTTAAAATGTTAAGCAAGTATGCAAAGGGAATGCTAAGTCAGAGCCAGTGGATGCCTTACTGACTGGCTCTGGCTGGTCAGCCAAGAGCGGTGGGTGTTCAGCTGGTACCACGTTCATGGCTGTGATCAGTTCACTCTTGAGCATGTGGGCCTGAGGAGGGACCTGAAGGAAGCCGCTGGTTGCATGACATTCTTTCCACAGACATTTTTGGGTTTGCAGTTCCCAGTTTCTAGAAATGAATCTGAGCAGCAAGGATAGTGCAAGAGGCTTGGGTACACGTAGGGAAATGACTAAAACACAGCAGTACTTTAACCTTATTCAGTCCTTATAGCATGTTTCCAATTGTATTCGGTTTTAATACAGTAATTCCATATTTTGCCATGTGCAGTGAAAACTTTAATAATACAATGGGATGGGAAGTATGCTAGCTATTTATGGAAGCAAAACATGGAAAGGTCAAGTTCTTTTAAATATGGATAATGCAACTGATGAATTTGATTGAAATGAGTTTGAATGTTAAGTCACATAAGCTAAGATTCAAGATTCTAGTAAGACATGCCACTGCTTAAGGTTATCTTCTGTTTACATTTTACAATAAGCCTTAGTAACAGTAGTATACATTTTTATGCAAATGAAGATGGGGAATGGGATGCAGAGGTTAACTGGAGAGCACCTATATGGTAACCAGTAAAATTATTGCAGGTACTTGCTTGAAAGAGGCAAATTAAAAACCAGGTGTACCCAAAGCCTGCTGTGATCATCTCCAGGGGTTGAACATATTATACAATCTTCAGCTCTGAAACACCTCAGCTAATGAAGACATTGGCATGAATTTTGAGACTGAAGGATTGTGGCTAACCTTCATTTTTCGTGTTGAAATTGTCTTTGGATGGAAGAGGGAAACAATGTTCAGCCAAACTTATAGATTCAACACAAACATTTTGAAGAGTGGTGTGGATACACGGCAAAATGTCTATTTGCCACATTGAAGTGTGTCCTATTATTTGACTTTGCAGCTCCTTGTTGCTTTACATGTAAAATGATGTGGAAGCCATTCTGTGGAAGTCAATCTGAATTGATTTTTAACCTAGGTAAAGAGGCTTTATTCAATAATAAGAGCTAAAATGTGCTAAGAAATACTAATATACAACACTACGAGATGGGACAAAATGTTATGGCCTGTTCAAGCAGTCAGAACAACACAGGACAGTACTTCTGCTTTTGACTGAAGGATATTGGAATTTTGCCACAGTTGTCTGACCTGATCTCACAGAAAACTTTCCTTGTCAATCAAGAAGTTTGTTGGCACTTAAGGAGTATAGAGGCACAGGATTATGACCAGAACAGAAAGCTTGTAACATCTCTATGAAGTATGTGTGAAGAATCTGAAAATCTTGTGATTCTGCTCAAAACGATGGAGTTTTTGACAAGAAATAAGGAGACATTTCAAGAGTCACTTGTTAGTGCTTCAAGGCTCTTTCAAAAAAATGGTAGGACAGTAATCTTAAATTTTATAGAGTTGTCTACTTTGCACTAATCTTCTCTAAAAATGCTGTTTTAGCTAAAGCTTTAAAAAAGTCACCCTGAGGCAAAGTGCTAATATGAAAAAATTAGCCTGAATAATTGAATCCCGTAGAGTGATAATTTTTTAAATGTAGAATAAGGGGGTTTTATACTTAATAACATTAGTTGACTAATGTGTGTGACAGTCAGATTAATCTACAATAATAACACAACAATAAAAAAAAAAAAAGGAGAAAAACCTCTTCTCTGCTGATTGGATAGACTGAATACGAGGCCCAGGCAGAGATTGTTGCTTTCGTCCAGTGACAGCTGCACCCAGTTCCACCCTGAAGCACCCTGTGACAGAAGCTCTGTCATTATCAAGACACAAGAAAGAGAAAAAAAAAAAATCATTTATGAAATTGAGTGATTAGTAAATCTCATTACACTCAACAAAGGAGTAATTCAGGCAGTTAATGTACTACCAATTACTTTTGCATTTTCTCCTGAGAATGACTGATTGCTGAAACTTGCAAACTCAGCATGTAGAAATGTTAATTATTGGGAAAATTTTATTATGCTGCTATCTAATTAAAGGATGGATTTAATTTGTGATTAAGCTGTCCTGTGTGAATAGTGTTGGATGAATAGTTTGCAGATATTAGCAGAAGTTCATATACCTGGTGGCAATCTTATTTTTCATCACAAATAAATAATTCACAAATCACAGTATCTCTGGGGACTACCAAATATAGAGCAGTATGGTCTCTTAGAGGAGATTAATTGTAACTTAGAAATACTTTTAGTCATTTTCTGTCAAGTGATATATATATGCAGGGGGGAAACAGGATGTAGAATAGTATAAAGCTTTATTCACATAGGTTTAAGTAACAAATACATGATACAGTAAGTCCGGGAACATACCAAATAAAATCCAGGTAGCAAGGCAATACGAAAGAGTTTAAAGATTAGTTCTGAGTCTCTAAGCCCCTCAGGTTTAGATCACCAGAAAGAGTATTGTCAATGATCATGAGGACTACACAAGCTGTCATTCCAAAGGGTCCCAAATGCCTCATGAGGTACATTGTGACTTCTAGACATGCTTTTGCAAAAAGGTGATGCTCAAAGGGAAATTGTGGAGCTCCTGGGTGCTAAGAGGAACTGCAACACCAGCTTTTCTAGAGAGGGTGGAAATAGGTGGCTGTGGCAGCACAGCAACTGCTGCCACATATTCCTCCTTCCTCTCCCCAGCTCTCTGTAGCTGGCTGTGTTTGCCTTAGCTGAGATGAAAGAAAGAGAGGAAGGAGGGAAGGAGGGAGGGAAGGAGGGAGGGAAGGAGGGAGGGAGGGAGGGAGGGAAGGAAGGAAGGAAGGAAGGAAGGAAGGAAGGAAGGAAGGAAGGAAGGAAGGAAGGAAGGAAGGAAGGAAGGAAGGAAGGAAGGAAGGAAGGAAAGATCTAGTTCCTTTTGCTCCAGGGAGGCAGGGGTCTAGGAAGCACATATTGCTGGGCCAGTTGGGGTGGGGAGATCTTCCACAGCATCCACAAGCGCAGAGATTTTACAGTAGCTTCTATAAAAGGAAAAAGATAAGTTTAGGGAATTCAAGCCATATCCTCATATTTATGTAACAGATGAGTTCTGGCGCTGAATTTCATGTTAGTCCTTCTTTATTTATTGCTTTGATTATACAAACAATTTTCAGGACACAGGCTTCTGTCTTCAAAAGCTGTCTCTATTTACATAAAAAACCCCAAAACCACAAAACCAAACCAAACCAAAACCAACCAAACAAAAAACCCAAACCAAAACCAAATATAAACAGGATAAGAAACACAAATCCTAAGCAAGAAAATTGTCTACCTTGGATCTCTTTTAAACTAAATATTATTGGTTACTAAAAATGTTTTGAAGTTAACTACTTATATGTGTGTGTGTTCACAATGCTCTGATTCTCTGATGAGCCAGAGGGGAGAAGAATTCTTGCAGATGTAGAAAGCACAGCAGATTTTAAAGACAAACCACTGAACAAATCATAAGAAAAATGCACCTTACCATTTAATTCTTTAGCATGAACTGAATTTCGGACCTAAACTGGGAGATCCTTCCTTGTCAAGAAGCACCACCTATAAGAAAACACTGTTTTCCACTGGTTAAATCAAGGCCATTCTGTGGTTATAACATTACTTTGAGTAAAAAATTAAAGGCCATTGTCTCCTCCTCGGCTTCTGTTACAGGCTAAACAGAAAACACCTTTCTTGTGCTAAACTTGTGACTTCATTATCTAATGTATTAGTTTGACAACTGGAGTAACTGATTATCTAAATTAATATCATTAACCAATTGAGTTACTAGTACAGCATCAGTTGTGAATTCAATTCTATTACCTTACTGTCTTGCTCATAATTAAAACACTGAACTCATAGCAGACAGCCTGTTTGCATATGTAGAAATGTGAGCTGTGACAAATACAATCTGTAGGTTTATTCTTACAAATGTTTAATGATGTCTTTGATCCATATTTTAAAATCCATACATGTATTTGCAAGAATGAATATATAGTAGGTATTTAAGGTATATTATGGCTTACTAAATGTCAGAGTCCATCATGAGAGACTTCAAAATGCCTAGATATGCTTTTAAATTGTAATGTATTGTATTGTAAAAAACAAGACCTTTAATATGTAATGGACAGGTTTACAAAAATGGTCTTAGGCCTTACTAGTCTTACTGGTGTGGAAATAGTTTTAGACTTATTTTTAATTGAATTGGAGCTTTTCTGTGCAGCCCAGCTCTCTATGGCAACCAGACAAACTGTAGTAATGCAGTAGCTTTTGATCTTTTGCCCATACATTTTGGCAGCTAAATCTAATGGACTTTGAAAGAGACTTGCATGGAACTGTATCTTCACCATACATAGGAAAATGAGTGATTGTGTTGTTGCCATTGATAGTCACTCTTGCATTTGGTTCTGGGTTCTCCAAAGTGTTTACTGTAATAACATATATAAATATTTATAGATATATTTATACATATGTGTGTATGCAGATACATACACATACAAACATTCCCCCTAGGTCTTCTCAAGAACTTTGCAATGGAAGAGGGTCCCTGACTTGGTAACAAGTTTCAGAGAACATGTATGTATGACATAGCAGATGAGTCTCCCCTCTAGAAAATCAGCATAGTTGAAATTGGGAGGGCAAATATTTCCTGTCAGAAACATCACAGAGATATTTGCCTGAGACAAAACTGTGGGTATATTGTAACCTGGTTCCTAAGACAGATTTTAATTCCTGGGTTAGTTTTCTGCTGAAGGCAAAACCTCAGAACTTTGGAATTCTTAGAAAAGATGAGAACTGAAGTGTTCTTAATGATGATGTCAAATACTCTTTCCTTCTTACAACCTACAGTGAAAATGCCACACAGGTATGTTCTTTGGATGTATCTTGAATACATCACACACTACTGAAAGTGTAGAAAGTGCCAGAAGTCATGTAGAGAGTAAGTCTGCAATGTCTGGTGTCACATTCTGTATTGCAGTGGCTGCAGCGATAGTTGTGTGGATTTTTCTTTTCTCATCAAACAAAACATCAGTTGTTGTCATGAATTGGGTGGACAGATTTGTTTCTCTCCTTTCATTTCACCTGAGAATATGAATTCTACCTGTTCTACTGTCACTTAACAGAAATAGGAAACTACCTTATGACCTTATATTTCTAAATTAACAGCATACGAAATTATCAGGAATAGTACCCTGCAGGATCTTTCTTCTGCTAAAAGGCATACAAAGGGTTCCTTTGCTTATTCTTTTCATATATATTATAGAAATCTAATATAACGCTATTTAAAATGCTAAAAACCAATTTCTTTTGTAAATAATAATACAGAGATGGTGATTGTGCAATCTCCAAATAGGGTCATGTGGTGACAGAGAGACAGTGGGTGCTATTAAAAGCTTGACATTTATCACTCACAGTGGTTAAATTTATCATGGTATTTGTGGCATTTGCCAATCTAAGTATAGAGAATGCCACAAATACTACTGAACAGATAAATACTGCTGTCCAAAACCCAACCATCTTCTGGTGGTGCTTTGTTAAACCTACAGCACCCTATGTTCTGGAAATGCATTGCAGGTGCTACCAGCTAGGAAATTCTCAGTATGGAAAAGGAAAAAAATTTGTTACACTTTTCTTGCCTATTTAGACCAAAAGGTCTTTTGTATAGGAAATATTCCTGCATGTCTGTTTGTAGATTCCAGAGCAATGGAGTACCTATGAGAGTTTGAGTGTTCTAAAGCTAATAAAAATAATAGTGTTCGCAAGGACAAAATGGAGTTGGTTCAGTACATGAAGGTTAGGAAGTGTTCTGCTAGAAAATATGCCATGTATCTTGTGACAAACAACCCATTGTGCAAGTCTGGTTGGATAAAATGGGGTTTCAAGCAGAAAGTCGTTATCTAGGACATAATTTAAGAACTCTAGAGCTCTGCTTAAATCCTGAAGGATAGAATGGATATAATCAATCACATTGTGCACATACTCTAAAATACACAAAAATCACTATTTTCTTTGCAATAACTGCAGAAAAAGCATTAAGTTAACAAAGTGCATAACCAAACTATTTTTTCTTCACCTAGTAAAACAACTTTAACTGGGATAGAGGAGATAAAGGCTTTACCAGTTTCTTACAGTGTTGGGCTTTCGAAGTCTAGGCATCCAAATTCCATTTGTACCTTGGAAAATATTGTTTCTAGACTTCTCCAGGTTCACAGGGTGAACATGAAATGGATAGCTGCTCTCAAGTCTTACCTGCAGGTACAGTTCTCCCCTTGCTTGGACTGAAGAAGGTGCTGTGGTGCTAAAGCAACAATTATCATAGCTATTAAGTTGTGTACATGGTATTTTGCTACAGTTTGAGAAAGTGTAGCGAAAAGCTGAAATAATGTGGGCACAATTGTGACCGAGTTCTTAATCTTTGGTGATGATGTACACTTGATTCCTTAATGAGATTCTATCCTTGTGGACAGGCCTAAGCCCAGAGTTAGATAATTTCCCTGCCATGGAGCTGTTGAGACTGACTATTTGATTATCTCTTAAGATTTTTAATGTATCTGGTTACAGCAGATGGCACTGAAGAGTATATGATGAAAATCCTGGGCTATTGACAAAACCTGTGTATTGTCAGTCCTGTTGTCAGTCCTTGACATGAACTCTTCACATTCATCTGGCATTCTCCCCCAAATTCACTGCTCTTTCCACAAACACAATATGCCTGGTGAAAACAACAGAGGGAAGTATGTTAGGGAAAGAGGGTATTGTATCCAACTTCAGTAATTTCTCTAATAATTTAAAATTTACCTAAATCATAGGTAGGTTGATCTCCTTAAAAATCTCTTGAAGAATGGAATGTATTTTGCTTCAATGGGTATTATTTTGGAAGACTAGAACTTCAGATATAACTTAGATGTAGAACAAAAATGCTGCAACATATTCCTAGGTCCATAAAACAAATTGTAAGGGCAAAACTCTCAGTTCAGATAGATCGGAACACCGCTCTTGTTTTGAAGCCAATGATCTTAGTAGGACTGTTTAAAGTAGGTGGGGGTATGGCTATTTTCCTCAACAATTTTTCTTTTTCTTTTTCTTTTTTTTTTCATGCTGTCAATTTCCAGTGTGTGCTCCTAATCAACCATTGAATATAGTGCCTGAAAAGAGTCAAGTGGAGACACTCTTTGTCTTTGTGAAAAGGCCCTTAGTGTGGATTTTTTAAATTGTCTGTCTTGGCCTGGATTCTAGTGCAATCGGCTGCAGGCACTGAAAGTTAACTTAAATGCTGGTGTGTACAACTTTTGAATTGTTTATTACACCCGCCAAATATAAATATCAAACATAAGAAGCAGTTTTGTGTTCTCTTAAGTAAGAATGCAATACTACACAGTCACAGAAGTCACTTTGAATCATGTACTGCTCTAACTGCCTTTTCTATGTGTATTGTGATTTGATTTTCCTATTCACACATTCACTTAATTAAAAATAAATGTATTTCAACAAGCTATTCATAACCATTATAGCAGTGCACTTGATTTGTTCCAGAGGCAGCTGTGATAGGCCATACCGTCTCTGCAGGACAATCACCACTGCCTTGTGACACAAGTATTTTGGCACTTCCTAGTTCTGGAAGGACTGTTTTTCCCTACTGCCACAGAAAAGAAAAATTAAATAGCTTTTACTTAATTCTTTTGACATATTCACTTGATACATTTCTCTGACCAACCCTCCCAGTGAAAATAAAGGATAGCTCTTATTTATCATGTCAAAAAGTGTCTTACTTTATGCTATACTTTTTTTTTCCTTTTCCGAAAGTCCTAAAAACTGAAGAAAATCACATTACTGGAAAGGCCTTATCACAAGAGGGCAGACCTCAAAAAAGGGGAAACAATCCCTGTTCTCTGCTTGAGGATGTTTCTGTCACCATGGCACAGGTAGGAGCTTGACACCCAGTTTAGCTTGTTGGCCCCATTGCCTTTCACCATGAAGCATGCTGTATTAAGCATATTTTCCATTCAGCAGGAAATCTGCCTGCATTGTGTGTATGAATCATCCACCTGTCTAGTTGGTGTTCTTTGGATTAATTGATCTATCTGTGAGCTCATGTTTTCTTTCATGCCTTGTTTGTCCTCATGGCGGTCTTATTTGGATTTCACACATTCATTTTTACGGTACATAGTGCCTTCAAGCCTGAAGAACAGTTTGCACTGACATTTCAGGTAGCATGACGCTGGACTTTGATAGCTAGTTGATGTAATTAAACTAAATATGCTTCACAAATACTTGTTAAAGCCCTGTGAACACTTGGCTGGTTGTTTTGTGTTTGTTGTTTGTTTTTTTTTCTTTTATTTTTAAAATGTGATTTTATTTGTGTTTTTGTTTATTTGGTTGTTTTCTTTGTCACACTGCACTAGCTTTCCTGTCAACCTTTTCCCTTTATAATACAATTACTGCCCCAAGGCAGATCCTTTGCTCTGAGGACATATGTGAAATAATGAAATGTATCAAACAACACTAATGAAAGAAATCAAAGCAACAATTTATCCATGTCTTTTTGACATACTACTTATTGACATATTTTTTAAAAAGGGCAAGTCTATAAGTGCTTATCAGCAAAAATTCGAAGTCACTTACCTGGTTTTTGTCCACTGAAACTGTAGGATAAATATACCTCTATGGTGAAATCATGGCTGGAAATCTGATTTCTGTTCCTCAACATCAGAAGAGGTCTGGTTTTGAGGAAACCCTCAACAGCTGCATCTCAGCGTAAGGCATTGAAACTCCTGTCTGAAAATTATCTGAATGCAATATTTATCTATTTTAACCATGTGAAAATCTTTATTAAATCTAAAGCTTAGGAGCCATGGTCCTTCTGTTTTTTTGATTCACTGTAACCTGTCCTTTCTTTCAAGGCAGATTGAAGCCTCTGGGGTTAGACAAATCCTACATAGACTCATTCTTAGAAGTTTTCACTAGAAAGTCTCTGTTTCCTTGTGGCTCTGCCCTGAAGAAGGAGAAATACAGTGTATCTGGATGGGGAAAGGGAGGCTCATTGTCCTGTGTCAGGAGATATGACCTCTTTATTGGTTTGAATGCAGCCTAAGTGAGTCTGCCCTGAGGAATTTGTGTGCAAAATGGAGATATTCTGGAGGAGGTGACTGAAGAAAAATGAAATTCTGAATTTATTTAATTGTGTTCCCAGCAAGTACAGACACATACAAATGTAAGACATGCTTTAAAACCTGAAAAAAACAGAAAATGTAGACAAAAGCTGATGTGGTATTTTAAATAAATCTTAGTAATTCAGCCAAAATAATAAAGTACACATTAAATATTTACCCATTTTCACTTAAGTGTAAACATATGGCACTATTCTCACGCTGCTGTAGACTTTGAAGTTCAATTGATGAACATGTTAAATGGCAGATTCTATGGTTCAGGGTCTGCTTCAGGTGTTCATCCTGGCAGGAGGTGGGTGATGGAGCCTTCTGGTTTCCCTTTGATCCTCCGGGAGATGTATTGCTGGGCAAGCACTAGCGGGAAAGATACCCAGGGACGACTCAAACGGTTGCTTGGCGCCAATATTAGTGCGAACCTGTCTGCCCACATCAGGTCCCCACGCCTCCTGGGACTGGTGTATAGACCATGTGGATAGAGTATGGGAAAGTATGCCTTTCTGCAGTTTCCCACTCAGTTGGATAGACACAGCTTTACATGAAAGAAATCATAGAGCAAGGTACTGTGAAAATTATTTTTTCTTTTTTTTTTTTTTCTATAAATCAATGATTTGGTTATGTTTCTCACAGAAAAACAGTCTCCACTTTCTTACAGGAAAGTGTGAAAGAGGTTGCAAACAGCTGCAAAGCAGAATTTCTAAATTTAAAATGCAAAGTAAATATCTGATTAAAATGAGGACAGATTTGCATAGGATGTAAATCAATGCAGTCCTTGAGCAACTCTGACCTATGTGAGAGATTACGTGGGTTTCACTGTTATCTAGAAAAGTAAACTGTAACTTCCAGTACCATAGCAACATTACACATAATGCTGATTTGTCTTTTTCTTAAAAGCACAGAAATAAATCATGCAGTTGTAGGTGTTATACAATGTTTTATGAATTATTGAATTGATCTTTTTCTCTTGCTCTGTCACGAAGTCTTTCCTGTGGCATAGTCAAAAATACACAATCTCTAGTAGATTCTGGCAAATATGGTTTTGAATTGGATATTTCAGAACATGAAATATTTTTGTAAAATCTGTAGGCAACCACTTCGATTTTCTGTGGGATAGAAGAAATTGAGTACTGTAATCACAACTTAATAAAAGTCAGGACTTGTGATTCACAGAAAATTTTGATATTCCAAGTTTGATTTTGCTCAATTTTGTGACGGGAACATTACAAAAATGTAACGAAATGCACATCCTGGAAAACTTTTTGTTTAGGAAGTATTAACAGATAGTGTTCTGAAAACAAAGCACGCTCCACAGCATTGAGTGGATGCTGCTTATTAATAGTAGTTGTGGAACTCACAAAAATGCCAGTTTAAATCTACACCTTTGAAACACCAGATGTGTATGATTGTACTGAATCTGGGAAACTATTCTGGATCTATGAATCAGTATTTTCTGGTGAAAATCTGTAGATCTATAGACTAGACTTAAGACTCTAGACTGAAAAATCAACACTTTTGAATGTCTATAAAACTTCTAATTCACTTGAACTTTTTTTTTTTTTTTTTTTTTTTTTTTTTAATATTCCATGAACTCTGCAAAACATGTCAGATTCTTCTTTCAAACCCATGACTGTATATTCTTGATCCGGGCAGATTAATGTCACAGAAAATTCAACTCAATAGCTTAACCTAGGGTGTTACCTGGCACAAAGTCTAAAATCATGTGGAATCTAAATGATTCTCCCTGTACAGGTCATTTAAATGACCTCAATAATCTTATAGAAGAGGTTTCCTAGAGAATATGAGTTCCTATGGAATTCTCTATTAAATATTATTTTATATTTCTTTTTGCAGTCTGTCATGCAAAGACACTAATTATAAAACACATGCATAAGTCTGCACACACACGTATGCGTGTGTACACATTTATACCTTATATGTCTGTAATTGATTTAATATCAAATATATTTCAGACATTTTTATTGCAGTTGTAGAATATTTTAATGACAGAAGAATAAAAAAATCCCCTCCATTTCTTACTAAGCTCCCGCCTTTCACTCCTGCTCACTGGCATAGTTTACTTTCAAATCAATCATTTGACTGCCCTAGTTATTTCAAGGGATTGTTTCAGCCTGGCCTCTGAAGGGATGCTTTAATGTAATGTCAATTCCCTTCTGAGGCTGGTGAGACGGGGAGGGAGAGCAGGAGAGTGAGAGACACCAGGAATACTGAAGACATATGGTGGTGTAACAATCGAAACAAAGGAAAGCAACTGTGCCGTAAATCACGTCACTGAACTGAATGCAGCCAGGAGTATAGGGATTCAGCATGTGGATGAAGATACATGTAGACAAGGCAAAGCAAAGCAGTAGGTCTGAAAAAATATGCTTGATGTAATGCATTCATACTGAAATAAGCATGACTTTTTTTCCCCTGCTGTGGAATACAAGAAACATTAAAATGTTGCTTAGAGTTCCAATATAGAAGACTCATTTCTAATTATTTAATCTTATTTTTTGCTGTTCTGCGTATTCTGAAGCACTCATTAACTTTCTCATAATCTGTATTCTACCATCAGAGATTTAAAACTGTTCTGGTGTAAATAAGATCCTAAGGGTTTTTAAATTCTGGGTCCACTAAAGTAAATAGGAATTCCCATTAGTAGCATGAAAATTGACTACCATAGGATGGAGATATTACAATCTAAATGGAAAATAAATGTATTTTTACTCCTTGAAAACTTATTTAATAATTAAAAATTATAATTATTTAATTATAAAAAATTATAAATTTACTTAAGCTACTTCCAATTACAATTCATAAGTCCTTTTGATTTCTAAGGAAAAGAGGAAAATAAGGTTTGCCAAACTGAGTCTTGCCTATATTCTGTATTGGTTCTAACACAGTAGCTGCATAATTGACTGGTATTTTAGCATAATGCACTAATCTGTTATATAGAGCTGCATATATTTGGGAATTTGTATGTTTGAAAGAATAGATTCTAGGAAAAAAAATCAGTTTTTCACCAGTGAAAGATCATTTTCATTCACATATTGAATTTATTATTATGTGTTTCTTTGCATCTTTACAATGTGTACTAAATCTGATTATATGAAACCCTTCATACGCTTCCTTTTCCAAGGCATTTTTGAATGGCTCTTTAGTGAGTATGGAACCTTAAAGTAGACTATAATGGGAATCCACATGAAATTTACTCACACATTTATGCTTAAACCATCATAGCCATGAAGCTGCATTAATGGATGCTTTAGTAGAATGTGAGTGCTCTTTTGAGACTCGTGAAAGAGAGAAGAGAAAATCAGGAGACTGGCAGCAGATGGTCTGGCTCCTGGAATATTTTAGTTCTTTTGTACTTCTTTTCAGAGCCTGTCAATTCAGAATGATTTGATTCCATGAAGTTTTCCTTCTAGCTGGAGCCTGTCTGCAAACATATTGGACTTTACTCTCGGGAGTTTGCAAAAAGTGCAGACTCTGCAGTATTGGGAGCTGTGTATATGCCAGAAGTATATGAAATTGTGATTTTGATTTGACCTGTTAGTTTTTTTCATGAGAAGGTCTTCGTGGACAGCTGACAAGACCCCCATGAAGCTTGAGTGATTTTATCTGTTGGGGAATCAGATATGCTGCAACTAGAAAAGTATGATACTTCGCATTTGTTTTTTAGTTAAAGCAGTTACATTTAGGTATTTTAAATTCTCTTAGTTCAAAACATTGTGGAATATTTACTTAATGTCTGCCCTCCTCATTAATATTTCTTATATAACCCCCTTGGTATGTATAGTTATAAAATTCAGCAAGACATATGAGCCCTCACTTTAAAAGCTCAAGAATATTAATTGCTTTATTCGTTCTTTACTGACAAGTTTCATTGATCTTCTGAAAAATATTCAATTTATAGCATTCTTTAGTAGTAGATATGGACCCCTGATGCATAATAGAGTTTATGTGTTATGGAGAGCCTTGAATTCTGTGCACCTGACACCTTGCTGTTCTCAAGCATTAAATGTATAAATGCAGGCTATATTGCATCTTCATGACAACGAACACTCTTGCTTGCCCTGTTATTGACAGCTTTGACACAAACACTGCTGACCAGGTGTGAAGAGTGTGCTACCTATTTCTTGACAGCAAAATTACAGTGTTCTTGAAACATCCCTTTCTCTTGTGAAGAACTGAGGTTATTAGTACAACCTGATCTCATAGCTTTTGAGAAGTCTTTATTTTTCAAACTGTAGGAAAAATGCACCTTCTGTGGTGTGAAACACTAGAGTTGTCTTTTGAAGCAGTTTTATTTAAGAAAAAAACAGAGAGGTATTTCTCATTAAGATGCAGATAACAGCTGACTGCAGCTAGGATTGTACTCATACAGTTGGGGAAGAACATACACACAAATACTCATTTTAATGAGAGAGAAAGTGGAGGTGGAAGCAGATGACCTAGATGATTTTATGAATAAAAGATATAATCTGATGCAATCATTTCATTAATACACACATGGCACCAAATGAAAACAGAGCTTAACAGATGGCTATGAGAGGTCTTAAAAAGACATTTTCAGTTTAGTAGCTAATGATTTACATTTCATGGACTACACCAAATCCTATCAGAAAGGAAGCACTTATCATATCAGTCTTTCAAAGAAAGTTCTGCTGCTTTATGAAAGTAATGCTGAAAAATCTCTTTTGAGACACTAACTAGAAAATGCAGTCACAAAGCAGATATGGGGCAACATGTTTCACAAAAAACTTTTAAAAGAAAACCCCATTGTTGCCTTTATCTTACAGTCTTTAATTAGAAACTCTTTCTTTGCTCCCAGTTTGCTACAATTGGCAGAAACAGTGTTTTGCAATATAATAATGAAATACAGTCATTTGTCATGCAGTTTTGGAATCTAAATATGACATTTATTTCTTTGCTGCAATTACGGATCCACTGTGAACAACTGAGAAAAAATGTCATCGAGGAAGGTTGTTGGTATAGTACTAAAAATATATAGCTTGATTTTAAGGTAATTTATTTGGAATAACTATAGGATGAATATATAACTTGGAAAGGAGGTCGTACTTGGGGAAGGCTTGTGTAAAATCTATACTCTGTTTTTACATTAGGAAACCTCAGTATAGAAAACAATGAGGCAGGGAAATACTGTTGTTGAGGATACTGTCTGACAGCAGGCATGGCACTAGCTGTGTGTCTTCTTCATCCTGCCCCAGTCATACCGTCCACCTGCAGGGGGTCTGATGGGCAAGCCAAATGTGTCAGCTCTGCTCCTGGTGTGATCCGCTCCGTACCTGAGGAATCTGCAACCTGGTCTCTGGACCCTTTACAAAACCAGATCAGGGCAAAAGGGTTGGATTTCTTAGAGAGAATCTGGCCTACAGCTTCTTAGAGACAGATTAACCTTGGTTTGGCATCAAACTGAGGACACATACAGTCTCATTGTTCAAACCTAATCCAAGATCAACTCAGTCTGTATTATTTTATCACAAATGATCATTGCATCTTTGAACATGTGCAGACTTTGAAGTTTCCTTTTTGCAAAGCTTGTTTGAGCTCCTATTAGGAACAGCAGACTTTATATTGAATTCTGTCTGTAGAGGAATACTCATTCCCTTCATACGCAAAGTAAAACAAACAAAAATAAACCCTCCCACCCAAGGAGCTGATTTTGTTTCCTTTGTATGTAACTAACAAAAAAAAAATTGAACTGGACAGGTTTGGCCCTGCTGCAATCTGGTATTTCTGCTTCATTAGGAAATGGTTCCTTGTAAGCTGGGAGACATAAAGCTTTGATAATCCTGAATGTTTGTGAATGAAATATTGGCATGGTTTTCTAATGTGAATTCCATACACTGCAATATACATCCACAGCATGCTTGGCAGCTTGCTGCTCTGCAAATCCCAGCTTTACCATAGGCTGAAGCATTCAAGGGAATGGTGTAAAACCTAAGATGAACCTTTAGAAGCTGAAAATCTTCTTATGTCTACAACTCTCTCTTACAATCATGACTATACATAGTCTGAGCACTTCGTGATTTAGAAAATTTGTCAGATAAATCCATGGGTTGCTGTTACACGTGTAATGGGTGACGAAAATTCAAATAATTACATTCTTCATACACTTTTCACTGTTGCACTAAACAGTCAGAGAACATCACATTGATTCTTATTACTTCTATTTTGACAATAACTCAGGGCTCAAATTAAGGATAACAATTCATAGTTCTAGAAATTGTATATGTATGTTTGAGATACATCAAACTCCTTTGAGTTTTCTAGTAATTTAAAACAAATGTTAGCATCATGAAAGAGGCTCTCATTGCTGAAATTATTTTTTTCCCAAACTCACTAAGGTCTGAAGCTCAGTTAACTTCTTCAACATTAAGGCTAAGTACCCTACTTGTGAATGTGGTTGCGGGGAGGTGTATAAAATTACAGTTAAAAAAGGAGATGTCAGCTATTTCAGAATGAGGTGCAACTCCTGTAAGAGCAATTTCATAACAGTGCATACATGTTGGCAGCATTCATTTATGGTATTTCCTGTCCATGTCTCCACAGTTGGGCTGTCAGTAACAAGTAGAAATCATCACAGAGAGCAAACACTGTCTAGCTGTTCATTAATAAGTCAGTGTTTTATATGATCAGAATTTATTTTCCTTTCATTTACTGGTCCTAAGAGCTCAGATAAGTGGGTTTTCTATCCCAGTGCTAGAGAACAGCTTTCCTTTGTGGAAATTCTTATTTTGTTTATGGACCAAAATCTCTTCTCCTCTTTTCAGTAATTTAAATCATGGGCTTTCTCTCTCTGTTTGGTTTGCTAAATAGGATTATCATCATTATCTTCTTAGTGTATCCCCTGCCCTCTCTTCTTCTACACACGCATTACTGCTTCCTTTATTGCTTTGATTTCTCCCATTTTCAGATCTGTCCCCAAACAGATACTTTGGGGTTCATATGAGACACTGAACTGCCAGGGTAGGTGGATAGATACTACAGTCCTCTTAAAAGAAACTACCTCTTTTTTGTAGTTACAGTGTTGCTGCATCAGCAAGTTTTACAAACTGCATGCAAAAAAACCCACAAAAAAACAGGAATTGTGAGAACCAGTTTTCCAGAATAATGCAGTCAGATTTCAAGGAAAAAAAAAGTGATTATTCAGTTGTCCCAGTACTTCCTAACAGTGTGGGAAGGAAATAATTCAGATTATTGAATGCTTCTTCACAAACTCATGATTAAGAGACAGGAAAAATCTGCAGATTTCTCTGCAGAGGTATTAATTGATCTTATCTTATTTGATACTTCAATAACTCGAAGACTTGGGGATCCAATCAGTCAACTGGCCCAATATCATGTGAATCAGAGACCATCTGCACACTCCAAATGAAAAGACAACAAACCTTAGGGTGTCTAAAACACACAGATGTCCTCTGCACAGATGAAGCATGGACCTATCTATTCAGAAAACACTTAACATCATTAATACAACATAAATTGGTTCATGAGAGCTACTAAGAAAACAAAGGACTACACTGTTTACAATGGCCTCAGCAGTCCTGCTTTTGAAAGAGACTGATTTTACTGAGTTTGGCAGTAGGAGCGTTATGATCAGACTGACTAGAATTTTTCTTATGTTGCTTTTTAATGAGATTAGTTGAGCAAAAAGAACAGCAAGTATGAAGCTTTATTTAATTTTTTATGGAAATATACAGAATATATTTTATGTTTCTCCACCAGAGAACAGTCAAGTCCAGTTGGTGCCAGTGTTTTGTGTGGAATTGTTTGGTGGTGGCTCAGGTACAGTCTCTAAGGGTATCTGTAAAATAAAAAAAAATATTTTAAACACATTATAGTAGTTTATGGGAATAAATATGTGGGCTGATTATAATGCAGGAATTTATTAAAGATATTTTATTCTCATGCTGTTTAGAGACACTTTGTGTGAATGTCTGCTGTTTTTCATAGCATAAATCCAGTCTCAGTCTCAGAATTCTCTGCGAATTCCCTATAAATACGTTTAATTTCTCCTTAGTGTTTCTTATATCTGGAATCAGGCGAGAAGGAAGATGCAGTTTTAAATGCAGTATCTTCCAAGGGTAAGCAGTTCTAACAGGTAAGGTCATTGCTGTATGACACCTCTCTTTTGTGAGCGGCAGAAAACACAGCCGACAGGGAGGGAAGCAGAGCCTCGCAATCCCCGGGAATCCCGCCGGCAGCCAGGCGTTCGTGGCTGCAGGGGCCACGGTGTCAAAGTCACGCCGTAGAGCAGCTATTCAAACCAGCAGCCGAGGGGCAGCGCCCGTTCTCTGGCGGGGCGGTTCTCCCGGGGCGGGCCGGAACGGGCCGGTCCCGCCGGCGAAGCGCCGGGCTGTGCCGGAGGGCGGGGGCTAACTGAGGCAGCGGGTGCCCGGCCGGGGTGCGCCGGTGAGGAGGCGCTCGGTTGCACAACTAACCTCGTGCCGGCTGGGGCAGCTCTTCCTCCGCCCCCCGCCTCTTCCTCCTTCTCCTCATTTATTTATTTCATTTATTTATTTCATTTATTTATTTATATTCACCGGAATAATAAAAATGAGAAAATCCGAGCCCTGCTTTTGGCTGCTCTCCACCAACCTGTCAGTGACGCAAGCGGAGACTACTTAAAGGCAGATTAGAGGCAGCAAGACATTAAAAGCCAACCTTCCTCCCTCCACGCCGCGGGTCTGCCGCATCGCGCCGCGCCACGAGCTGAGCGGACCGGGCTGGTGGCGGCCGCCGCGGGGCCCCGAGCCGAGCCGAGTCCAGCCGAACCTAGCCCTGCCGAGCTGAGCTCTGAGTCCTCCGACAGGGCTGCCACCTCCAGCCGCCTTCCCCTCACTGGACTGCGGGCGTTAGAGAGGGGTTGCTCTTTCGTTTGGTTTTCCTCCCTCTAAAAAAAAAAAGGGGGGGGGGGGGGCGGAGATAGGAAAAGGAAGGACGAAGTGAAAATCCCCTCCGCTTGCCAAAGTCTTTGTCTCCGGATGAACAGCGATGGGGGAATGGACTATTCTAGAGAGGCTACTGGAAGCTGCCGTGCAGCAGCATTCTACTATGATAGGGAGGTAAGGACTTCGGGGGAGCTGCGGGGGGTACGGGGGTATCCCCTTCTGTCCGAGCGGGCGGGCGGGAGGGTCGGCGGCACACGCCGGGTCTCGGCCGCGTGGGGCACACTCCCCGCGGGGCCCGTGCAGTGGGTGCTTTGAGTTCGTTTGTGTGATGCGCGGGGACACTGCAAACGCCGCCGTCCTTGTCCCCGATCAGCCGTGGGGTAGCGGGCGGCCATCGGGGACACCGCCATCAGGGTCCCGCGGCCGGAGCAACCCCGTGCCGCTCCCTCCCGTGCTTTCGTGGACCCTAACGGTCCGTGTGATTGCTTTTCCTCCAAAGGGAGGTCGGGGCGGGGGGCAGCGCTGACGGCCGCCTGAGATTTTTGACTGCGGCGGATTCGCACGGCCGCACACGGTCGCGCCGAGGCGATGCCGCGCAGGCTGCGCATCTCCTGCGCGGGAGGGGGCTGCCGCCGCGGGCCGCCGGTGCCGGACCGCCGCTGACGGGAGCCGGGCCGGGGAAGCCGCAGCCCGGGGCCCTGGTCAGCACTGGACAGCTCCCGGCGGCGCGGCGGCGGCGCGCACTGACGGGCTTCTCTGTTCCAGGATTCTGCTGACCGTGGTGGTGATCTTCAGGATACTCATTGTGGCCATTGTAGGGGAGACGGTGTACGATGACGAGCAAACTATGTTTGTCTGTAACACGCTGCAGCCAGGCTGCAACCAGGCTTGTTACGACCAGGCATTCCCCATTTCTCATATAAGGTACTGGGTGTTCCAGATCATCATGGTGTGCACTCCCAGTCTCTGCTTCATAACGTACTCTGTTCACCAGTCTGCTAAGCAGAGGGAACGGAGGTACTCCACTGTCTTCCTCACCTTGGAGAGGGACCAGGATTCAATGAAGCGTGAGGACAGTAAGAAAATCAAGAACACGATTGTCAATGGGGTGCTGCAGAACACTGAGAACTCCACCAAAGAGGCAGAACCAGACTGCTTAGAAGTGAAGGAAATCCCCAATCCTGCTATCAGAACTACAAAATCAAAGATGAGGAGGCAAGAAGGCATTTCTCGATTTTATATCATCCAAGTGGTCTTTCGAAATGCCCTAGAGATTGGATTCTTAGTGGGACAGTATTTTCTGTATGGATTCAATGTCCCTTCCATGTACGAATGTGACAGATATCCTTGCATTAAAGAAGTAGAGTGCTATGTCTCTAGACCCACTGAGAAGACTGTGTTCTTGGTATTCATGTTTGCTGTCAGTGGGATTTGTGTGGTGCTCAATTTGGCAGAACTGAACCACTTGGGCTGGAGAAAGATCAAAATGGCAGTGAGAGGAGTACAGGCAAAAAGGAAATCCATATATGAAATCAGAAATAAGGACCTGCCAAGAATGAGCATGCCTAACTTTGGCAGGACTCAGTCAAGTGACTCAGCTTATGTGTGAGTCTGTGACAGAACTGAAACACTGTGCCAGGTGGAACAGACCCAGAGACCATTAGAGAAAGGTACATTGCTTAGGCAAGCATTTTAACAAACCACCAAGAAAGCCATTAAGGTATTGGATCCGCAGTTACCGAACTAGCTGCAAAATGCAGTGCTATGTAAAAGACTGAAAAACCAGCTATAAAACTATGCTTGATCTAGCCTTACAGCACAGCTACTATTATTCCTACTTTTCTTTATAATGATTGGGTGTTATCTGTTGGTGGAGCAGCTTTTTGGTCATCATTAGGATAAGTTTACAGTTTGGACTGTCTAATTGTTGTAAATGTGTAGAATGTTCATATTAAAATCTGCAAGGATACTCTATATGGGGTGGGGAAAACAGTTGCAATGTGCAGGTGTAAGCATGTTTTAAAAGAAGGGTAATTGCACTGTAAGCAACCTGACCACAGTTCAATCAGGATATATGCGTTCACCTATCTCACAGATGTCTTATGTTATTTTGCTTGTCCAAATCATAGAGTTCATTCCTGGTGTGTATTACTAGGTATTTTCTATCATAGCTTGTGCATCAATTAGTTATGCTAAACAATAAATGCTGAATATAATTTTACCATTTTTTTATTTACCTATCCTCACACATGCACCAGAGACCTTAATCATCTTACATTAGTTGTGATCTGCAAAATATATCAGTACATTACAGTTCATTCCCTAATATGTGCATGGATAAGGTGGAGCTGGTTCATGCCAGCCAAGCTATGTATTTACCTATAATTACCTATGATGACACACACACCAAAGGAACAGAGTTAATTGCTTTTAACTGTGAATATATCATCTTCTCTCTGCTCTTATTTATATAAGTGCCATACTTGAAACATCTAACTCTGTACTTAGTCAAAAGGTCGTCTTGGGATACCAGCTGGAATAAAGTGATTTTATACTCTCCTTTGTTTATTTTATGCTGTTTAGTCATTGCAATGGTGTAAAAAGCAGCTAAAATCTTTATTGATGAATAAAGTACTTGCCTTTTTTTTTTCTTTTCTTTTTTTTTTTTTTTGTAAGCCAGAAAGATTTATTCTTCTTTATTATTGTATACAGTTGTAGAAATGTACAGGGTCAAAATAATTGACTTACGACAATTATTCTTCAGGGTTTAAAGTGTCTTGTTGATATTCTAAACTCTAAGTGACAAAACCTGGGAAATCAGGACTATTTGTTATGCCTGTTTTCCTCCTTAAGCAAGCTTTCTCTGTCTTTAAAGCCTGATCCAAAGCCCACTGACACCAACAGCCTTCTTTCTGCTGACATATAGGGCAACACAGTTGTCCACCAAGGTCACTCTGGGAATAGTCAGAGTACATTAACCTATAAATGAAACAAATGCAGCTTTTAATCAGGGAATCCAAATAGTAACCTCAGTTTTTCTGCATTACAGCTGGTTCAAGAAATACACTCTTTATGTTCCGTCAACTTACTGGTAAGCCACTGGTGCAGTCACAAATAAATCTCTGTTAACAGCAACCATTTTAACATGGGAGGCTAAGTTTTTCCTAAGGACCTTATGCAATTCCCACTGATTTCAACAGAAAATTTCCCATTGTCAACAGTAGGAGTTGGATCAGGACTGAAAATATATAGAAGTGCATTCCTAACCACATAGTGTCTGCCCTTTAAAGAAAAGGGCCAAAATGGTGCTGGAAAATTCAAGGATGCTTTATAACATAAGAAAGAGACAGGCTCAGAGTCACAGACGGCCTTTAGATTGTATTTTATTTAAAGCCTAAAAATGAATTTTATTGCATTTTGGCTTGGAGATAATGCATATAAACCTTTTCTTTTTGGCTTACAGTGAATACTTTAATGTTTCATTCTTGTGGTTTGCCAGCATTGCCACTTAAAAAAAAAATCGATTAATTCTTAGATAGTATATTCATTATCATTTTCATCTGTGGCCTTTTTTCTTCCACTGTGAAACATAAAAAGACTTTGAGATGTGTCATGTTTTTAAAGATATTTTCAAAAGTATTTCATGTGTATAATGAACAATTTTTCCAATTTGATTGTAGAAACCTATAAAGATGGATTTATGAAATGATTCTTTGCGATACAAATGCACACTGATATTGCTAGTTGACTGCATGCTCACTGGAAGACTGCATGTTATTTTTAGAAGGACAACATGGCAGCTAAAATCTCCATCTGCAATATAACAAGCTTCTGAAGATTATTATTTGACACAGAAATCCAAGTCTAATTTTCATTTTTCACAGTCCTGGGATGGTTTGCAAAACATTCTTTTGAATAGATATTAAAGCTGAAAGTGTTGTTTGACAGTCATAAGCATTGTTTTAATGTTGAAGAAACAGGAGATTGTGTGCAAAGGACTTGATCCAGTGCCAATTAAAGTTGAAGGAAAAAACCTCATGCTGAATTCCCTGGGCTTTGGTTCAGGTTCAGCATAATTTCCTGTTAGGCAGAAGCCCTAATGCAAGTTATTTCCAGTGGCTGCATAGCAGTGTTTAGTCAAACTCTAGTGAACGTTCATTTCTTGAAAACTGTAAGGTTTTAATACCTTACAATTCTTTAGGTAAGACTAAGAAAGGATTTGTTTATAATAGTCAATGCCAGTGACTCAGTTAATTCAATTGTTTTATGCGGTTGCACATTTTGTACTCCAGTAAGTTGGGATTCTTTAGAATTTTCATAAGAGAAACATATAAAGAAATGTAAATGTTAGTTTGTGCAACAGGATCAGTGATAAAGTAGACATAGACTCATTTTTTTGATTGACAGAAATGCCATCCTCCATATTTACACTAAATAGAATACAGCTTTTCATATTTCAGAAGAGAAATGAAATGGTGTCAAGAGATTAGTTGTTGTAATCTTCCTTTTCAATTGTTGTTTTTCATTTCTAACTAACTACTTATTTTTCATGGACAAGAGAAATATTGCAAACACTTTTAAAATCAATGTATCGTGTGAGAGTCATATGATTAATGTTAATGGACTGTTTGCATGGAAGCTGACTGTTCATTTACAGAATAATGCATTAAAATTGTCACAGCAATGGAAAAGTTTGTTAACTGAACACAACTGAGTGAACACGAAGCTGAAGGGCACATTACTGGCCACTTAGGTCTTGCTCAAGCCTTGATGAAGTGAATTAGTCTTGCCATTGACATCTGTGGAAGAATCAGACATTAAATATGAACATTAAATTCATGTTTGCTTTATTCATCGTACACCCTGTTTTGTACCGGTGGACAATATTGTATATCATCATGTTTGCAAACATAAAAAATACGCTGACTAAGCTCTTATGGAAAACTGTGATAGAATTTAATTCACTATTGGTTCTGTGGAATTTTAAAATTTACATAAAATAATTATATTATTTCATTTTTACATAATTTGATCTTGTGCTTCTTGAACCTGTGTGAATTTTGAAAACTATTTGCGTAGAGGTTTTGAACCCTTTCACTAGGTATATGTGATTTGCAATGAGGTTTTTTTTTTTTAATAGATTAAAAAAAAAATGAAAACTAGCTTCATTTTGCATAGGGAAGCTGAATTGACCATTTTTATAAATAGTTCAGTTTTAAGGACCATTGACTTTGAGGAAATATAAGGTTTTTCATCTTTCTTAATGAAAATGTGAAGAACAAAGAGATCAACTGAAATGAATGAATCACGGAAGTGGTAAGACAGATTTTAGTTTGTTTTATGCTAGAGAAGTCAGAACCACACAGAAACTCCAAAGATGACTCAGTGCTTGTCTCACATATCTGTAATAGGGTAGGACCTAGCTGCACCATAGGAAAAGATACACATGAAATATTAAGGTTAAATATGAGGAAGAATTCTTTCCATCCACATCTAAAAGAAGACATTTATTGTAAGAGAAGAGAATGGACCAGATGGATATTGTCCTTGCATCCTTCTGGTTTTATTTTGTTTGAATATAGAAATTTCACATCCTTTTACCCTTTCAGGGAAACAGGTTAGAGGCTTTTGTTTGGTGTACAGGTATAGAAATGGGAATAAAGAAACAGAGAATTATGAAGGAGAGAACAGGCATAGGTAATCCTCATTTAGCATGTAGTCTTGTTCTTCATTAAATCAATGATGAGACTTTGTTTTCTGTGGGACCAAGTCAATTCCTAGATGGTCAGAAACTAAGTTTCATTATTTCATGAAATTAGCAGGAGAGATTACATTATTTTTATATAGCACACCCATCCCTGGACACTGTGGGATACTTTTTCCAAAAGTTCTGTTTTATTGTAAGCTCTCAGAAAACACACTAGGTTAGTATCAGTTACTTACACCAGATTCTAAACCTCACTCCCCTCCCAATGAAACTTTGATGATATCTCTGTGGAGAAAAATTGCAGTGGGAAGTGCTTCATATTATTTCTATTAAAATGTACTAAAAAAGTCAATCAGGTGTCAGAAACCCATGAAATAAGTGCAATCAGATGACAGGGAGAATTCCATAGAGCTGCATTAATAATAAACCACAAAAATTATATGTATAAATATATAGCTAAATATATGCAAGATTGTTAAAGGAATTTCATCTAAATTATATTACTGTGTTACAGATTGAATTTCAGAGTCGGGTACAGAAGTCACATATTCAAAGAGACAGTTAAAAACTGTGCAAATAATGCACAGGCATGTATTCTTGCAACCAGGTGCAATGACCTGACTGGATATCTAACATACAAAAAACCTCCACAATCCCTCTTTTCCTGTGAAATTCTGGGACTATGGGCTATACTAGTTGCTGTAGCAAGTTAAACTGAGCGGCTGTGTATTCAAGCTATAGCTAAAAAGATGCTTGCCTCCTCTGCATCTATCAGCTTTTCCTGGTGGTGACTGAAATACAGGATGAATCAGATCTCTAGCTTGTAGGAACCGATGTATACAATGACTCTCTGATGTCCCTGCAAAGTGAGAATCTCTCCTGTATTCAACAGAATGTGAAAGGTATTTTTCTACTCATCTACTTTTTTTTGTTTGTTTGTTTGTGTATGTGATGTGGCTTGAAAGGACATAGAAGGGTTACCAGTATCTGAGAATAATTAATAAACCCTGAAGTGATTAAGCAATTCTGGACTTTTAGTTTCTTTCACCAAAACCAGCATTTGATGCATACAATTTCGCTATAAATATATTCACGGCACATAGTTAAATGCAACTTTAATTTTTGAAATATTTTGTGCAGGTTCTGATGCAGTCATAATCAATGCTTTCATATTTTTTTTTTTCCAGAGAAAGGTCTGAAGATTGCTGGTTGAAATTGACTCAATCCCTGTTTTTTTTTAAGAAGTATTATTAATAGTTTATCCTCTATTTTAAATCTGTTAACATTTTTTTTTTTTTAAGTGCTAAGGTAAACCATTATTTGCACCAGTAAAGTAGCATTGCCTCTGGAAGAAATTATTTCCTTTTTGATGACAAGTTATATTTGTCATATCTATAAGTTTTTAGAAAAATTAACATTGAGCAGTGATTTTATAACATATTAGAATTACAGGCTGTGAGGAGATAAGATTAAGGAAGTAAAACTAGAAAAAAAGTAATGATTTGTGGGTATTAAGAAAAAACAGGTGGGCTATGGGCTTACTTTTCTCTGCCTATGCAGTTTAGGGATAAAAGCGTGTTCAAAACACATTCATAAGCAAGGTTCCTTGCATTCATAATACAAGGTTCCTTGCATTATCTCTTATGTAAGCAAAAAAACTCTAGAAATAATTTATAAATATTTTCCAGCTTTTTCTTTGAAGGATCTAAATGACACATTACAGTGTCCAAAGCCATAAAGAATAGTGATGTACCTGTGAGTATCCCTAACTTTACTGACTTTGACATATCTGGAGATTTTTTGAAATGCACCATAATCTTCATCACAGGAATGCAATGAAAAACATTTTGCCGTTATAAAATTTGCCCATCAGAAAACAGACGATACTTGACATAGATATCTAGCAGACTTAGATGGAGTGATCAGGCTTAAAGCTTCACACTAAAGGGTGACTTGTGATGAATATGCATCATGAATGGAATTTCTGCATGGTCAGAATAACCTAAATGTAAAAGGCCTTTCACATTTGTGATGTACTAGAGATTCAGATGTTTTGTAGCAAGATAACATCTATAGGAATTTCTTTACTCTCTCCCTTGGAAAAAGAAAACGAACCTGCTCCAGTGATATCCTTCATGTAAGAATGTGTATATGTACAGCTTCTCAGAGAGAAGAGTCCCCATCTGACATTGCTAGATACCCACAAGGAAGTGTACTGGAGCAATATTTAGTTTACATATCTATAGAGATAAATGTATTCAACTCTTTACCATCATTTTCCAATGTGCAAGTGGGAAAATAGTTGGCCAGAACGAGGAAATATTTTGTTGTCTCTACTATAAGACTATGAATGATACTATAGGGTTGTGACAGCTACTGTAAGGCTGCTGCACTCCTGTGTGCAAATATTTAAATGTAATTAGCTCCTGAGTGGCCACTGGTCTAAATGCCTGTCCCGGAGGTACCCTATGGCTTACATACCTAGTAAAGAGAACTAACACACTAACACACCTTTTTTTTTTTTTTTTTTTTTTTTTTCCCAGCATCACTCTTCCTGCAGCTTCCCATCACAAGGTATAACTCTCATTCAAGCAATCGTGTTTTCTCAAAATTTAGCCTAGGACAGTGGATCATATTCTCACAACAACTAAAACCACAACACTGGCTCCAATCTGTTCAGCAGCATAAGCAAAACCACAGGAGAGAGATGAGGAAGAGCTGGCTTTGCCAGTTTGCTGCTGCCGAGGAGTGGGGAAGGAAAGCTGTGATTACTGCTTGCCCTTGCCTTCACCCTTGTCCTCACTTCTCAGAGGCGGCTGTCACCTCACATATGCAGCCATTTCCTGGACCCAGCAGCTGTGGTGAGCTCCGTCATCGTGTCTGTTGTTCTGTCCTGCCCGCTGGTGCCTTTGTGGGGAGTGTAATGGGCCCAACAACTGAAAGACCCTGGCAGTTGGTAGCTCTTGCTTGTCCAGGGATGGTTTCGTTGTTCTTGAGCAAGACAAGCATTTTTCTTGTGCAAGAGAGTTGACTGTAATATTATGCCCAAGGCAACTCTTGATAGTTCATGCATTCAATCCACAGCACAAAAAAATGGTTTAATAAATACGAGAGTCATTTTATGAAATTAGGACTCTAATTTCTCAGTTGCTAAGAGATATACACAACAAAATTATTTATGTTGGATCATTCATCCAGATATGCTGACTCATTACAGAATTAGTGCATATTTCAGGCTGAATTCTACATAGGGAAGTGTAAGGGTACTTCTGTCAATGCCAATTAGAAATCCTTAAACTTATCTGAGAAAGAATATAATGTTAAAAATAAGGGCAACAGGGCAGCATTTTCTAAAAAGTTTCTTTTTTTTTTAAATAAAATACTACATGTAAAAAAGGTATTTTTTCTTTACTTCTGATGAACATAACGTGCAATTGTTCCCTTGCTAATTTTTATAATTCTTTTTATAACACCTTCTTCTGGCACTCCACATACTCAGAGCTCCAGCATAGTTCAACACTGAAGATGAACATACTGAAATAGATAAATATCCTCAAGTGAAAAAGCATGAAGTTCAAAGACTTCCAGAAAAAAAATATATAGTTGACTATACTCTAGAAATATGCTGAACTGTTTTTTAAAACAGAATTTATCCAGAAAAGTTCTAAACAAGTACCAGGAGAGACTAACAATTTTTTTAAAGAATTGGGGGAGTGAGGTCATGGACTGAAAAATATTTAATACATTGTTAGGTGAATATTTATTTTGCTGGACCTGACAACCCTGAGAGAGTTGAGGCTGCCCCAGCTCCATGTTCCACATCCAAACAGTAGCAAGGCTGAGCACGTATTCCCAGTGGGCACATGCACACAGTGCACACACATGAGCATCGCACACACACGTGGCTGGCCACATGGATCGGACAGAGCACTCACAGGGACCTCATCCCAGCCCCCTTTCTGACTGTGCAGGATGCAGGTGCATTAGTGGAGATACATACACACATGTATACAATGTGGATCCACGCAACAGCCAGGCTCAGACACCTTATCTACCCAGCAGCTGCCCCTGGATCCCACTCTCCGCAGTTGCTGTCACCTGGATACTGTCCCACTCCAGGTGCTGCTGCAGACCCCTCTTGGCCCCCCCAGGTACACACATGTATGGCCACCGAAAGCTGGCTCGGACTCCCCTGATCCCCAATAGCCAACCCTCCCTATGGCCCTGTCATTAGAGACACACACACACACTGGAAGGTCTCACTCATAGAGACCTCTAGACCCCACCGTCCTGCCAGCAGCAGGCCAAGACTCCCCAGCCCCTCCAATAGCCAGGTCCTGGTGCAATCTCAGCCTTAGAGACACACAACCACCACCCCCACCAGCTTCTCAGCCACTTCACCCACTCACCAGCTTGTCTGACTTGATCTTCACTTGTGCTCCCACCCCAGCATGTGCTCCAGTGTCTGGCAGCCAAGCCTCTAAGCCCAGTCCTAGTTCTACGGTTGGCACTGGCTTTCACTCAGGTCTCTCTTGTTACCAGCACCCAGGCACACAGGATCCCCAGTCTGTGGTCTGACTCCAGTTGCTGGCACCCAGACCCTCATACAGACACAGTATCACAGTATCACAGTATGTTTGGGATTGGAAGGGACCTCAAAAGATCATCTAGTCCAATCCCCCTGCTGGAGCAGGAACGCCTAGGTGAGGTCGCACAGGAATGTGTCCAGGCGGGCTTTGAATGTCTCCAGGGAAGGAGACTCCACAACCTCCCTGGGCAGCCTGTTCCAGTGCTCTGTTACCCTCACTGAGAAGAAGTTCTTTCTCAAATTTAAGTGGAACCTCTTGTGTTCCAGCTTGATCCCATTGCCCCTTGTCCTATCATTGTTTGCCACTGAGAAGAGTCTGACTCCATCCTCGTGGCACTCACCCTTTATATATTTATAAACATTAATAAGGTCACCCCTCAGTCTCCTCTTCTCCAAACTAAAGAGCCCCAGCTCCCTCAGCCTTTCTTCATAAGGGAGGTGCTCCACTCCCTTAATCATCTTTGTTGCCCTACGCTGGACCCTCTCCAGCAGTTCCCTGTCCTTCTTGAACTGAGGGGCCCAGAACTGGACACAATATTCCAGATGGGGTCTCACCAGGGCGGAGTAGAGGGGAAGGAGGACCTCTCTCGATCTACTGACCACCCCCCTTCTAATACACCCAAGGATGCCATTGGCCTTCCTGGCCACAAGGGAACAGTGCTGGCTCATGGTCATCCTGTTGTCCACCAGGACCCCCAGGTCCCTTTCCCCTACACTGCTCTCTAATAGGTCATTCCCCAACCTATACTGGAACCTGGGGTTGTTCCTGCCCAGATGCAGGACTCTACACTTTCCCTTGTTAAATTCCATCAGGTTATCCCCCGCCCAACTCTCCAGCCTGTCCAGGTCCCGCTGGATGGCAGCACAGCCTTCTGGCGTGTCAGCCACTCCTCCCAGCTTAGTGTCATCAGTAAACTTGCTGATAGTACACTCAATTCCCTCGTCTAAATCGTTAATGAATATATTGAATAATATTGGCCCCAGTACTGACCCCTGAGGCACTCCACTAGATACTGGCCTCCAACTGGACTCCGCACCATTGACCACCACTCTCTGGCTTCTCTCTTTAAGCCAGTTTGCAACCCACCTCACTACTCTATTGTCTAGACCACACCTCCTCAATTTAGCTGTGAGGATGCTGTGAGGGACTGTGTCAAAGGCTTTACTGAAGTCAAGGTAGACCACATCCAACGCTCTGCCATCATCCATCCACCTTGCTACATTCTCGTAAAAGGCTATGAGGTTGGTCAAGCATGACTTACCCTTGGTAAAGCCATGCTGACTGCCCCTAATGACCCTCTTATCCCTGATGTGCCTTGAGATGGCACCAAGGATAAGCTGTTCCATTACTTTCCCAGGGACAGAGACACAGAGACACACCTAGTTAGAGAGTCCCTCGCCCAGGAAGGAGTTGGAGATTAATTTAATAAGAAGATAGGACAGAGTGGGCTGGTCAGGTACATGGCCAGACAAGCTTATCAACAAGCAAACTCCACCTGATTGGTGCCACTGTCTCCCCTTATCCCCACACTTATTCCCCTGCAAATCACCTAGATCCCTCCTTTTCCCCACATTTGATTTTTCCCCAAGACATCCCATAATAAAACCTGCATAATCTTGAAATGCATTTTCCCTGCATACCATGATATGTTCCACATCCCTAGGCAGCCTCCCACCCCAACCTCAGTCAAAGCAAAACTCTCAAAAGGTACTCTGGGCTTGGCTCATCTTGATGGGCTTCATACCCAAACTCTGGTGCTGAAGTTCCTCTGGAGGAGCTTAGACAGATTATACCCTCCTTTGAGTTCTTAATTTGTGTTGTTTCATTACATTTGTACCCCTATGCTCCTCTGGGTATGTGGAGATGGGCTTTTTATGGGCTGATGGCTCCTATGATGGGTGTTGCAGTAATTGGACAGGATATTCTTTAGATCCCCAGCTGCCAGCGTTTCTCTGTCTTTTTTGGGGGGTGTACAGATGATCTTTGATCATATAAAATCTTTTATTAGATAGATATGCAGCTTTTGGAAATGTCATTATTCTTCTGTCAGAGCTTATAGCAGAAACACATAATAGAAAAACTTCTAAAATTTCTTTAGATGTATCTGTAAGAGATCCTGCAACTCGTTTCAAATTGCTGAAGAAGGAGTGTTAACTGATATGGTAAGCTTTGTAAAGAAGAAGCTGAGCTGTGCAAACACAGAAGGTTTTTTGCTTATTTTGCAAGGGTAGTCAATCACTTTTTGTCATTTTTTTCCTCAACTAAATGAAAGCATTTTGCAGTAACTTGAGTGAAAGTTGGCTTCACATTTGTTAAGGAATTCAGTCCTGACAAGTCTCCTGCAGAGAAGGGGAGCTGAGAGCTGGGGCTGCTGACTTCTTAACTGTGTCAGCTGGTTCTTCTGCAATACCTGTCAGCACCCTTAGATCTGACTGTCAGCAAAGCAGCTTCTGTCCTCCAATGGATCTGCTGACTTGCTTTTTAATGGAGACATTAAGCTCTACGGCCAAATCAACAGGAAGTATACCATGGCTTCTGTAAAAGCAGGGGGATTTCTAAGTGTTTAGGTCATTCGCATCTGAAGTTTTTATCTTAAAGATGAAAAAAATTATCCTTTCTATCTATAGTATAGTTTCTTTGATTTTATTTTTATCAACTGCTTTATTATTGATAGTGGATAGTAAAAACTTGATATCTGGAAAATTTTGAAAATCTCTAATTTACACAATCTTAAAAACATATAGATAGGTCTGTATTGTTGCTTATATTCTGGTTTCATTCATTTTGTTAAAATGGTTAGTTCAAGTTATATCTCAGCCTTTATGCTTGTAACTCAGTCCCTATTCTTCAGCTTGATGGCTGTTGACAGGCTCAGAAGAATGTATTTCAGAGCATATAAAATGCCTTTCATAAATGTTCTGTTAGAATCCCAGCAATTGTCTACTTGAATAAATTTTTAGTGTTTTATTACAGATAGCAGGTCTGAGTTTACTGTGAAACAGACAGCAGCTCACTCTCTGCCCTCTTACAAAATCAGTGCAGTAAGTGCAGCATGCACAGAACAAACATGAGGATGAAAACACCTGAATGAAAAAGAATATGCAGAGATGTTTACAGTATAGGCTGTCCGTTGTGGTCTAGACACCCTTCACCAACCTACAGAGGGAATACCTAGATGGATATTTGCAGACTCTGCACAGACTCACATTTTCACCATGTCAAGTGAGAGCAGAGTCTGGCTCTGTTTTTACAACTAAGCAATGTCACAAAAATATAATTAAGATTAAACTCATTCTCTTGTACAGTTATTACAGCTTTATGTCCGTATGAAATGTATGGTACTTCAAAATGAATATGAAAAATTTCTTTTTTGTTTCAGTCACATATTTGGTCAGTTTGCTAGTTCCCCATTACACTTATATATGCATCAGAATGTTCATATACATTGTGAAGATCTGAGGTTGTATTGACTCCCTCTGTGTTTAGGCTGCCCTTTCAGTACTTACAGAAGGAAACATCATGAAAGATCCTGTTCATTGTACAGACATCTTAGGCCTTCCCTTCCATGTGGACTGTTCTTTGATAGCTGCTTAGCCATGGGCTTATTTTGACTTCACTCAAGTGACTTTAAAAGCTAATGACAGAAACACTTGTTAAGAAAAGTGAGTGGCTCAGCCCCATGGCACAGCAGAACATCTTGTTACCATAGTGAGAGAAAATTCAGTCACCTTTATTTAAGGGTTATATTGTGCAACCACTTATGCTGAATTTAGCAGTTATTGTTATTTACAGTTACCCCACTGACCTGACCACACACTGAGGAAATGTACACATCTCTGTAAACCATCTCCTCCTTCAGCTCCTTGCTGTCACTTGCATGCTATAAGGATTATTTCCATGCTGCAGTTGCACAGGTGTGCTCAGATGCTGTTATGACGCTGGCTGTGGTGATACAGGGAATTGACAATTAACTAATTAACACTTAAAGAACTAACATTTGACAATTACTTAAAGAACTAACCCTACCCCACATCACTAAAGAGCCAACAGAGAGCTAACCCTTTAACCCACATAGCCTTGCTTAGCTTTATGTAACCGTGTACAGAGATGAGGACCCGGGTTCATGATCACTGTGCAGCAGCAACCAGGAGGAGCCGGAGGTGGAGACGATGGAAATGGTCTCCCAGAACTCATTGTAATAAGAACCACCTTCTCGGGGACAGGTTATGAATATGTACAGGTGTTCCTAAAAACTTTCATGAATATGTAACACTTTACTGTATTTAACCAAGCTCACAACTACTGCAAAATGCACACGCATCTTGGGTGAAGCTATTCCCTGTGTGTGTCTGACATCATAAAATACATACCTTCCTTACAACCTCAAGGGTTGTAAGATCATTTCCGTGCCTCAGTGGTGTCTGGGAACTCACATCCTGCTGTTAATGTCTGCTGAGTCCCATCCTCCTGAGGCTCAATGGCTTCGGTTTAAACAAACTTGGTTTCATTTCACTCCACTGTGGGCAGTTCAGGGACTGTATCCTCTGTGTTCTATGGGTTTTCCATGAACCTTTGGATTTTGGTGGAGCTACACTGTCATAAAAAAGGAAATGGTGAAGCAAAGCCCTTTTTTTCCCCCTGTTATTAGAAACCAGTAATAGACCAAGAGGCCTCAACTGAAGTTTTGTGAAAAATGTATTATATGTTACATTACAATGGAAGCTAAAGTAACAATAAGATCATATATGGATGTTCCTTTATTATAGCAGCTTTTTGTTGCTTCTGTAAGGGTTATTATCTTCATTTCTTTCCTTGGATGTGTTGTATTTTGACTGCTTGTTTTTTGAACACAGCTTTTTTCATGGCTATCTTTTGGTAACTTACACATAAGTAGCAGTCCATGGATAACAGATTGGGGGGAAAAAGGGTAAAGATAACTTACAGAACGTCAGTAAAATAATTGGCAGAGTCTAGAATAAAGCTTACAGGGAAACCCAAGGTCTGGTATGTAACTTAAAAGGTCAGTATCTCACTCTGATTTCTCGTGTTCTGCTCTTAGCAGTGCATGAACCCATCTTCTTAATAATTAAGAAGCTATTCAAGCATCTATTTTAATCTATTTGTTAGTTGATATATCACATAGATCACATATTTAGTCACATAGATCTAGGACATTAAGTAGCTCAGTTTTGTCAGATTCATTATTGTTCACCTTTGTAACTCATACATGAGCTTCAGTACTAAATCACATCAATTTAATTCAGTCTTCTACTTGACACGTCTGTAACAAAACACAATGACTAAAATACTACCCTTGGTTTTGTAGCTAACTGGTCCAAAATGTTCCTTAATACTGTTTACCAAGTAAAACTCTTCTATTAAGAATTAGTTTATTCATGTTAAGAGCTTGTAATTAAAAGGATTTCACACATACTTCCCACACTCTCTGTTCTAAAGTGCTGCAGAAAAAGGAGTAAACTGAAAACAAAATAATGGCAATTCTTTCAACTTTGAGTTTCATCCTTTTTGCCTACAGAGGTATTCATCACTCTACAGGTACCCTAGAAAGATAAAACAAGATCTAAGAGTGAATTAAGCCTATGCATCTCTGAAAGGGCAAGGGAGAGAGAGAGAGAGCACTTCTTGTGCAGGATTAGCCACAGTGGAGGGTTGTCAGCTCATCTCAGGTCAGGGACTGTGGTTCAAAGCCTGACAGCCACCATAATATCTTGTTATCAACATGTAGAAGATTAGCACAGGCTTTGGATTGGGAAAGGAGATGTTAAATTCCCTGAAAAGCATCTAATATTCTTTATGTTCATCCCGCATGATGAAAATAGTGAAACTTTCTATGGCCCTTCTGCATGGAGCCAGCACTTGGTGCTGTTGAAGTTGTTACCACTAAGGACCCAGAACTTAGCCAGAAGTACACCAGTTTGTGTCTGAAGGGTTTGTCTAAAACCCAGGACAAGAAGAAACATTTAGAATTTCTGTTCATTAATTGTCTGTAATTCTTTAAATTCAACCTGAGGATGCTTGTAAGGTAGTAATGTGTAATTCATCAGCTCCCCTGAGACAAAACATTATGCAAAAATCTTGAAAGTGAAAGAACTGGGGATTCTAAAAATATTCTCCATATGTAGTGCTGTGACACCTGATAAAAGCTGGATATCAGGAGGGAAAGTGAGATATGCATCTAATTGCAGCCTTGTAGCTTCTGCAAAGTTATTTGAGTGGATTCCCATTTACTAGCTTTGCAAGTCTGCTTTTTCTAACCACCAAATATAGTTTTGATCTCAGGGAGGTACAGACTGTAATCTGAACTTGCTATCTTTATTTCCAGAAAAAAATGGATGTGCATATAACTTGTACTGATTTTTTGTGAAAACTGCAATCAACTTGTATTTCAAATAAGTTGAAAAAACAGTATTCATTTTTCACAGTGACTGTATATTCAACTGAATATAGGATCTTTCTTTATCAGTTTTTTCTATTTGATGGGATGAAAATTCCAGGTATGTTTTGTACATTTGTTTGAGAGAAATTTAAGACTTCTTCCACTGGTAAAAAACCCTCTTCAGCCTAGGGCATTCCACTATCCAGTTTGCTTATTTTATCAATTTGTCTTTAGAAAATGAAAACCTTGTACCCGATCTGTTCTTCTGTATTCTTCTGCTTGTTGAACACTACCTTGGTGCAAGGTTAATTTCAATGACCAGCTTTGCTACTATGGCTTGAGACTTGACAGAGGAGTGGCAAATAATTCCCACTTTTTGTCACTTTCTTGATTATTTAGTAGATATGACATGCAAACGAAACTATATGATTAGTGCTAATGCATTTTCACTCGTTACCCATGAAGCAAATGTTCCTGGCTTGTCTATGTGAAACAAGTATGTGAATTCATAGCAGTTTTCCTGATGGAATATGTTCTAGTAATACTTGGTAACCTTAACAGTTCTATTTAGTCTGTGTAATCACCTTTATTTGTTTACAAGGTTGTTCTTACCTCTGTTGTAGTCTCTCAACTGGTACATACCGTTTGATACTGCTGTTCAAGTGACATTCTGTAAACTGTCTGGAATGTTTTTTTTTGTTCCCTGTCCTCTCCATCCCCCCACCCCCCTTTTATTTTTTCTCATTTGTTTGGTTTTTGTTTGGTTTGTGGATTTTTTTTTTTTTTTTTAACAGCTAACTGTGTCTGCTTGTGAAAGAAACATGAATGTTTTAGAACACAGTGGTTCTTTTAAATAAGGTGGTCTTGCTTATAAAATAAGCATGGGATGCTATGAAGCTAGAATTTGGTGAAGGCTGAAAACTAATTCACAAAGATTAACAGCTCTATGACGTGAAGATCTAAGGACAGACTAGGAAAAAAAAAATTTCTGTGGAAATCTTACTTCTCGAGCTGACTGGAAATAATAATAATCTTTACCAAGAAACTTCTATGAATGTTCCTTGTAACTTGATCAACAAAAATCTAATCTACTTATATAAACACCTGCTTTGTTCTATCATTCATTGCAACTAAAGAGGGCAGAAACCAGTGAAGGGAAAAACAGACAGAACAGTTTATGAAGCAACAGTTCTAACACTAATCTGGTATTTGGAAAAATATTTGTTTATTGAAATTGTCCAGAGCACTAGGTAAAAGTTTCATTTGTTTGAATTTTGACTAGTGCTGAAGACGAAATGTTGTTGGACCTATATTGCAGGAAAAAATAAAACGAAGAATGTTGATGCATATACTTAATATAAAGTTAATTCTGATTTGCTAATCAAATTATATGAGTACAAACAGTAAAATAAAAAAGAATGCTTGACTGTGTATAGAAAATACTTATAATATTAAAAGTACCTATAGTTCACATCTGATAATTCTGTGAACACTTACACCTGTGCAAGCATATTGACTTTCTGTTGGTTATGTGTGTGTATATCTTACAGTAAAATTTGGTCCAGTGACTTCTGCTGTCATGAAAAGTAACCATATTATTTTGATAGGAAAATCCACAGGGAGAAAAATGCATATATATATATATGAATTAATTTGCTTTAAATAGTGCAGGATGTGATTTAATGATTAAACACACCAGTCTTTGGTAAAAACAGGTACCAGATGGTATGCATAGCAAAATATGTTTGCTCTATACCTGTGGGTTTTGAAGTAAAATACAGCCTTTCAAACATCTGGCATACCACTTCAAGACATCTGAAAGTGCACAAAGTTGACAGAAATTAGCAGATTACAGAAGCCTATGTTGAGCAGATTTAATCTGAATTTTATACAAATAGTGGAATGAAAGAGTTAGGAATATCAACAGCATACCAGAAAACAGCACTTCCATAGAGCATTTTATATCTAATTTGTAGATTGCTAGCTGAGCAATACCAGCTTTCTTAGAATAGCTACAAATGTCATATATAATTTATTCCGTAGTTTCCATTGCTAGACAGAAAAAACTACACTGAGAGTTATCTAAAAATGTGTTGACATGGCGGCTTATCTATAAATAATAAATACTTTTGTACTATCTCCTAAGGGAGCTGTCAGAGAAGAAATCCAACAACCTACAGTATCTTTTCTTTTTCAGTAGGGTTGACAAACACAACTTTATTGTTCCAGTCCAACACAGGATCTGCATAACGCTGTATGCATCAGTAACTCTAACAGAGTTATCTTATGGAACTGTGTACATACATAAAGTTGTGTTTGACTTATTGGGAAGGCTATGTTTACAGTACACAATGGGAAGAGGGAATACTGCAGTGACTATAAACCTAACTTTCTCCTTGGGCTACTCAGGTTTTTTAACACGGATAGCCTTCCCCTTAAACCTCAGGCTAGCTCAAGTGTCTCCTCAGGGCACTTCAAAGTGCTGCACATCTTTTATTTCCAAACCAGTCAATTCCACAGGATATTGACTGCTTGCTTTAAAGTTTCTAGAATATGCAGAATCTATGGTATATAGAATAAAGTGGTTGTAATCAAGTGATCATAGGAGTTGACATTTTCCATATCTAGCAGTTGCCTGAAATATGTATTTTATTTTTTTTTTCTGCTAAATTGAGTGAAGGATTTCTTCTGAATAAAGAGTCCAGGAAAAATACACTTTTCTTCTATTGTACCTGAGCTAGTGCATTGGATTGTGTGATTATGCAGTCTATAGCCAGAAGTGTGAGAGGAGTAAGCAGGCTGATATCTACACTGGATTGACTTTGACTCCAGTGTTCAAATGAACAGCTGAAGAGCCTGAAGCTAAGGCTTCAGGGACAGTAGGTGGTAGTAGGTCTGATGCCATGCTGAACAGACTGGAGGAACTGGCAGAATCCCTTCATGCAACTGGTATTCAACAAATATTCCAACCACCATTCAGATGGCTTGTGCTCTGGTGATGGGTTGTAGTTTGAATATCCACAGAAGAGCCTGACAGGGTCTGACAGATGTATTTGGCCAGGATAGCTGCTACCTTTATAATATAAAAGTGTCTTAGATGTTCTAATGAAAATCGACTGAGGTAATGTCATGTTTTTGGGCATTAAAAATAATGTGGGAAAATTCTGAAGGAAAATCACCAGACTATGAGCATCTCAAGTTGATCAAATACTTAAACGACAGCCTGAATATGGATGCTTTCCTAAAAGAGAATGGTTAAATACTTTGCCATACTGCAGCCTGTGAGTTTGACTATTTATTTAGCCAGTTTAATAGGAACTAAAGGCTACAGTGTGTTCAAATGCTCAGTTCTATTCAATGGAAAATTTTTCAGCAACAGTATAATATTTACAGGAATTACTGCTTTGCAACAATATTTTTCCTGTGTTCAATCTGAATATCAAAAGCCTGAGAACAAATTCAGCTTTAGGTATGTAGTTTTCAGGACCTTAAATATTACTTAGACTAGTTGATTTTCACTTCTCTGTCACCAGTGTCTGGAATATATTTGATAAGAAAGAAAACTAATCTACAGAAGGTTTTTCCCTCTTCCTTCTTTTCTCAGGGACTGATACTTTTTGAGCGGTTTTGTTGACAGTACCTGTTCCAGATATTAGAACAATATCTGCGTTACTAAGAATGACCTCCAACACTAGAAATAAATAAATTATGTGCCATTCACAATTGAATCACGAGAGTTCAGTAATACAGGAATAAATGTTCCACTCTGAAACATTGTCCTGCTTCTGACTATACATGAAGCAGCAGTCTTTCCTTTTCCTTTCTATCAAGAGGTAAAATTGGGTAGCAGAACTTCATTGTGTGAATACCTCCAGTCTTTGTACAATCTTCCTAATCCTGTCTGCAGAACAGTCTGTAGAAGTTAGGACATTTTTATGGTTAAAATCAAGGCTCTTCAGTCTGAAAACTGGTTTTGCTTAGTGCAGCTATTAAATTCCGGTCTTGTTTTGGTTAATGTAAAAGTAGAGGGAGTGACATGAGCATTTTCTGTCCTTCACCACAGCTGGGAGAATAGACATTGTCCGTTGCAGCACACTGTCAATTTGGAAACCTGCCATTCTCCTGAGAAAAAGTTTTTGGTTGGTCTAACCTTGCTGTTTCTTGGGGGCAGCTGGACTTGTGGGCCAGGACACTGGCTCACTGAATCATCTATGTTGGTTTTCTGTGTGACATTTTAAAGGCTCTGTTTTAAAACATGGCTTATTCAAGCAAGTTATGTAAATAATTAACAAAAAAAGGGAAGGGTGGATGAGGGCATGTGCAGGTCAGTAGACTGAGTTATTTCGCTTTCTTGACAGGCAGTAAAAGCCCAGTGGTACATAGAGAGGCAGTCTGACTTGTATTCTGCATTCCTCTTTGGAGCCTCCTGTGTTCGTCCTGTCTCAGGAAGAAATTGTTGCTTGCCTAGCCAAGCGAGCTGCTTTTTTAGGATGGTCTAAACTGGACCCTCTGAAACAATATTCTGAGTTTGGCCATAGCAAAGTGCTAATGCCCTGTACCTCTTAAATGCACTTCTGTTTCTGCTCCCATTTCAAGCATGTGAAACATACTAAGCTCATTTGACATTGCAAATTGTCTTTTTTCCTCCAAACTGTGGAGGAGACTTGTGGCCTTGCGGTATGTAACAGACCTGGTCTGATGACCACATGTGATTGAAGGAGGGTGACTGAAGAGGTAACAGCAGCCTCAACTGAAAAACATTCACCTTTCAAGTGGGAAAATGTCCCTTTGGGGAGGAAACGTTAAACTGTTGTTTTTCACTGCAATTGTGAGACCATAGACTGGGATTCATAATATCTGTATTTCATTGTTATCTGGAAAAAATGCTATGAGGGTGGTATAAAAAACTGATTGCTATCTTCAAACGAAATGCAGTGGGCGAAAAAAATCTGACCTAGTTTTTGAGGACACTGGAATGTTTATCCTTGCACTTAATCTCAGTGTAAATAACAAGGATGCTGTACCTAACTATTGAGTTAATGTACTCATAGGAGGCCAAAGAATGAAGGTATGACAGACATATTTGGTAGGTTAGGCTTTCCACATTGTCCTGTGGTTAAAAAAAAAAAAAAGAAAAAAGACGAAATTATTAATTGTTATCTTGACTCATTCTTCTAGACAGAAATAAACTATTGCATCTGTTATTTGTTAATAATTGATGACACAAATGCATATTTACTGTGAAATTCCCACCTCATCCATTATCTAAAAGACACAAAAATACCCCCAAATAGGAGTACGCTAATGTAGGTCTGGGGAAATTCTGCTTCTTTGTAATAAAAATAGCAAGACCTAGTGCAGAGGTATGCATTTAGTGGTCCTTATAAGGAGAGGTACCCTCTCGGCCTGTTTTTAGACACCCTTTCTAATGAGCTGTATTGGAGGATAAATTCTACTACAAGTATCATGCTAAAAGTAAACAACAACAATAAACACTAACAAAAAGGTTATAGTGGAAGCAGAACTGGAAGAACACTTGGCAATTAATGGTCTCGCGTATGATGAATGACCTTATCAAGTGAATAGCTCTGAATTGGAGATATAGGAAGAGAATCTGGAGTTTTCTAGGTTTTTTCTGGGTTTATCAACTTTCCTTCTGTAATCCTGAAAAAGAAAAGCTGAAAATACTTACTCAACTTCGCTTTTATTCCAGTCATTCTGCCTATGGGAGAAGAAAAGACATATACTAAAGCTTGAAGAGCTACTTTTTGAACTCCAGTGTGGGCGTATACATGCATTTCCATTCTCTCCACACTTTAGTATGTCCCTTCGTTGAAGAAGGTATTGGTTCTCTCAGACCTTCACAGACTTGTGGCAATTTTCCTCTATTTTCCAATTCTCTGTTACAACCACATTTTCCTTACTTGTGGGCAATTGAACTATATTAGGATATGTGCTTCAATGTCACTAAATTAATCTGAAGCCTCATTTAGCATAGAATAAATTTTGCCTTGCTTGATAATTGGTTTTGCTTCTTTCCCCATGCTAGTACCTGAATCAATAAGGAGAGCTTGGATCACTGAATTAGCTTCTTGATAACACCTCCATGAATCTACCTCTCCTCCCACAATAACCCAAAGCTGGAGTTATGACATACTTCAACTGAAAACGTTCCTCTGATCACAGGAAAACAGAAGGTACGCTGAGAACCAGAGAAACTATTTTCAATGCAAGGAGTTTCTTTTTCAGTGCAATGGTAGTCAGATATCTGAAACATGGAAGGTTCAAATAACTCCAAACATTTTGGATTGATATATTTCCGTATAGGACAGTGTAGAAGAGGGTGAGGTATTTTCCCAGACCATGGGGAAAATGTAACTTTTCAAAACAATAAATCTGTGAGCATTCTGAATTTTGAATCTAGACTAAACCCCATAAAACTAAGCTGTTTATAGGGATCCAGAGCTTGAGGAAATCAGTGTCTTCCAGAGGTTTGAAAAAGGGTATGTACATAGTAAAGAATAAAGGAGAAAGAAATTTGCTACTAATGATGCTTATTGAGTGTCGAGGGTTTTGATTGTGTGGTGACAATAAAACCATGGTAGATGTATTGTTAGCCCCCTCTCTCCCCCTTTAGCCGCTCCTCCTCCCCCCTTCCCACTAAGGACAGGAGATTAGGAGGGAAGGAAGGACAGAGAGAAGAGAGTTGGGAAAATTAAAAATGTTTTACTAATGTTACTGGTAAGAATAGAGAAAATAATACAAAATATACAAAACCAATCTTGAAAGTCCCAGCAACTGCAGAGCCGGCACCCAAAGTCCTGGATTGGACTCTGCAGCCAACTGGAGCTGGATTCAGTCTGTCACTAGGCCTCAGTTCGCAGGGACGACTAGCAAGGTCCTCTTCTAATGTTGGCCATAAGCAAAAGGAAAAGAAGGAAAGGGACAAGATCCTCGTGATCTCGTACTTTTATATGAAGTATTCACATGATTAGGACGTTATACTCAGTTGGTCAGTTTCTTAGTCACCTGTTTCTCGTTGCCCCTCTCGCGAGAGGTGCATCCATGCTTATCAATAACTTCTCATTCCATTGTTATGTTTACCAAAACACGTATCTGGTTTTCCAGGAAAATGCAGCTAATATGAAAGCTTTAGCTGACAGGCAAATTCACTAAAAGAGAAACTTGTTTTTTAACAAAACATTGAGATAATATGAAATTCAAGGTCATGAAAATCAGGTTCAAAATGTGATTTCATAAGGATTGGACATAAGAGACAATGGATTTCACTACAGCAGCAGGCACACCTGGACCCTCAGCTTAGAGCAACTAATACAAAGAGTAAGGAAAAGAAGACAGAAAATGGGTGTTTCTACATGAGAGTAACATTAACAGATTGCGTAAAATCACGTAGTAAAAATCTGCTTATTCTCTTAGTAGTCAAAACATGAAAAAATTGAATGCCAATGAAATACAAGAGTTCGCAGAGAGAGATGTTTTCATTTTTCCTTTACAAAATGTTTTAGAGAAAGAAAAGAGCAAAAAATATACATTTTGATATATTTGTTGTGATAGTAATGATTTAATATTTAACACTGAGAAATAACATGAGAAGCTAAACAGAATACAATAAATTAATCAGAAAACAAAAGGGCAAGGAATACATAAAATCTGGGCTCAACATAATGGATAGTCTAGGGCCGAAAAGAGAATGGTATAAGCTTCTTAAAATCCTTGAATTACAGAATAAACTTTTTTTTTTCCTTTAAAAAATGCTGATTCATAAAAGCAAGAGCATACTAAATCTCTTCTATATTTTAAAATTAGTTTATGTTCTATTTGACAATTTCAACTAACTTTTACAACCTTTTTTAAGCCATCCTGACTGAAACAGATGGATGTGTAATTCGAATAATGAGCTGGATCCTCTCCCTGTAGTAGTCAATTATACAGGGTTTTTTTGGGTATAGTATTCAAGAGACTAAGATCATTCTTTATATATAGATCACCTGAAATGACCTTGCTTAGGCAGTGTCAGAGCCAAAACAGAACAGTAGGATATGTATCTTGCTACATATTTAAAAACACAAAATGGTAGTTTAAGAACTATTGTATCTGACAACATTTACACTTAAATTGTTCCCAGTACTTACTACTGTGATCTTTTAATATGATACTTTCTCTAGGTAAACTGCCCAGAGACATCTAATGTCTGAACATGAATGCCATGCAAGGAAACCTAGTAGCATTGTATTTTGCTGAGAAAATAATGCCAGTGAGGGAATGCAAGTTCATTTCATTAACAATAAATGACAATCTCTAAACGGTGAGAACCCATGGCAAAGATTTGATTTGCATCTAGCACTGAGTATGAAGTCATCTAAGGACCTGTGAAGTAGTGTGTGTATTGTGCTCATCAAAGGTATTACATAGGAACTTCTCTTCCTCTGTGGTTGTCAACACACACCGAAATATATGTCAGAAAGGACTAGGTAATAGTGTAAGAACCTTTACTTGTAAAAACATTTGGCTGAGTACTGTGGAAATTTCCCTGGGTCCACAGTAAGGTGTCAATGACAAAACTCTAGTGAACTGTATCACAGGATTTGAATACATCGTTAACAAGTGAAGCAAACTTGCTAACATTGGATAGGGGCCTCAGTGCTGTTCATACACATTAGGCTCACCAGGAATCTCAAGAAAGAAAGATACGTTGCCTGCCTTTGGCTTGTAAAGCTCTGTTGAGGCTGCAATTTATGTAGTTTGTGGTGTAAACCCTAGAAAGTCTCCTAATGCTGTGTGGTCGGATGGATCTACCCATGAAACAACTTGCCTACTGCTTGAAAGGAAACTTCTTGCTCATTGCAAGATGGGAAACAAAATTATAAAATCCACATTCTGATGGGTTTATACCTTTTATTTTCCTCATAAAGAGACACAGAAACCCTCTAGAATTCTTCTGTTACATGACATCCGTGAAAAATTTCTTCGTAGAACTTACAATTTTGCAATAGTTTGCTGTATATGAAGTATTAATCTGTATCGTGTTGGTTAAATAAAGATAACATACTCTGACTTGTCATATAAATGAAATTAACAATTGTGTTAGTGCACCCTGAAAATACTATCATTTCTTGTGTGTATAAGTGTTCAAAAGAACAATGACAACAAATGGTAACAAAAACATTGCAAATAACATGGGAAATATTTTTACTTATCTTTATTTTGGGATGAGAGGTATCACTTTCATTTTGGCTTACTGGAGGACCATTACTTGACTTTTTCCTTGTTCTCTTCATATTTTTCTTTCTTTTGGGGTGATTAGCACTTCTGGAGCACTTTAAGTGTTCCAATTGATTTCGAGTTGTGTTTCTCACTTCATAGAGTGAGATCTAGAATAACTCAGAGGGCATCAAGAAATGGAAAAACAACCAGTACTTACCCATGTGAAGTGTAAGTTAGGAAAAGAGAATATTCTTTCATCATTATGATTTCTATATTTTGTTCCTCCCTCTGCCTGCGGGAGGGTAGATTCACATCCCAGAACTATACTGCATTAGAAAGGCTATCCGTTGTAATTAATTCAACCTACATAAGCAAATGTTGCTTGAAGGAGATCCCTTCATCCCACCCTACTCCACAATCTCTGCTCTGAAGATGGACAAGAAGTTTAATGTAGGAGAAAACAGGGATCCCTGAGGGTTCAGGATGACTTTAAGAGGAGGGCATAAACAGATTGGAGTTTGTAACTTCCAATCAGGAAGATAAAAATTTTTGCTTCTGTTACATTTCTGACAGTTTTGGCATGTTTGTTCTGAAGTTCAGATTAATGAAGCACTATCTGCTCTTAGTTAGCATTCATGACAACCAGTGGGGAAAAAAATCAGAGCTCTAAATGTAATGTCCAATTTGGGTAGCAGTGAATTATATGGACTATAATAATTTATTTTTGCTCTATTCTGGTTCTGACCACACATTTACTTTTCCTAGAGAAGATATACTTACATGGTAACAATGTGAACCTTCTATGATTTCTACCAGAAGAAGAAATTTATGTAGCAGGTATGTGAAAGAGCCTGTTTGAGTGATTACGTATTATAGATGGCCATTTAGATAGAACTTTTGTGCCTAGAATAACTTTAACCTGGTTCAGTGGCCATGAGGCTGAAGCTGATTAAATGAGAACTGACGAAAATTTAAATTATTTTACCCACAGCTTTATTGAAAATGAAAGGACATGTAAAAAGGACATTTTCTCACCATTTCATTACCCATAAAGCCTGGTTTGAGTCATATCCAACATCTCTGCTAAGGGTCTGTATTACTCATATGCTGACGGTGACACTTCCAGGTTTCTTTTAGTTGAGATGTGGTGCAGCTGCTCCCACAGTCAGTGATATGAAACTTGCCTCCCTCCCTTTGCAGTTGCACCACATAAATAGAACAACACAGGTGGATAGTCTCTTGCCTAGCAATAGATTTTCCCTTTGCAGTAGGTAAAGCAAGAGTTTAGTTGTCATATCTGCTCATGCTCATTTATGTAAAGTGGTGTAACTGAGGTCTGCTGGGGTCTAAGTTGTCTAAATGTTAGCCAAATCATATTTCTTGTATGTTCTCCATGACACTGAACTGCAATATATAGATACCTATCTTGGTAGTCTAGGCTGTAAGGCTCCAATAGTCAACCTGTTGTTGCCAGAAAAATGACCAGCATAAGCAGAGATAATTAAATTCATGTAGAAAATAAATTATTTAGGCCTCTATTCTCACCTTAGCCTATATTTTTTCAAATTAAAAATAAAAATACTTTTTGTTTGTTTTGTTTTCTTTTCTTTTCTTTTGCTCTTGTGTAGATTTCTGACCGTATCGGAAGAGAAAATAATGAATGCATCCCAATTCTACCATTGTTTTTATTGGTGAAAGGAGACAAGTGATCCCTTTTGAAGTTACGGCATTGTCACAAGGTAAAAGGAAGTTCTGTTACTGTGTTCAGTGAGGTCAGTTATAAAAAACAGGTTATTGCTTTCTGTTTACTCTTCATTGCTCCGTACCTGCATATTTTTTTCTGGAATTTGCTGGAACTGGGGTCAAATCTTTTGATTAGATTTGGTGCTTTGCAGTCACCATATCCTTGATTGACCCCTTCTGTTCACAGCACTTGAATTTCCTTTTTGAAGCAGTTGACTCAAATTCTGCCCTCCATCTGGTTTTATAGCTGCAACTCTCTTGAGTATCCCTTAAGAAGCTGCTGGTTTCATTTTTTCTGTACTCTTCTTCTTCATCATGGCTAAGAGTCCCGTGCATGCAGGAGAGTATGAGAGCAATTAAAAACATTAACTCTGTCCCGAGGTGTTATCTTCTTCTTCTCAAACTAAGTCCAAGTAATGACTGTGCTAGCTATGAAAACAAAAGGTTTCTAACTGCATGAAGAAAATCAACTCATTTTCAGTCAAACCAGCACAGGTACCAACACCTCTTTGCCTTCCGTGCTCAGGTTATTGTGCTGTTCTCACTTATAAATTACCACAGTTGGATTCTAGATGTAAAATGGAATATTATAAGTCTGTTTTTTTATTGGTGTTTTTTTGTTGGTGTTGTTCGTTTGTTTGAGAAACAAATGGAGTGTTCTCTATTCTGAAATAAAGTACTTCTGAAAGAAAGAAAAAATTATTATTGAAAGTATGTTTCCCCAGTTTGTGAGAGCTATTGAAAATTGAAATGTTCCCCCAATTATGTCAGCAAGAACTTAAAAATAGCAGGTGAAATAATAAAGGGAACACTAATAGAACCTAATAAAAGGAAAACCTTTTAATTTTTTCTTTATTTGAAACTTTTTATTTATTAATATTGACAACACATCCAAGGGCATTAAATGAAAAAGCAACATATTTAAATGACTCACAGCAATTAATTGCACATTTCTCTATGAAACTGTGTTTTTTTTTCTAAGAAATATATTTATAACCTAAATGAAATAACTTAATTTGACAGATTTGTGGAAGCAAAATTTTTTGTGACTTTGAATATAACAATCTTGGTCTAACTTCTGGTTCAGAATGTATTTAGATTGCAGACCGGCTGGAAGGTGAAATGGCACATATGGAAGTGTGTCTTTTGTATTCATGCCCTGTACATCTAAAGGTCACATAATTAGGTTGATGAAGTTTTATTTCGGAGAGAACAACTATTCCTTCTATTAAGAATTATCCTTTACATAGATGTGTGTGTATATATTTAAAACCCGGTTCCAATAAAATATTTTGTGATGCAAAACTATATCAACAGTAATTTCCCACAATTTATACTCTCTTCATTTCTGTCATGGTCTTCGTCTGAAATTCAGTCTCCTATGCTATAAACTACGTAATACATTATAAGACTTGCACTTCTCTTTTTAAGTATCTCCAGCTCCTTGGCACTAAAGTCATCTTCATGTAACACTAATTTGACACCTTTCAGACTACTCTTCATGCTTCTCTGATGTTTCAGATTCTCCTTCCTCCAGTTTCTGTCTTCTCATTCTTCAAAGTCCTGTACTGTCTTGGATTCTGTCTGTCTTTCATCAGCAGGCATTTGGATTCCATCTCTTTCAACACTCATTTTCACAACTGTCTCCACTCCATATGGTGATCTGCTCCTAGAATTACTTTTGAGCCTCAGTGCATTATTCAATTACTTACATCTGCCAAATCACTGCCTACTATATTTGATGAAATTTTGGCATTGAAGTAAACTTCTGCTCACTTTTGAGAAGCGAAAGATAGTTAAATGGAATGAGGCTGATACAAGGTATGTATCTCAACCTCACATAGTGGAAACTACTTTTCAGAGTCAGCACACAACCTTGTCTGCTTCTGGGCCATGACTATGACTTAAAATTGATCTCCCTTTTCTAGAGCATGGCACTACTTCAGCAACAGAAGAGGATTTCATGCTGGTTGCAGGAAGAGTGATGAATGTCAAGCTATATCACAAGAGTAACGTGCCATTTCATCAAAAAGAGGCATGGGTTATGCTTGGGTCTACCGTCAGTTCGTCCGGCTTGTGCACATCCTCTGCCCTTGTTGAAAAATCAGAAGAAGCTGAGTTGCTCTCACTTCTTTAGTGGAAGATAATAAGTTTTCGCTTCTACTGGTGACCTGGGGCAGCATCCACTTCTGTTTACTAGATTATTCAACCTTATTTTATCCTGTGCTGTCATGCTCAGACAAGAGATTACCACTTCAATATTCCTATTGTAGTTCTGGTACTTTCTGGGTCTGCTTACACGAATAAATTAAATGTCTTAGACCAGTACTTATCTCTGCACTTGTCAAAACACAGTAACTACATGATAGATGACTACTGAAAATGGTTCTTGGAAGGTTTTACTCCTGACCCTTCCAGTTTAGCAGTGCTGTAGCTGTCTAGCCAAGAGAAAAACCATGTTTCTTAGCCTAGTCTCCTGAAGACAGCAGGCTTATGCAGTCAAACTGTCTGTCTGTCTACTGAGGCATCTATTCTTCACTTAATAGTTTTTGAACCCTAACAGTGTTTTCAAATAAGTCTGACAGATAAGTAAATCTAAAAGAGAATTAAGGTCCTAGAAGTTTTGTGAAAACTAATAGAGGGGAAGACTAAGTAAGAGCTCTCACTGAAGATGAGCTCAGCTGTCTTACTCTCTATTTAAGAATAACTCTGTGACCAATGGGAGCAAATATAGCTGCTAACAAGACACAGCTCATGCTGTGTCTCATAGTGGAGGTTTCAAAGGGAGACAGAAGGAGCTGTAATTATTATAATGAGGTAAGCAGCAGGAAGAGAGACTGGGATAAAGGTTACAAATGTACAGGAAAAAATGCTTTTGTAGTTCTGCTCCTCCTTGCGCAAATTGTCTACCTGTATTTTAGATTATTTTCTTTCATAAGAAATGGATTATTTCTGTGACCTGCTTCTCTCATGATTCCTCTTACAATTTTTGGTGTCAAGATTTTAGGTTTCATTATCTATTTCACTCATCAGAGTTTTCATGCAGACCTTTTCATTCTGACTGATAGCTCTAATATATCTGCAACTACAAATAGAGAAAACATTCTCGTGATACTGTGGCATAATCATGAATGCAATCCTGGACTGAATGCAGCTGCTGTTGTGATTCTTAGCTGTAAATGAATGACACCATTTCTTGAAGACAAAAGATGGTGTCTTAAGCTATTTTCATTTATTGCTTTAAAGTGAATCTTTAAGAAACATCATTAAGTTTTGCAGTGCAAAGTGAGCACACTGCAGATAATGCAACTGAATGAAAATGCAAATAGATGAGATAAAGGCAGGGATCAATCCACTTTATGGAAGAGCAAGAACTAATGGTTTTAAACTCACTCAGTAAGAAATTTCCTCAAACTGGAGACAATCACAGACAATAGAGAAATAAAGAAATAATCAGTGGAGCAAATATTGCAGAATATACAGAAAAATAGCTGCAATGTACTAATAACACTGTTATTAGTAATTATTAGTGGTTACACTAATGTAGCTGCAAGGAGTTCTTGGCACGAGTGGAATCTAAGATTTTACATCATGTTGAATCATAGGGCAAGAAGACTGCCGCTGTCTCAAACCCTTTCAGTGATTTCAGCTGAAGATGAAAATATAATAGGATTGCTGAGTTTCTTCCAGATGCAAACAAACAACAAAAACTAGTATTGACTGAATAATGTGCAAGGAAACTCCATGCAGACAAGTGCCAGAATGCTCATTCATTCTGCAGTGCTGCCTCCTGCAGCCACCACCCCTGGCAAATGTGAAACTACAGAACTGGGCTGCCTGTATCTGGTTTAACATTTTAAGTCATCTGTGTATGAATTTTATGATGAAGGACAAAGATAATTACAGAGGGCAACAACGATTTTGAGAGGATGCAGGGCTACTTATTTACTGTTTCTTCACTGCATGCAGAAGAAATCATACAGTTATTCACTTTGGCTTAGAACAAGGGAAATTGGCTGTCAAATACACAAGTATTTGAAAGTATTGCCTGCCTTCAGCTATAGAAAGTGTCATTTCAGTCTTAGGATACCTTTTAAAAAAATTGGTTTAGATGCTTTCAGAAGCTTTCAGAGAGGCAAATGAACTCAGACCTTTTCAAGATTAGGTTAAAGACTTGGATATCTGGCTAGAAGCAAAATTGCAGCTTTGAGTCACAATAGTTATACCTGATAGACCTCTTAGTTTGGTCTGAGTGTATTTCTACAGGTAATTCATATCACTATGTAAAAAAGCTAGGCTAAGTAAAAAAAAAAAAATCCCACTTTTAGATATTATGTTCTGCATTGCTTGTAATTAGCAACCTTATTTTCAGAAATACAGAACCATAAGATCCTAGACAATTTTAGCTGTCAGAAATGTTGCTAGGAGTCACAGTTACAGTGGGAGCATTTTGAGGTCATTGCCATTCATTGTCCAACTGGATCTTGGAGAGAAAGCAAAAACTTGAATTTGTGGTCATGTACTGCTGAGCAGAGGTTCAGATTAGTAACTGTTCAATAAATGGCTAAAAAGCAAATTGTTTTTATAAAGAGGATTTAAACACATGTAACAGTTTCTCTGATGATTAGTAAACATGCCTCTCCCCATCTGCTCTGAAGGAACGGTTGGTATGGCATTTTCTGTGCACTTTGCCACACAAATCCACAGGAGCAGCTGAAAGCTCAAAATCTTGGCTCTGCTAAGCAATCCACAGGAATCCATGTGGAGTTGTGGAATGCTTTTTTTAAGCTACCCCAGGCAGCTTGGCCTCATATATTGACAGCAGGTGGAAAAAATAATTTATCTTTTCTCATCTCTCAATATAAGTACCCTGTTCAAGAGGGGAAAAAAAAATGGCCTCCCAGTTTTATTTTAAAGGATTGCATTGAAAAGATCTTCAACAAGGGTAACAAGAGTGACAACAAGGACAAGGATCGGGGTTCCTAGTCTATTTGTCAAAATATAGCAAGTTGTGACCAAAAATATAGGGCCGCTAGGATTTCTGTCTCTGTTCTGCAGGGGCAACCTTTCCACCCACACAATGAAACATTTTGTGTATTTTTAACAACTTAGCAGCTGCTGTCATCATGAATATCCCTTCGTTGTTGTTCAGAGTCAGATTTGCTGATAACCATATTCGAAGAGGAGGGGCAGTGTTAGACTCATGAGGAGCCTAAGGAGAAAGAAAGGCATGGGCCTCTCCCTCCTTTCACCCACACACTGAATGATTTGGATTTCATAGTAACTTAACCCAGTGAGATGCAACCAAGTACTGGGCTTGAGGCTCAGACTGTCTGCTTTTTTTCTAGCACCTGCTGTGCCCAGGAAGATGCTTCTCTTTGCATTATCAGTAGGCATTGATATTAGAATGGCATGACAGCTGGATTTATTTATTGGGAGTTTATGACCCAGATTTTGATTTGAAACACAAAGAAAACCTTAGTCCACACTGTTGAACTTGCCTGATTGTGACTCAGATTTTATGGACCAGCCTGGCTTTATTGAGTTATTTACTAGTCTATCAAGCCTCTTGTTTTAGAGGTCTGAGTTTGTAAGTCCACACCTATGAAAGGAATGAGCAAACACAAGGAATGGGATGAGTATCTTTCTTAAAGCTTTACAGAATATTGTAGGTAACCCTGAATATGTGCTTATCTATTAATGAGATGAGAATCTGCCATATATAGAAAAATAGAGGGATTTTGGTGGAGAGGTACAGCAGGTAAACCAACAGCACAATAGCCTAAGTTGTACCAGATTTCAAGCTGTGAATTCATGCAATAGAATCCTTAGAATAAATTAACAGATAATAATTACAAGAGTCATATCAAATCTATTTGCTGCCTCATGTAAAAAAACATACATGATGTCAAACGAGCTATGAATCGTAGCATTCTATTCAAGCAGTACGTTTTCTATTTTAGATAATGAATTAAGATATTGTCTCTAAAACCAGATCACTGTGTCAGCTTTGTCTCTGTCATTGTGTGGCTCAGCTGTAGCTCTCTTCTGTTCAAGCATTTCTCCGTAGGACGCAGTTGGAGTCCAGGATCACGTTGACAGAAACATATGTGGAACCATCAGCCATTAAATCTCTCAGTCAGAATTTTCTGGCACTCAGAGATAAAAGTTGTAGCAGGCTCTCTGCATTCTTCATGGAAACAGACTTCCAGTTTCATGTGGGGTTAAAAGCAGTGAATGGCACAATACAGACTGCAAGAAAAGTACTTGGATTTCAAATACATTTCCAGACTTTTCTTGTTATCAACCCAGTGTTCTAGTGGTGGCTATTTATATGTAGGGAACTAAATCCCTGTGTTTAAATGCTCAGTGGGAAACTCTCCTGCATGTAAGATACTGATTTATGTACTGGTTAAAGCTTCCTTAAAGATTTATGTATATACTTGCATCTCTCTCTGTGGTATTTCTGAGAGTCCAAATGGCTAGAGTTCTCTTGCTGACCCTGAAAAATCATTAAGTATCACCATGACATGGTGATTTGGCTTTAAAAAAGGACTTTGCATGCTTGCCTCCCACTTAAATGGCTGAAATTTATTTATGGTGAGATCTTGGCCATATTTGGTTTGGTAGAGGGCTTTTTGCCATTGATGGCAACACAATGATATTTGATCATTTGATCAGGTTATGTTTGTATGGCATAGTGTAGCTCCGTCAGCTAACAATATCAGCTGAGTACTCAGTGGGAGCAAACAAACTCTGTTTCTTTGTGGGATAAAACATAGTATCTCTGAACAGTTGTCCATGATGTGATGTAGAAATACAGATTTATAGAAATACAGCTGTTTAGTCAGATTAGGAAACTGAGTGATTATTAACAATACAGAAGACCAAGTACAGAATGGTGCTCTTGAAAACTCAAGGATGAGCCATGGATCAAAAAGGCAGAGTATTCCTCAGAACTGCTGAGCTGGAAGGGAATTTGGATTTACATTCCTGTTAAGGTTTTGTGTTGTTTTGCAGAAGGAGGTTACTTGGTGTGTACTTGTCTCTTTGCTCTCATCTGTGCTGAAATATAAAAAGCCAAACACAGATGTTTTTAAGGTATTAGCAGCTGAGAAGGACTGGGGCAAATTTACTATGACATTGCAGACTAAGAAATTTTGGTATTGACTTTAAATGGAGCAAGAAGAGGCTGGGAAGTTGGTTCTCTGATTAATGAATGTTATGTATTCTCAGACTGATAGTGGGATAGCAAAGTAACATCTTGAAGTGGAAGTGCTTGTTTTTCTGCAAATCAGATATGAGAATTTAGCTCTTGCTCAACACTTATGCTGGTAATGACAAAGCAGAGCAGAAACGTGTTTTTCTTGCTCTATAGAATATTTAAATTACTTCAGTTTGTGATGGTTAACAGTACTCAGAACTGGACACCCTTCATATAACTAAACTAGTATGTACTGAGGCAACTGTTTCAAGAATATTTTTTTTTCTTTTGAGGGGAGAACTCACTGTATGACAGACAACAGGCGGTCCTTATATTCAGGCTTTCTCCCTCTCTGTTTTAGGGTGTCTTTGAAGACTTCTACACAGTCTCCAAACTAGCTACTCAATGAGGAAGAACATTTAACAGAGTGCCATGTCACTCATACAAAACAAAGAGAAGCAAAAACAGTGCCCCAAGCCAACCAGTTGCTACTGCAGCTGGCCCAGCAAATGGATGTTAAGTAAAGAGTGAAGTTAAAAACAAAGGCTGGGGCTCAACTTTCTGTCCACACATTCAACCTTGTTTTCATGCTAAAATTGCTTCTTCCAATGCAGATTTTAATTAAAATGTGATTATCTGGAACTAGCTTTAAAATAATATCAATTATGCATTTAAAATATTTACACTGTAGGTGTATTTAGATTTATTTACTCTGCTTTGCATTCAGTGTCATCAGACAAGAAATAGTACTTCTTTCCATGTGGCTAGAGATCCATGTGGATATTTTGCACCTGTCATTTAATTTATAAAATTTTTGGATAGGTGAATATATATATATATATGTATATACATATATATATATATATATATTTATATATATATACACATGTACACTGACTCTGGAACTTTTCAAAAGTTTCCAACATCATAAAAGTGCTTAAACTCAATTGAATTAGTGAGGTAAATTTTCCTTTATCTTAGTTCAGAGTGCATACTTATTTTTCTCTCAAGGGAGTAAAACTAAATCTTTGATTTCAACAGGGTAAGGATATGTCTATGGCTCTGATTCAGAAAGCTATCCCTTTTCGTCAAAATCTATCTTCAAATACCACTGATGCCAATGTTACTTTATCTGGTCCAATGTCTGGTCCACTGTTTCTAGCTGAGTAAGAAATGAATAATAGGTTACCAGGCTGTAATAACTTGTGATGTGTGATTCTCCTGAGATCTGATGGCTCTCTGTACAGTATCAGCATTACAGCACCCTTTAGAATCTAAATGTTCTGTGAATTTACTAAAACACAGTCACAACTGCACAGAAAGCTGCCACATTTCTATCCCATTTTTTTAAATACAAAGCCTGAGAGATAAATTTCAGCTTTATTCCTTCATCCTCTGAGTTTTGTTAACAGGCATTCAGATTTTGCTTAGGCATGGGATACAACAGAGTTTTTCTTTGTATTGAGTGAATTTGTGGTGAAGAGGAGTATATAGAACAAGACCTGAAACAAAGCAAGGGCCCAGATGAGACAAAGCATGGAAAAAATATCAACACTTTTACAAATTATCTGATTCCATGGGGCCAAGAGTATAATAATGTCATGGAATATCATAGTAGCAACCTTGCTCTTAGCTTCTAAATTTAGTAGGCCACTAATACAAAAAAATCGTCCCTTCCTTACATAGTTTAGTCATTCGATACCAAGTGCCATACAGGAAGAATTCAGGGTTACAAAAAAAACCCCTGAAACATAGAAAACCAAAAAATCTAACCACTAGAGAAAGCTTAATTTAAACTGATTGTTACGTTGCTCAGAATCCAAAGCTCATTTTTGTGTATTGCCCTAAGATGAGCTGCCAGCACCAGTGACACAGTAACTTCTAGATGCATGCTACAGTGATGATTGGAAAATAGCCAAGACTCTCGTCTTGAATTAGCTGTGTGTGGATGGATGGTCCCCTAAGCTTGTAGCACACAGCTTCATTCACAGTGCGCCAATGAAGGTTTTGTAAGTCAGGAACAAATATTAGCTTCCAAAATTGACTTTCTGATGGTAAAGGCAATACACACTTGGATTAAAAAATATTTTATTTATGACAGAAATGTGAGATAGATACATTTTTGCTCGGTTTCGAATAAGGTTTTTCTGTATGCTGTTAACCACTGACTCTCTGAACACTGAATGTCAAATTTGTTAGCATGGACTTATACACTGTAAATGGGTGATGAGGAGGAAATATGTAACTACACATGAAACATGAGCTCAGAATACATGATGCTGCTATTTGGTGTAATCTTTTGGGACATGGCAAGTTCCAGGGTATTGATCATTTCAGATTAAATTTACCTCTTAAATATGAATTGCTCCCTCCAGCTCTGCTGTCAGAGTAATAGGAGCAATAAGAAAGATCTTTCCCTTTCTTAGGTAAGAAACATTCAAGCAGGGCTTTAGCCCATCCTCCAAATGCAGCACTGTTACTTTCACAGCATCAACTACATGATGACTGTGGGTAAAATGATATTTAAAGTACTATGGTGTTTATGCAGGCCATTTCCATTTGATTTTGCAAATCAAATCTATGCATTGGGATCAAACTTCTTGGATGATTGATTAGAAGATGAAATGTTTGGATGAGGGAAACAGATTAAGCATATTCTCAGATCTGAAAAATGTCTAATATTCCAGCTGTATTCAAGTATGCCTGAGAGCAGGATTTGGCCCACAGTTGAAGCTTTTCATATTGTTATCATACTTTCTGTGTATTAATTTAGAGAAAGTCACACACCTAGAGGTAAAAACACTTCCCCTTAGAATTGCAGGAATTGGGCCAAACCTCTGTCTCAGTGCACACACTGTGTGTTGTACAGCCTGACATCTGGGGCAAGCAGGATGGTGATAGTGCAGGGACGCAGCAGAGGTGGGAGCTCTGCTGCTTCATGCATTCCTCAAGCCTTGCCTCCAGTTGAAGGAACCTCAGCCTATCTACTCTTTCAGCTGGTGCATGGAGCAGAGGGGATTCCTTCTGTTGTTTGCTGAGTGGTCAATCTACCTTATTCAGACCAGACACTGAAAAAAACTTCCAATATTTACTACATGCAGAGAGATTGCCAGGTTTTACTGCTTGTTACTTACAAGCCATTATCAGATACCTCCTTAGGTGAAGCTGACTGAGACATGGCATTTGTAAATTATATAGTAGTGTAGGTGTTCGCCACTAAAATAATAGAATCATAGTGACTTAGAAGCAGTACTTGGCCTATGATTAAATAAAATAGCAAAATAGTTATGGGAGTGGTCATTGTTCCAAGGAACAGAAGCCACTGACTGAGAACGCAGTCACTATGGCACGCAGAGAACAAAGTATAATAAATCCCCCTCTCTACTTCTGTTCCAGCTCCCTCTTCTCCAGCTGTAAATGTGGCCCTACATCCCATCCTCCAACCTCCTTCACTGCCCCACCAATGTCATATCTTCATCTGTAGTGGCAGTTCTTCCATAGCCTTCCTCCCTACTCTAGTAAGTCAACATGGTCACTTCACTGGCACACTTCAAAGCCAGCATTTTACACACCCCAGAGGCAAGGAAGTCAGATCAGGACGATATTTGTAGATTATTCTGATGGAATTTATGAGTGCTTTGGAAAAACAGCAACTAGGCATTAAGCATGAAACAGTTGTACTCTTCCACACTTGAAAAGGTCCTACACTGCAAAAAGAGGCATTCAAAATTGTGAACTGTCAGAATGAAAACTGCCTGCACATTTTTAATTCTGTTCCTCTGTTCTTATGCATTATGAAAGGAGAATTCATTCTGGGCTGTTTCCACGGCCTGTTCCTATAAAGGTTGTCAGGCTGGATGATCAAGATGGGCCCTTCTAGTTTTGTAACCTATGGAGTTCTGATCTAAAATGACGTGATCACACACCATTTTCCCCTCAGCCGTGCCTACTTTGGTGCACCAGGTAGATCTGTGGTGTGGCTGAATTAGTCTGCTATCTCTGGGATAACTGTTCCATTTGTTGGAGAATTTGAGAGACATATAGGGTGGAATAGGTAAGCTTAAAAAACAATCAAACAAACAAAAGACATGCACTCTGGAGAACTGGATTCTGTCCTTGACTCTATCACACAGTTTCTGTGTAGTGTAAATTTAGACTGGGTTTCCACATGCAATTATTAATTTCTGAAGAAGTAAGCTGGATTACTGAGTACTTCATTGTAAATGCAGAACATTTGAAGCTGCAATTAAAAGCAAAAGCCTGTGTTTTGCACACAAATGATGGCACAGAATGCTAAATTCTTTGCAGAAATGTTTAAAATTGGTATCCAAATTAGTGCAGAATTCTGATATTTGTGTATCTGGCAGTAAGAATACCAGCTCATCACAGTGGTACAAAAATAAGCTCAGTAATATTTGTGAAGAGCTACAAATGCTGGACAAATAGAAGAATTACCTAAAGAGGTAAATCACTGTGATCAGAACAGAGACTGACTGATGTGCAGTAAATAAGACAGCACCACACATTCATTCATTAAGAGAAAGTAAAATGGGAAATAGCTGTTCATTCTTCTACTGCATGAAATGAGAAATGCTTCTATAGAAAATAAATCTAATTTTTAAAGATTATTTTAAAGTATATTAAAATGGGCCTATTGATTTCCATATGTATTTTAATGAGGTAAAAGGCTAAAGAAAGGTTCAAGTTTACAGCTTATTTAAAGTGTCAGCCTCTTTCAGGTAACTTAGACAGAGATCTTGACTGATCACTCAAATGCCAGAGAACACTCTTCATTATTCTTTAAAGTCAATAACAGCAATGTATAACCAGAATAAATTAAAAGGGATTAATGTGCATTTAATAAATGTTATAAAGTAACATTTATTCTCATGATCACTTTTGGGTCTATAAATGATATTCCTTGGTCTGTCCTCTGGGGAGTCCTGATCAAAAATACTTTTAAGGTAACATACATACAATTTTAGAGTTATATAGTTCCTCATGCACTGTAAATGTTTCCCTCGATAGCTGAGCAGATTTTTGAACCTCTGCAGTGTCATATCAGGCCCCTTGGCACAGGCAGGTGTGAAGCATTCCAAGGAAATGACTGCAATCTTACAGCACTTGGGCACACGTTGTGATCCTGGAATCCATGGGTTCGTAGTAGCTGTATTACTGAAGAATAGAAAGAAGAACTGTGGATCTCTAAGTGAAACCTTAAACTGGAGGGGTGGGGGATACTTGTGGGAAAGTTTAACCTTTTCAATTTTAAACCTGATTTACAAAGAGAAGCTCTTGTGACTGACAACTTTAAGGTCTGCAGTGTTTTCAAAGGTAGTAGAAGAAGACCAGACAGAAACTTCTAGTCATTGCTACAGACAATAGCTCAAAAGGGTGCACATATACCCTTTGCACAGAAATATTTTCCTGTCCTTGTATCAGATTCATGAATTATAATACAAGGACACAAGCATGTTTATTTGGGGAGTAAAGCCACTTGTATCAATGTCTCAATAGTCACTTTAGTAAAGGAATAAAGAATTTAATTGGGTAGTGAACCTAGATTCTCTATTCTAAATGTGGGGACCTGCTGAGATGGCAGGAAGAATCTGATTCTTCCTACACTGCAAGAATGCTGCTGCTCAGCTGTAGCCTTGTTTTTAAACTGCAAGAGTCATCAAGGAAGGTTTTTGGGAGGTGTATCTGATTTATCAGTTCACTGTGCTAACACAAATTTGACAGGTGTGATGCATCAACACAGTATTGTGAGCTCAAGATGAATTATAGTATTCTTTTTCATCAAGCAGCAAACTGCAGTGGCATATTGCACAAAGCTCAGCATGTTCAGTCACTAGGCACTTGTGCCTGCTGCCTAAAATAGAATGTCTTTCTGTGATGGGTTAATCCCTCTTTGGCTCTGATCCTGAGTAGATTACTAGTTATAGCATGCTATGAAAGACTGCTGTGTAAGGCAAGTATTTCACCTAAGTCACCACATTATCTGGACAGTAGAAGTTTCTTGTGCATCTGCTAGTAATGTGGGGAATAATTCCATTGTCTTTGCTAAAGTATCCAATGTATATTTTAATATTTTTTTGTTATGTATTATAACATTCTTACTCCTCCTGATACGTTTTGAGTACTAGGGAAGAAATCAGTCTTGGATTTTGCCTGGGAGTTCTAATCAGTGTATTAATCATTTAGAGCACAAAATGTGTTTGGCCATTCTGTATCACATATTTTTTAAAATTCTGCTAGTCTAAACTTTATTACAAGACTGCAGTGACAACTGCAGTCTACTTTACACTCACCTAAAGGTCAATAAATATCAGGACTTGGCAAAGAAAAAAGAATATTCCTCAAACATTTTGCTGTAGAAAATTGAATCTATTTCAGATGAGTTTATGTCTCCATTTGAAGGAGCCTTTCATTGACATTAAATTTACTGAATTTTCCTGAAATGAATATGTGTAGAAGCCAAGTTATAAACTTTAGAAGTGTACACTTTTCTGTCCCTTAGATTTAGTGCCAAATAGGGATAAATTTAAAATGCCTGATTTTTAAGATGTGCTAAACACTGATCTTTAGCAAACCAGCTCATTTTGAAATGCTCTAGCTTTATGTCCAGATCACTACCCTAATGTGCAAGTCAACAAAATTTTGCTAATTACAAGTGTTTATGCTGCCAGAGCTTGACACGTGGTCAGAGAATGGAAATAGCATTGTGCAATACCGATGCATTACCAGTGCTCCCAGGTATTGTGTGAGAGCTTCACGAGAAAATGTGGAGACCTTAGAACAATTAGGCATTGCTCAACAGAAATGAAAATGTCACCCAAAGGGCTAAAATTCATTAACAAAAAGGAGAAAAGCCTGTAAAAGAAATCCATTATTACTTGTAATAAATACGGATATTAAAAGGAGTGGAAGATACATTTCAGTTTGTTTTGTTTTGTTATATTTGTTTGTTTTAATTGAATCCCAATGTCATGGTTTTATTTTCTTATTTTCCATTCTATTGCATTTTGTGTTTTAGCACAAAATGGAGGTGGACTGATCTAGAATATTCAACACAAATACATAAACATAATGAGAACCCAAATCCATTTGTAAGTCTGAGTTGGCCGTTCAGTGTATATCCTTTGTACATAGATCCAAGGTTACTGTGTCAGAAAAATGTTCAATCCATACAAAAGTGAACTGTGACCCTGAAGGTATGTGATCCTGCTTAGATAGATTGGATTGCAGGAGTAAGTCCTGCTGAAAGATGGGGTGTAAAACCTACAGGATTTTCAGACTGAATAGGGTCATGTGGAAGCAGCTCAGACTTTGAGTATGTAATGAATCATCAAAATAATGCTCAAATTTCAATCCCTTACCTTTGGGGCAAACCCCAGGTCCTCTTTAGACCTCAGAAAAGGGGTTATAAAGCAAGATATTCTGCAAAAGTTTGTATCAACAGTCATTTTGAGGGAGATGCAAACAAAAAATATCAATGAAATTTGGCAAACCAGAGGTTTATTTGGAATATTGAGCAAAAGGATTGAAGTTCAGTTTCTCAAAGAAGTGAAGGGTCAGTATCAGGGTCACAGCAGTGAATGCTGACATCAGACTTTTCAAAGTCACCCAGAATAGTTGTACTAGAGATATCTGCCAAAATCAGCAATACCATATCACACCTGTCAGAAGCTACAACATAATTGTCCTAGAGTAAGTCATGTTAACATCCATGTACTCAGCAAACCAAACAATTATAAACAGGTCTCTGCTCTCCTGCCTGGTCATTATAGTTATTTGTTCAGTTTGTTGCTTTGCCTCAGTTCTGGTTAATGCGATTTATGAGCACTTAGTGCATACTGGAAAGACAAAGGAGAGATGTGACTCCGTGGAGGGTCTGGGCAGTAGTCCAAAAATCCTAACTCTGTAGTGACAGATAAAATTGCGTCTGACTCACAGGAAAGCGTGCACGATTACAGGGAGGGGTGCTGCTAGCTGGCATGGAAACAACAGTGAAATTAAACAAAAAAATATTGTAAAGGAACCAAACTTTATTTTTTCTAGGGCACAGTAGTAAATGTTCCTTTAACAGTTTCAGATGTTGCTGACTGTGCTGATACATTTATATGACCAATAATCCCATTTTCAATAGTTTGATTTTGCAACGCGCAATACTTTAGGAATTAGAAAAATACACGTTACTGTCCACATATTATATGGGAAATGGGGCAAATTATGTTCTTATGAACTTGGTTACCTTTGAGTTAATCCAGTATGCAGGTGATTATTCAGATTTTCTGAAGAGCAGATGTTCAGAAATTGGAAGGCAAAAGCTGGCCAAGAAAGCTGCCTCAGTAGCAGTGCAGGTTATAAATTCAGCATGGACAATCTGTTCTCCAAAACAGAGTTAAAGTGATTTAAAAGGTTCATCAAGGTCACTGAAGAATACTATGGAGGAGTGCTCCAAAGCACCAGCTGTCAGGATTGTCACATCTTGCTAATTAACTGTAGAATCTGTAGAAAATAATACTAATGCTAATGGAAACCTGAATAGCGTGAAAGCCTAGCAGGTGGTAGTTATTGATTTATTTCCTATCATAGTATTAGCTATGCAGAATGGGGCAATGCCTGCCTACCTATAGCAGTAGTTAATCCATTGTTGATGCTGTTCATATAAATATCTAACAGGTTTGAAGACCTGTTAATGAGATGGGGAGTTTGGTTAAATACTTGGCAGATGATGGGTCACTTTTTGCTTATATAATAAACCCTGAACAGTGACTTAGCTTCACAGAAAGTGTACAAAGTGCACCAAGTCCAAGAAAAGCTTACAATTTGCTAGGTAGGGTTTTTTCTGGGGGAATGGTGTGGTTCTGAATAATCTCAGTTAGAATTAAATTAATCTCTTTCACAGCCTGAATGTCTGCTTTGGGGAAAGAGAAGGAGACCTTTTTATAAAAGAAAATGCTGGCTGAGATTTTATTTTATAAGGAGCCTAACAGCAGTCGTGTCTTAGATATGTGAAGGGATGTTGACAGAATCAAGTTGTCTCCTGAAGACAAAGGAGAAATGTGTAAATTCTGGACCTTGAGGGAATTTGCATTTGAGATACGCGCAAAGCTTCCTGTCCCTATAAAGACTGAGGATTTTTAATGTAGAAGTTGAACTCAGAGTATAAACTGAACCTAAGCACTAAAAAGTAGGTTGTCTACAGGCTTAGCACTTCAAAAAATGAGTGGCAGCGAACTGGGGGCTTGGAGAAATGTAGTTTTGAACTTGAGATACTTAAGTTACTAATTATGCACCCACAGTCATGTCTGCATAGGAGAACAACTCAAAATTCAGGCTAACTCTGGACCCAGATACGGCCTAAGTGCAGACGTGTGGCATCGAGTTCAACTGAACTAGTGAGGCTTCTTGGTTCAGGAATTGCTGCACTGTATGGTGTGTGTCCTCTATGTCCTTTTTGGAATTGGTCTCATTTTAAAGTCAGGACTTAAGTGCTATCAAAACCAATGTCCATGTCTAAACAGTCTGTCTTTTAAGGGGTTATGTGAAACACGTAAGAAGAATGCTCAGTTTCAATGCACTTTGTGAACTATGTGTCCAGAGCATTCAAAAAACTTTTACAGGACGTGGGTCTGGTGGCTTGATAGTCCCCGAGTGCAGAGGCTCAGGTGGTCTGTCCTCCACTTGACGTTATGCTGTTCTTTTAATGGAGTTTCGTGACTTCATTTTAGAAATAAAGTAAATAGGGATCACAAGTTGTGAATGGTATTTATGTGGGTATGTAAAAGCTCTATAGTAATGCACTATGAATTTTGGGAATGTGACTCTGTCTCTACCACCCAAATTGTAAAGATACTCAGAGACAGTTATTACAACTGAAACACATACTTTTTATGTCACCAGACAGACCTCCTTTTGCTACTTGTGTCTGTTTGAACAGTACTACCATAGCAAATAAATTCATTTAATGACAAGTTGCAATTTTCTGGATCTATGCTGTGTTGGAATATCCCCATGGTATCTGTCTGTCCATATTTTGCAATTTAGTCTCTTAAATAAAACTCTGGCTTTTGAATTGCAATTACTTTCAGCTAGCAAGCAATTGAACACAAAATGCTATCTGGTGAATGTCCCAGCTGCTTTTATAGTCTCAAGGTTTAACTTCACATTGTGAAGATTGTTAGGTTTGTTTGCCAATCAGATCTTGAAGTTGAGAATAGAGTTGTTTTAACCAAGTTATGCAGTTTATGCTTTCCTCATTTCGGGGCAAAACTTTACTAATTTATCGATAAAAACATTTTTTTTTTTAAAAAAAAAAAAAAGTATTATTCTGATACTCTCTAAAGAGTAGTTATCACGAGATGTTGCTTACAGATATGCATCAGATATGTCTCACTGAAATATGTCTAATCCTGAGCAAAATAAAAATGAAGAAATAGTTCAAGTCTCAAGGAACTTAGGATTTAAATAGGGCAGTTCAAAATGCACTGAATGATCCAGGTATAACTAGTGTAAGGTCTTGTGTCATTCCATATTCACAACCGTATTTTCAAGCTAACGCAAAGCAAGCTACATTTTTTTAATACAAATGTGATGATGAAAATTCTTTTTCTCTGAAAGATATAGAAGTTTATAGTACCTCTTTTAGAACACCTGCAGTTCTTTAATTTTTACAATGCATGGTTGCAAAGAATACAATGAAAATTGCTTTTTCTTCAATTAACTTTTTACAATTAACTCAAAGATTCAAGTTATCATCTGAACTTTTGATATTTCATTCCCTTAACACTCTAGAGAAACACCTTTCTTTCAACCACCAGAAACTGATTTCACTTCTAATGCTCAACCACCATTCTTGGCTTTTTTCCCAAAAGCATGTCATTTGTGGCAAGCAGTTGGTAGTAATGTTGAGTTGCTTCAAAGTCTAGCTTTCTGGAAATTGAGAATGATGCAGAAATTAGAGATCTGTGTGGCTGAGGAATCTGGATATATAGGTCAAAAATAACTGATGCATCACATGGGTCCATTTTCATGGGAGACTTTAATGCTTAAGAGACTGTGTCTGTTAAAGTATACATTCCTACAAAATTAACCATTTTGAGTCTTGGCTCAAATCATCTCCATCCTTATTGCAGAGATGGAATATATACAAAAACTATCTAGTGAACCAGGAATGCTCACCAGTTGTCTTCCTATTTTAAAAATTATTATATGATTACAGATTTTGTTTCAAAACGCCTTAACGAGGTGTTATGTACTATATCCACTACATACAGTATATAAAAGTGCAGGTCTCAAAACTGTTTGAAAGTAAGTGGTAGCCCATAATAAAACAAACAAACAAACAAACATCAATTTAAGAACACAATCTTTCTCATAAAATAGTAATTTTAGCATGAGAAATTTCTTCATGATACTATACAGCCTTGTCTATCTTCATTGTTTTCAATGATTTGGTAGAACATGTATATGATTTAAATGCAGTGCAAATATTTCAATTTTCCTTCCTTTTCTATTAAAATATAAACAAGAGTGATAAAGCAGTTTTGAGATGTGATTTGTAAATACAGAGATACTTACTTCCCGCTTCAGAGTTACAAATATTTTATATTAAATAGTGCATGCTTAAAAAATTAATATTTGTAGTTCTCAATAATGCTCATTATAAACACGTGAAGAATAAAGAAAAATGTAAGAACAGCAGAGTGACCATTATTTTGTTTTTCTAGAAGTGAAGTTAATATGGATGAAAGAAATGAAGGAAAATAAAGGTAAGAACTCTATCTAGCCATGCATCTCCATTTTGCTCATCATGCATTCTGACCACAGCTTAAAACAAGACACTAAAACTCATCTTTACCTTACGGTAAATGCTTAATTTGACTTAGGTAGATTTTAAGCACAAACTTAAGTCTTTTATTATATATGAATATGATAATTCACCCTAAAAATAAAGAAAATGTTTAATTATGACTAATTAGTGAATGTTTATAAGGGCAGCAGTTGCTGCTATGTCACCCTATGTGTCAGCCATGACTAAATTTTAATATTTGCTGTAATGTGTTCTTTAAGATCAATTTGTTTTAGGAATATAGGTTCAATTAAACCTTCATAATGGAAAGCAAAATTACTTGATCTTTCAGATATCAAGATCCTCAAAGACTATTTGGCCACATCTGAACAGGAAAGAAATCCTGTTAAACTGCTGAAGCAAAATCCTAAATTATGCCTCTGTGACCTCTTTTTCTCGCTATTTTGAAATTAGTTTAATGACTCATTAGATAGCACAGTGGTAGTCCTACCCTCCTTCCTGCAGAAGTAAAATACTGCAAACATAAGAGGATTATATTATCATTAGGATTCCTTCTTCATTAATAAGCTTAAGAGGAACCTGAATGTCAACAGAAGAAGATGAGTTACAGTAGAACATTCTGCACTGTACCTTGAGTCTAGTTTGGAATCCCTTCCTGCAGCCAGCTCAGATGATGTGGTTTAGAAGGCTCCCTCTTGTCATTGAAGCTAATTAGGCAAGGCTCTATTTAGACAAATTTAATACTGTTACTAACGAATGAAGATCATAGTATCTGGCATGCAGCTGCTGCTAAGAATATCTTATTCCATCAGCATTTATATTCTCCCCAAATTGTACTGCTATCCAGTGTTGTGTATGAGTGTATTTTGCCAAAAGTAACTATTTATAGTGATAGCAGATACCGGGACAAGAAAAGAGTACTCAGTACAGAGGTCTGCTTTGCAATGCCTGCAAAAGTCATTCAGTTATTCACTTATCGAGCTCTGCAGTTCATATATCACAGAATCAGAGAATCACTGAAGCATGTCTCTCAAGAAAGACATGTAAACACTAATGACTTTCCACAGTTCCTTCCTGGTGAAGGAAAGTTCAGAACTGATATTCATCCAGCTTGCATGGATGAACGGGCAAGGGTTTTTATGGATAAACAGATGTTCTGTCTTATGTGGGATTTTAAATTTGATCATTCTAGGTAAATGGACAAGAAATATTAACTTGTCAGACAAGCAGTTTTCCACCACAGGCAAAAAATACTGGAACCAAACCCTGAATCTCTTATTTACACTTGAGCAGAAGATTCTCAAAAGCTGCAGTGTTATTCAGATTATACTGAAAAAAGCTTACCTGAAAAAACAGTGGAGGTGACACTTCTCATTTACAACACTTTGAAAAAAAATTTGCCAAATACCATAACTGCACATCTGAGCAGAATAGTAAAAAAAATCAGATCTCTTTAACACACCAGCAGAAATGTGCTTTCTTTTACAAAATGTGGCAGAGAAAAAAATGAAAAAAATGACTTGCCTAGTGTTAAGAATATGCTACTTGAATAGCTTGATAGAGAAATACTTAAAAACCATTTCAGTAGGCTACAAATAAAAGTTAAAGAGTTATCATTTTAATAAATAATGAATTACTAATACTTTATCAATTATTAAAAGATCATGTCAGAATCGTTACATGTCAAGTCTTTGCTTTGTAAGGCATTACTTCCTATAATATGTGAATAAAATAAACAGACAATAGATAGTTTTATTCAGGTCCATACTTGGTTTTCTAGATATCACTATACTGCATCTCATGGATGTCTTGTATACCTCAAAATTATAGATGAATGAACTCGGGACAGAGGGAAAGAGGCTAGTATTTTCAAAAATAGTGGACAAACATGACATTCTATATCAGTAGATATCTTTCTAAAAATTTATTTGGTGCTTAGATTTTGTTCTATATTAAAATTTCCAAAATTATCTACTTGGCTCAAGACCCCATATTTCCTTTTTAGGTACAAGTAACTGAGGAGTATATGTACTATTGAATTGCAAGGAGATTTTAACTTCTATGTAATTTTTCAAATGGAAATTATGTTTCAAAAAAGTACAAAGTCTTTTGGAAATTTTACTGATAGGTGTAATAACGTGAAAATATCACCTTAAGTGATTTTTTCAGGACTCCTAGCTTGGCAATGACAGAACTTAACTATCAGCTATTTTCATTATCAGTAACATCTTCCGAGCTTTAAATGAAACATCACTGTACACAGGATGCAGATTACTATTGCTGTCTTTTATAGGGTACCACGTACTCTAACTTCTCCCTGTTCATAGCAAAAATAATTGTAAAATTCTTACCACCAGTTTGAACAGCAAGGAACTCTTAAGTGGCCGCTGTAAACAATTGAAGAGATCCTAGATTGTAATGGCTACTCTAAAAGTCCTTAGTGTTTAAAACAGTAAAGAATGCAACAGTGTAGTCATTAGAACTGAAGTGTCCAAAACATTTTTTTTTTTTTTTTTTTTTTTTAATGTTTGTCTAGATAGCAATGAACAGACAAACTTCAGATACGGAATTAGGTTGGTTGTCACATTAGGCACAATGTCCTTGCAGCCTATTTTAAAAGGAAAAAGAAAAAAAGCACCAGTCCCTCCTATTACTTAGATTTATCAACTCTTCATTTAATGAACATAGGTACTACTGCATTTGGTCTGATTTAGGTGACTTACTGTTATTCTCTGCATTGTAGGAGAAAAAAATATCTGTCAGCGTCATTAAACATGAAATTTTGTCTCAAAACTGTGAATCATTCAGTGTTTTGTTGCTTGACCTTGCTTTTCTGCTTGCTTGCACATCTGAAACTGCATGTTGATCTTACGGGGGTTATTTCAGCTGAAGTGAGCTTGCCAGGCTCCCCGTCGAGCAAGGCTGTTAGGCGAGACAGCTGTGTGACGTTCGGTTTAATTTGTTGACACTAAAAATCCCTGAGCTCAGCTCTGATGGAAAACAGGGTGCCAGTGAGGGACTTGAAGCATTCTTAGTGTAGAGGCATCAAACCAGAGAACAGAGTGATAATGCTAACCTGACAAGAAGTCAGAAAGCTTTGGTAGCTCTTGAGTTAATGGAAATCTGAATTTCACCTTATGGCTTAACACTTTTTAACATGCCGTGTAAGCAGCTGAAAAAAATGCTTAAATTTTAAGGTTTTATTTCATTATTCAAAACAGAGATTGCAGTAAACTGCATATTTGAAAAATGTGTTTGTCACGTCTGTTTGCCCAAAAGGCATTGAACAATCCTCAGATTTATTTTTGCATTGCTGGAAGTCATAGAAGCAATAAAGAAATTAGAGGAGTTTTACTAGATGTGAACATAAAATTTCTGTCAGCATTCATTTATTTAGAAAAGAACAAATAAACTTATGATTTCTGAAATTGTATATTTCCAACAACAACAACAAATGATATTACTATCCTTCCTACTACAGAATTTGTTTCTTCTCAATCTTTTCCATACATGTTTTTACTGAAATTCTGAAGTTTCATACATAATCTGAGAGTTTGTCTAATTCTTTTTATGTATTTAAAAAATGAATTATATCCACTGTGGCAGAACTCCAGCACTGGTTTGTACGCTCACTGAGACACACATATTAATTAATAAGTTATAATTTCATATTATTTCTGAGGAACTTCTAGAGAACACCCATCTACTGCCCATGGAAAAATCTATTGGAATGTCAACACGATTGCAAACCCTAATCAGGTAGATGCAACAAACAAGTAGGTCAGAGAAGGAAATGAAGGAGATAAATTAGTAACAAAAGTGTTAAAATTGTGAATTTCTGGTCAAACAAGAGCAGAAACAACAGATCTCTACATTTCTAGTCTCTGATGTCTAGTTTTCTGCTTTCTGAATGTCCTATAGCAGAAGGGAATTTGAGGACGAGCTAAGAGTAATTAAAAAATTACACTTTTACAGAGTGGATTTGAAACTTGCATGCTAGCCTGCAGACTTGTTAAGAATGAGAACATCAATGCATTATTTGATGACTTTTACACTTAGAGGGTTTTTTTTAAATATATTGTGTCAAGGGTTTATTTATTTAATTTTTGCAGTTACATAATTTTTCATCAGCTTCTTGCTGGTCCATACTGAAAAAAAAAATAATAAAAATATTGTGTGTCCCAGATCCACCAGTCCTCAGGGTGACTGTGCTCTTGCAGCGATGTTTGCATGGAGGAGAGATCTTTGAAAACCACCCACTTTGTCTGTGCTCTGACAGTCATTCTAATGCAATCAGTCAAGAAGGAGCTCATGTGCACAGGCGAGAGCTGCAGGCTCTCAGCCCTGGTATCGTCTGAGGCTGGCTGCTCAGAAGCCAGCGTGTGCCATCATCTCAGGTGGCCAACTGTGGGTAAATGAGAGAAGACTGTAAATGTAAAGAAACAGGGATGATAAAACTAAACAACCTTTCCTCTCGCCCTACCGAAAAAAAAAAAAAGAAAAAAAGGAAAGTGATGATGAAAATTAATTAAAACATAAAGAAAAAGGAAAGACTTGAAGGGAGGAAGCTGCCTGGGAAAAATAGGGTTTAGTCTGGTTCTAAACGGTTTAGATGTCAAGAGACTGGAAAAAATTGTAGTTCAGGAGTGGAAGCCCGATTCCATGGTCAGAATTCACGTCAAACTGCCAGTGTTCTTAAATGCTTTCCTGAGGAATCGATGGGTCCGAATTTATCCACACTTGGGCTTCTCCATGTGGCATATCGAATGATGGCCCTTGAAAATCCTGCTTGGTTTGTTAGCTGACTGGGAAATGCTTAGAGGTTATATACACTGCAAATTTCTAACTAATAACTGCTCATTTTATGAAGAGGTACTGCCTTTGTTGTGAATCTGGCGCCTGCTTGTTTCATTAATTTTTTAATAGTTTAGGGTGATATGCTTATTAAAATGAAATCAACTGAATGTACAGAAATACTTAATAACAAGATTAAATAATATAGATTTTGTGAACCTTACCTACCTTTGCAGCATACAAAACAGAGAGGAGCATGACATGTTTTTTTTTGTATGGCAGCAGTTGAAGAAGAAACAGAAATAAGACTGAATTATTTGAGTCACAACCAAAAGAGTTCCCACTAGCACCATGATGCTGATTTGACAGCTATGGTATGAAAACAAACAACAAGTGATTACCTGTGTGATGCTAAAATTGATAAACGCTACTGTTGTCTTTGATACTAACAAATTTCACTGGTCAGATGATATATTAACATCCTCTGCAGAATATCTTTTCTGCAGTAATTTCTCACACAGACCCTTAAATTGTAAACATTTTAAGGCTGAGCATTGTATCTTGTTTATGAGCAAAAATGAGTTTTCCTGTCACTGCAGAGATGATGGTGTGACATGATGCAACAGTGGGAAAAAGTGGATTATATCTGTGATCTGAAAGCTCCACAGAGAGTTTTGGAGTTGAGGTTTCATTAGGTGTGTGGTGGAAAAGGTTCATTAGAAAATGTGTTTTACCCACTGCCTTGTCATAGCCTTCCTCTGATCTCCAGGTTTCAAATCATCTCCTGGAGTGAAGTTTGTAATTCACTGGGCTTAAGTCACACAATTCAATGTGAATTACACTGTTCACTGAACTGGAGTAACTTCATAAATAATCCTCATCCCCTGAGGAGTCCAGTCTATTCATTATTCCCTTCAATGTTCTCTCCCATGCAGATTAGCACACACAGGGTAAAAAAGGAGCTACAACCAAGAAATGATGCTAGCTCTTTGTAAAAGGTGATAAGAGTGCCATTTCTTCTAATATGGACTGGAGAAGTCAAACTGAATTATACATTACAGACATCTTACCCATTCTGCAGTGTCTGTGTTGAAGGCCATTATCTCCAGTCCTTTGGGAACTGCAAGGAATGAGAGACATGGAAGCTTGGAAGAAAGAAGAAGAAAAAAGAATTAAAACTCCTTTTGGCTAGGAGCAAATTTTAGTTTATTATTCAGCTCAATTCCACTGTGTTCCACTTTCAAAGTTTTGCTAGCTGTTCCACTTAAAAAGCAAATGATAGGATGAAAAGGAAAGATTCCTTTAAAGTACTATTTCTTCAGGCAGACAGGTAATATCTCCAGAATTTCGACTAATGTTAAAGAAGCTGAATTTGCAAAAATAGGTTAAAAAACTTTTGCTTAGCTTTTATTTATGAGACAAACTTAGTTCACCACAGTTTGTCGTCATTTATATTGACAAACACTGGTTGTGGCTAAACCAAGAGGCTACTTATTTTGGACCCATATTTCAACTTGTTAAGAACATACTCCAGATCGCTCTCTGTAAGAGTCTTCATGTATTTTTTTTTTTTTCCCCCATATATAGAAGTTTATGGACATTAGCTTCCTTCTCTAGACACATAAGGTAGATGTCTTGGCTTTTCTCCCTCTTTCCAAAGGGCATTGATGATGTCTCATTGACAAGCAGCACTATCTCCCCACAGTGCAGGCTCTAATATGACCTGACCCAGACTTCTAGCAGTTTGTGCTCGTAACAGCTTATGTGCTCATCAGCTCATGTACAATAAGCATCTACTTGTTGAAATACCATCTGTGTGCTGTGCTGGACTCCACTTTGACCGTACACACTTTAGCAGGATAAGCAGTAGGAAAAAATATAAGCTTTGTTGTGTCTGATGCAATTCATCTTTAAAGGAAAAATAACAGCTGATTGTTAAACATGAGAATTCCAGACAGCTGAGAGAAGCAGAAATTATGATTTTCCTCTTGTAAGAAATTAAGCCATTAAGAAAATTTTTTTTAGTGTCCTAGAGGTCTTTTCTATCCATTCATAGCACCATTTTTTTCAGTCTCAGAGCAGGAAATTTCAGAAGACTGCTTTGTCAGATGGAAAACATGCATTTTTTTTCTCTTCATGAAAACAGTCACATCTTATTGTGTGTGTGAATATACTTATGACTGGCTTTTCTTGACTGCGTTGTAGTTGAAAAAGTAACATCATACAAGAAAACTAGAGCACTGGGGTTTTTTTGATACAGAGTAGAACAAGACTTCGCATTGTTATGTTGCTTGCTTCTGATCCTTTCACATCTGTATTTATGTTCAAAGAGCAACATTTCAAATTAAGAAATTGCCTCCTGCTCAGAACTGCTTTTTGTGTATTAAATAACAGAAACACTTCTGGTCTTTTTTCTTAAAAAAAAAAAAAAAAATCTTTTCTGCACTAATCACCCAATAAATAGAATCTTGCCTGAAAATGCAGTCCCTTCTTTAGTAAGTAGTTTGCATGTAGGCACTTTTGGAAGAATATCTCAGAATTTGAAATCTGGATCATTCCATTAATCCAAGTTTCTTCCAACAGGAGAAAGTTTTCCATAACTTTGTAGAGAACAAATTGTAAAAATTCTGTGATGTAAATGTTAGATAATTTAACTTGTAACTATGCATAAAATAAAATAACAACAATAAAAGCCTAACCATACCTAACATTTACAACTGAACAGCTTATATGAGGATAACTTTTGCCACTTCACACACACTCTAGTGAAATAATACCTTGATAAAATGGTTCATTGGAAACAGATGCTAGCTGTTGGGAAAAAATGCCTGTAGCCAGTTTAAGCAACTTCAGATCTATCTCATCTAAGCCTGTGCCTGACAGCAAAAGTAGAAAGGCCCGCATATTCTTTCTGTTGCTTACAACAGTACAGGTAACATATGTTTTCTGATTAACCTTTGGTGTGGTAGAAGCTGCTGCAAGCTGAGAACCTGCTGTGTATTGCAGGCAATGGAAGGGGCATTTGAGGAGAAAAATCTAGTGAAATATGGCAAATTTATTATCTCTGACAGAACTTACTATAGAGTCTGTCTGAACAATGAATTGAACAAAAACACTTAGTGACATTTCCATTTCTTAATACCTGTGTTCAGATCTTGAATTTCTGTCGCAAGTTAAAAGGATTATGTATCATCAGAGTAAAAAGAAAAAAAAGAGTGAATCTGACAACATAGTGCCTTACACAGGAATATGCAGGATAAGAATCAGACCTGTGTTAGGCTGGGCAATCTAACAAAGCTTCTGATTAACTAAAAACAATGCTCTGGTATCACCCCCTCTCTCTTTTTAATGGAAAAGAAATCTTTCAGAAACACAATACAAATAATTGCATTCTAAAAACAGAACAGAGAACCATCTCAATAGTGGAAATGAAAACCTGTCATCCTTTCATCTGTACCCTAAAAGTTTATGAAAGTTAACAGAGATTAATCAAAGATAATCATGAACCAATCTGAAACAAGATTAGTCTTGCATCAAGTAAAAGCTTAATGTTTATTGTTTATATTCCTTGATTCACTTGGCTTCACCTCTGTGAGTGAGCTGTAAATAAAATGTGTCCAGCTCATTTGCAGACTGTTTGAATCCTAGTTTTTGCTGGCATCTTCAAAACACCAGCTGTTATATTTCTTCAAAGGATTAATACATTTTGAACATGCCAAGAAAAAGGTTATATAACATCTTGCCGGAGACCTTGACTGTAACTCTAGCTAGAAAATTGTCCCTAAGAACAGCCCACTCCTCAGGAGGCCAAATCTTTTACTCAGATACGTGTAAGAGATATCTGTAAGAAACTCGCTGAGAACTGTACCTCAATTAAATGTAGTTGCAGGAAAAAAGGGAAGGTGTTTCAAACCGATTTAAACCACTCCAAATGAGGCTGAATAATTCATTTTTAGATAACACAGGCATCATATAAGTAATTTGCTATCTGTATGAGTCTAGCAAACCTGCATCTGTGTGTTCAGCCCTGGCCCTTATCAGGAGTATTCCACAACACTACAATACATATAAGGGCAAACATCCAATGTTGCAAACTTTGTCACCTATTATATATACTTGAGTGTACACATCTAGGTAAACTCCTGACCTCTTGAAATTAAATTATCCCTTTCCAGTGCACCAGATTTAAAATGATTTTACAAATTAGGATAAGCTCAATTTATCCTAGTTTTTCAGATTAAATGTTATTAAAATCCTCCTTTTTTTGAGTCACCTTTCTGAAGCTTTCCTGTCTCAATGTCCTTGAGATTATTATTAACATTTGTTTAGCTTTGGAACATTTGTAAACACTGAAGAACCAATTTTAAAAAAACCTGAATCCAGTAATACTTTGATAGTTCCTGATTTATTTCTTTATTATTTATTTTTTAGTGCCATATATTGCATTGGTACACCAATTAATGGATTACTATGGAAGAAAGTCCTCATGCAGAAATAACTTTTAACTATATTCTACTTTAAATGGATTTAATTGTTTTGGATTTAAATTCACAAATTTAGAAAAAATATGCTGTTTAATCTAAGTCAAATACAGTTTCACTTTCAAATATTGTTTACTTTGGCATTATTTTGACAACACTGAAATCAGTGCTATTTTTTCACTAACATAAAAAAAGAACACCAGGATTGCTCTCCACATCTCTTTTGCAAATTATTTTTCAGTGCAAGTATCTTGTCATTACAGAATTGGCAAAAGAATACTAAAGCAGATTGTAAAATTTCTAGAAAAAGCTGCAACCAGAGAGATCTGATTTAGGGAACTGTATACATACATGCATATACAGATACAGACATCTTTTATCGTTATTTTTAAGTTTAGAACTCTTTTATATAAAGTGTTATCCTGAGACAGTTACCTGAGAGAAATGACCGTTGCTTCAAAACAGTAATCTAAATAATTCAGATTATCTAAAATCAAATAAAAAAATTCTTTACAGTAAGAGTTGATCTCCCTCTGGAAGCGTGAACAGAAAATTTTGGGGTTGAAAGAGTGAAAGAGAGAAAATATGAGTTTGTCTTTTTTTTTTTTTTTTTTTCTGGTTTTGTTTGTTTATTTAAAAGGCCACATGGAGCTTATTGCACCAACAGTGAACATTTTTTTGGATAAGGATGGATGTTGCACTGCTATTTCTTAAAAACTGGTGCACTTTTAATTACTTTGGAGATCAGTAGCTATTAAAAAACCCCTTCAGTTTGGATTATATTTTCCCAAAGAAGGGTTAAAATGAAGTAAGTAGCACGGAAGAACTAACATGGAAGAAGTAGCATGGAAGCATGGAAATTCCTGGTCTCAGATGTGTTTTACCTCTGAGGTCAGGTGAAAGACCTGTAAGAGAGATGATATGTATGTCCTATATGGATTTATGAAAGCACTCTTCTGCTTTCTCTGATATTTGATTTTCTATACATGCTGATGATACAGCAAACTTCTCTTGAGCACTCATCCACATACATTAGATAACTGTTTGAACCATAAAAGTATTTCACACTTCATTCCAAAATTTTATATGATCCAGAAGCTTAAGTAATGACCTAAAAGTCAAGTCCTATAAATTAATTTATTTTTATTTGTTATTCTTTAAGTTTTTATATGAAAATAATAATTCCTTAAAGTAAAGTGATTTTTTTACGTGTCTTATATTAAAAGTAAAATTTACTGCCAAAGAATATTATCAGAAAATGTTTATCTAATTGTAGCCTGACAAAAATTTTCAAATATGTTAGAATTCACACATTAAAGTCAAGCCCTATGAAAATGTAAGTTTTTTTAATGTAACCACAGACTATTTCTAAGTGATTATTCTTTCTTAGCTGCTTTTAAATTGTTTTTCAGGCCAGGGCCATCATAGCTACCTTTAACTACACTATGTAATCTAGAAAAGATTTTGGAAAGGCTTTGCAGTACAGCATAGATGGCAGACCTGGACTATTTCAGTAAACTTAAGCTTAAATATTTCTATAAATTAATTATTATAGTCAACCTAACAACACATCATTTATTTTCAGTTATACATAATTCAAAGCTTTTGTATGTTGGCAAACTCAGAAGGTCAAACAAAGAGAGAGATGGTTTATTTAAAAAGCTTACTTAAACTAGAAAAAAAGACTCTCGTAACTGTTAGAGAGGAACATTCAGGGACATGTTTAACCGCTGTATGACTTTTTGTGTGCATGTATGTATATGCTTATGCTCAGGCCTCATCCCCTCCCCACAACGGACCATGATAACGTGGACTATAATTAGTCTTAATTGTTTGCTTCTTCAGTTATCTTCCCAAATTACACTTTGGAAAAACACTTTGTTCACACAAAAGTTTTTCTTCTGCACCACAGAAAATCCTCAGAAGATCGTCACTGTTTAGCTGAAATAAAAAGATTTTATATTTTTACTAAGTAATGTCAGAATAGTAACTGATAATTTTAGAAATAATAATTCCAGAGAGATGAACAAATCACCATACAAATCTCCTTTATTCTGGAGTCACTATGGGTTTGCAGATGTGTTCTAAATGGGTCCTGGTGGGATCATCTTAGGATTCACTACAATTGACACCTGAAACAAATCAGTTCTTTTTGATAGACAGCTGGAAAGCAAACACTTGCTGTTTAGAATACGTTCTCATATATTTTTGGGAAAGTATTTGAAGGTGATGTATTAAAATATCTCTTTGGATTTATTCAGAAATTCATTTTTCCATATACTTCTGGCTTAAGTCATTTCCCATTGGACAGGATAGGTTTGACTCCTTCTGTCAAAGGAGATTTGGTCAAAGTCTCTATTAGTTAGTAGGACCAGTGTTCCTTTCCTTTCTGACTCAAAATGGGTCATTTTTTTGATCTGAACAGGATAGAGGACTGGGCAGAGAAGAACCTGATGAAATTCAAGAAAGGCAAGTGTGGGGTCCTTCACATGGGAAGGAATAACTGCAGGCATCAGTACAGGTTAGGGGCTCACCTGATGGAAAGTATCATTGCAGAGAGGGACCTGGGGGTTCTGGTCAGCAGTAGGTTGACGATGAATCAGTAATGTGCCCTTGTGGCCAAGAAAGCCAATGGTATCCTGGGGTGAATTAGGAAGATTGTGACCAGCGGGTCGAGGGAGGTTATCCTCCCCCTCTACTCTGCTCTAGTGAGGTAGCATCTGGAGTACTGCATCCAGTTCTGGGCTACCCAGTTCAAGGGGGACGAGGAATCACTGAAGAAAGTCCAGCGGCAGGCTACAAAGATGATTAGGGGCCTAGAGAATCTTTCTTATGAGGAAAGACTGAGAGAGCTGTGCCTGTTCAGCCTGGAGAAGGCTGAGAGGGGATCTCATCAATGCTTGTAAATATAAATGGTGTCAAGAGGATGGGACCAGACTCTTTTCAGTAGTACCCAACAACAGGATGAGAGGCAACAGGCACAGGCTAAAACATAAGAGTTTCCATCTGAACATGAGGAGAAACTTCTTTACTTTGAGGGTGACAGAGCACTGGAACAGACTACCCAGAGAGGTTGTGGAGTCTCCTGTGAAGACATTCAAAATCCACCTGGCCACATTCCTCTGCAGATGAACCCGCTTTAGCAGGTGGGTTGGACTAGATGATCTCCAGAGGTCCCTTCCAACCTCAACCATTCTGTGTTTCTGTGATATTTTTTTACCCTTAATTATTTCCTATAATTTTACAATTTAATCTAGTAAATCGTTTGTAATCAGATTAAAATTTTTGTACTTGTTCTATCTTCATTGAGAGGTGACGTAGTACCTAAAACTGATGAAATGTCCACAACACCAATAGGACCTACATAAATGGATGCCAGTGAATTGTAGCTTAGGAACTTTCAGAAGCAAAATTACTATTGCCTTCTCCTGTCATGCCAATGAAATTGACATCACCAATGTTGTTAACTAGTTTTCTGCGTAGACATCAAGATGTCTCAGACATCTCAGTTTAGTAATTGATGTCAACCAAGCTGATTGCTTATGCCTCCCAAGTCCTCCTACTTGCTCTGCTGGGCTTCTTTCTATGTCTCATGCTTCCCTCGGAACTGTGTTTCACAATGTTCTTTCTCTGTCGGTCCTTTAGATTCTCATTCTTGACTCCTTCAACATCCCTTTCTGCTACTGTCAAGATTTAATCAGGACAGCTACATCTGACCTGCTAGTTTTCAAGTTTTCACTTTGGACCAAATCTATTTTCTTCATGTCATTTTTTACCCTCTTATATAACCTTCCTTGAAGTGAAAAAATGATACAAGAATTGCCTTTTAAATGAACGAAGCAGTTATCAACCACTGTGCTGTCCAAAGCAGAGAAATTAATTGATTTGGGGAAATTAAATATTGATACTATGCTCTCATGGCCAGCACAAAACTAGGCAATTTTGAAAATTTTACATGGTCCTCTGAGAGATGGTGTGAAAAGATATTAAAGTAGGACAAGTGGCTAAAAGAGAAGACTCTGTAGCTGTCATACCAGGATTGTAAGATATGGGCTCTGGTGAACATTATTGCACAACTCCAGAGACTGTAAAATGGTAAAGAGCACAGTGGTTTTTGCATCATCAAACGGGGACACAGACAACTTGATTCTATTTGAGTAAGTATAATTGTACCTGCACGAAGAAAAAGTGGACCTGCATGGGAATTTTACTGGAAGTTAGTCCTCAGCTTGAGACAAACAAAGGAGTTCCTTTCATAAGCTGCATAAATAGCTAAAAGAGAAAAAATTCTGGGTCAGTCACCACTCAGAGAAAGTATTACAAACAGTTTTGCTTTCTTATACACTATAGGGCTGAATGCTGATTTTCATACTAGCAAGATTTCTGCACTTTGAGTTATGAAATAATAAAAAGCTAAATAATACAGGAGGTTCTTTTAAAGATATTCTTCAACTTACTTGCTATGTTTTGAATTAAGGACTAGCTTTTATCACAAAAAATGAAGAGCTTCTTACTTTAGTGGTGTTTTTAAGGAAAAAAGTGTGGCCACATTCTCTATTACACATTTGTAGAACACTTAGGTCGGTAAAATACATGTCTCTACAGAAGACTGAAATTTCACCCACTCTGTGCATGTGCATGTGCACATGCATGCACGGAAAAGGACAGGTCATCCAGCTCTTATAGTCTAGACACTCTTATTTATATTACGAAGGGACACATTCAAAAGTAGGCCATAAGCTGATCATTCAAGGTCATAGATTTGGAACAGCCTTGGCAGCAGTGCATGATGCTCAGCAAGACTGCTTTTCCTAATCTTTTTTCGTGTTAAATTCAGAAGCATTCTACCCACAGGAGTGAAAATATCTTGTATTTATTTCCAAAACAGGACTGATGCAAAAAAACAAAATTGCAATTTGAATCTACTAAAGAAAGGTTCCTTTGCTTTCTTGAGAATATAATGAAACCACTTAATCAGCTCACTAATTCAGCACCAGTGTTCACTTAGCACAGTTTGAGAACAGAAAAGTTGTCACCTGTTAGTCTTCTCTATTCTTACATCCCTACACTTCTGTCTGTGAGCAAAACTCATTTTCACACTGGTATGAAAGAGACAATATGTTACAAAAATAGAAGAGAATAATGGAATAATAAGTTTTAATGGAAAAATTAGTTAATAGAATAATAAGTTCATGTAACTGTAAATTTGATTCTGTGATCTTAAATAAGTTCTGAAGAAAAAACACCATCTTTTATTCCCATTTTTGATTTTGAATATACTGTATTTTTCAGAAGCTTAAATTGCTGAATTAAAAATTGCTCAAAATAATGATAATTTAAAAGAGAAAAAATCCTAAAAGAAAACAGAAACTAAAGCTGTAAAATATGTTTTAGATCTCATTTTCTTCCACTTAAGTATTCTGTGTTCTATCAAACTTCTGAATTTCACTTAAACCTCATATAACTATTTTTTATTAGCATTTTTCTTTTACCAATTCTGTATTATAATATTGTGTTAACTTCCACTATTCTCTTCAAGCTGATCTCTGGCTTTTTATTGCTAACTGTGTTTACTGTTTTAAATATAAAAATGGCTTCAGAAAATGCATCATTTTATAAAACTGGCTCTATTCATTGTTCGTACTTCTAGTCAGTTACTAGTCCTTGAGCCTTTTATTTTTATTTTAAAGTATATATTCTGATGACTAATGAACATGTACTGAAATATTATCTGCAATACAGCTTTTAATTCTCTTTACTCTATAGTTCTTAGATTTTTCTCCTTTCCAGACCCTCTTTTTTTTTTTTTTTTTTTTTCCTTTTTGGAAGCCTTCTGTTTATTGCTTCCACTAATCTTTAGATCTCTGCTTAACCTCATTGGCCACTATTGCCCTTTTCTACATTTGGATTTAACCAGCATGTCAATTACAGTCTCTCCAGAAGGTTTGTTACACATTTTTTACTTTTTATTAAGAAAAAAATTCTGAAAAAAATCCACATTTTTCATGGTAAGCATGTAATATCACAGTGCCCTGAAAAATCTATACTCTTCCTGTTTCTATACGAAATGTCAACAGAATTGGAGAAAAGACAGGAAGTAAAGATTTTGTTTGTTTGTTTTTGAAAAATGTCCCCCACTTTTTAAAAAAAACCAAAAATCTTCTGAAAGTCTACATTCCTATCACTTCTGATACAGTTTGGAGAGAAAGACAAGTCACAAATGACAAAGGAGTCTAAGCCTGACACACAGAGACTGAAGCGACAGAAAGAAATTCAAAAGCAGTTAATAATGGTGTAACAGTGCATCTGAGAGGATAGAAAAAAACATGAATGAATCCTTAAATTTTGGACTGAGGCTAATCATGACCATCTTCTGAGTGTTGCTCATTACTGGAGTTCCATTTTTGGTAATTCTAGAGTGTCATGCTCTAGGCAGTCTTCAATGCTTTCAATAAACTACACTTAGGTACAGGTTTTCATCTTTAACATTGAATAAAAGCAAGCAGGAAGCCGTTGTGGGGTTTTTGTTGACTATTTAAACTTGAGTACACAACAAATATTGAAATCAGCATTTGAGTGTCTCTTATTTGAATATTTTTTATACTAACAGTAACTTGTGTGGAACATTTTTCAGATATACCCTAGCCTTTCTGAATTCGTCTTGACATTTTTCTTAGATATCAGTACTATATCATCTAGTGGTGGCTCAACCTTACCCACCTTCAATTCTGCAAAAATGTACTTTAAAGCCTGGAGCCGCAAACTCTTACTGCCCTCGTTTGATCATTTCTGTCACTTGGATCACAATATATAATCACAAAATTGTGACTTCCTTTCTTCTTTAGCAGTTATGACAAACCTGCGACCTCAAACAACCATCAATAATTTACTCACTTTTCATAGCCAAAATGTTTTTTAATTACTACAAAGGAACAATCCTTTTTAAGGGCAGTTAAAGTATTAATGATGGCAGAAGAGATTCTGGAATTTATTACTCAGTAGCACTAATTTTGTATGCATGAAGGAATGTGGTTCTTACCTTTCTATGTGTGGAAACTTCTCAAAAAAACAAATCAGTGTAGCTCAACTGAAAGAAGAAGTGGAAATTTCCATTTGGAACAGGAGGACATGTACCAATGCATTGGGAACCAGAGCTAGTCTTCCAAAATGCAGGAAGAGTATTACGAGCAGATGGTGCTGTAGCTGCACTTGAGTAATAAAATGTGGAGTTCCATAACTATCCTTATTCTTATGCTTTAAACAACCATTTCCACTACCCTTGTGAATCATCCCACTTGAAAGTCTCTTGGGGCCCTGTATTTCATCAGTGATTTTCTCTCCTGCTTCCCTCAGCCTGCCTCATTTTTTTAATTTGCTCAGTACGCTTCCTTGAGTTCTTTCGTTAGACAGCAAAGAAAAAAACCCTTCAGAGGGATTAGTAATAAGTCTTAAGGTTGTGTCAAGCAAGCTTATGGTAAAAGGATTTCTTAAACATACCATGCATTAGTGAAAGTGATTGGCTAGAAGGGTGTGAACTTTCTACCTGTTGCCTGCTTCTCTGCTTCCTGTAAGTCCTCAGCCACTGAGCAGAGTTGTTTATCTGGCATCTGCAAAGTAGGCAGATGAAGTTTTCAGATGCACGAATTCTTAGCAATAGGTTTTAATGTATTGCAAGATATAAAAATATTAGAGAAGAAAGAATTTCCCCTCCCATCCTTCTCTGCTACAGTGTACACTGTTAGAAATGTGAGAGTTGCAGTAAGGAAGACTAGTGCTGTTGTGGGATGGCTACTTTTGAACAGCTTTATCCCACAGAAGGGCCATGGTCCTGCAGGTGCTGTTGTGCTGGTCTTTGTTCATGTCACTTGTGCACTTGCTTATTTCTAGGCACTGCTCACAACTCTAAGGCACACTGAAGAGAAGTTTATCTACCGTGTTAATAATAATGTATTCATTTACAGATGCATTATAATTACGACTGACTTCCTTGATTTTTGAAAACATTGAATAATTATGAAAAATGGTTTTTAATTAGATAGTAAAAATTCAAATATTAAAAATTAAAATTCAGTTTCTGACATGTGTAATGGGTTTGTGAGAACACAGCCACTCCACTCTTTGGCTTGAAAGTGTTCACATTTTTAACGCAAAGTTCATATTGCTATAAACAACATTGTATTATTGGATAATTTCTACATGTCAGCAAGAAGTACTAGCCAGGGTGCCCATATCTGACTTTTGAAAGGGAGGAATACATGTTTACAACTGCCAGTCACTCTGAATGAAGGAAGGGACAGACTGAAAGCAGCAGGGTTGTGATTGATAGCAGCTTGAATAAACAAACTGATGTTTTTCTCTCTCCTTCTCTCTCTTCTCACACTGGGACAGAGAAGCCGTGAATATTTTCCAGCTGTGCTATAGTGATAATTTATTATTTTAAGACACAATATCTGTTTTGCTTTCTTTATACATCCAAGATGGCTTTATGGACAATGGGGAATTTATAAGATCTAGAACATCTCATCTCACCTACTAAGTCAGAGAAATACAAACAATTAATAGAGGAGGAAAAAAAATTATTTCTAACATTAATGTGTTGTATTTTACTTTATTTAAATAAATATAATTCAATTATCCAGGAAACATTTTACCAATTTTGCTTTTAAAATATAGGCCAATAATGAAAGCAGATGCACATCCTCAACACAGCTATAGATTTTGCTTCTCATTGCTGCCATATATGATTATCATGTAGGACTGGGCTCCAGGGGAGGTTTAGGTTGGATATAAGGAAAAATTTCTTCACAGAAACAGTTGTCAAGCATTGGAACAGGCTGCCCAGGGGAGTGGTGGAGTCACTAAGGGACATAGTTTAGTGCCAGAGTCAGGTCAGCGTTTGGACTCCATGATCTTGAGGATCTCTTCCAACCAATATGATTCTATGATTCTACAAAAATGATGATGTTGTGAATAAATCTGGCCACAAAGATGGGAAGAGGATGGAAGAGGGAGAAGAAGGTGGTTGAAATTTCGAAACAGAAAACAAAGAGATAAAAAAATCAGCAAACCTAAGCCAGACCTGTTCTGTTTGGAAATAATAACTTAAGAATTCTGAAAGGGAAAGGAAGAAAGAGAGAAAACTATAACTTCTTGGTCTGGGTATCTGCTGGAGTTATGGCGAACTTAGATAAATTTCACAGCTCAGATCAAGCAGTGTCCTGTCAGATTGACTATTAAATATATCTCTTGGGTTTGATCATTCTAGATCTGTGAAGGTCTCTGTTGAACCTTACAGCTTTCCACAATGTGACAGTTATTTTCTATGAAAACTTCTGTCCTACAGTTCATCAGGTGCTGCAGATATGAACCTAGGTGAAGAGGAGATGTGTAGGTAAAAACCACAGTCCTGGAAAAGACCTTTACTCAACTCTGTAAAGAGATCACAATAATACTTGTATTATTTTTCAGTTGCTAAAATAATTACTCTGAATGGCTGGAGATGAACTGCAGCAGAAACTGCAGCAGAAACTTCAGCAGCTTTCCATGGTTATTCACACATCTGAATTACATTTAATCAAAGTTTAATTTCATTGTCTGTGAAGGTTTTCTTGCTTTCAGAAGAGGAGTTTTATTGCAATGAGACAGAATTCTGGAAAAGATGACTGATAGTAGTTACAATTGCTCTCATGATACTACGGTTGATTCTGGTAGGGATTCCAACAAAAATTTTGATCTAGAATCAGTTCAAAGTCACAGCCTCAGCTATGCCCAGTGAGAACAGCCAAACAACAGGAGAAACGGATTAGGGTAAACATTTTTCTCTCTTTTGAGGCTATAAATAAAAATTTGAACGTGGCCTTATGATCAAATGATTTATTCATTGCTAGTATATTATTTAAATCACTGAGAAATATGTTACTTTAATTATTGAAAAATGGAAGGATTTTGTGAGGACAGTGGATGCGGAGTATTTTTTAAAAGTTCTTAATGTACTGGCTGATGGGCATTTCTTCCTATGTAGAAACTGTAGCTTTCATTCACAAAAGTAAATGCTGCTACTGCAGTATTTCAGGTTGAAATCTTTCTAGAATGCTTCAGTTCTGGTGAAAGGCCAGGAATTTCTTGGCTTTTTGCTTTGAGTGCAGAGCTGCCTCCACAGTTCTGCTACCCTGCAAGAAACTTGACTAAGAGAAAATAACAGAAAATGTTAACCTACAAAACAGACTGTCACAGTTGCACTTTTTAAAAAACATGTCTGCAATGAAAAACTTGATCTACTTTGGAAAGAGTCAAAGACTTCAGAAATGTTTGGCTGTTATCAGTTTAAAAGAGCACCACCATAAAATATCATGTACATGTTAGTCTTCTAAGCATATATTTCTTCTTGTTGACTTCATTGCACTGAAAATCAGCTTGAATTCTTTCTATCAGTATCATAACAGATGACATATCCCCCCTTACTCTACTTTTTTAAACTATACACTTGTAAATCTTACGTAGATATATTAGACACAGGTAATGGCTATTTCTACTGTTTTCCTGTCTTTAGTGTGCTTCATAGGTTATTCCTACCTATACAGAAGCTAGCTGCCTTGACTGCTGTGATACGGAACAGGCTAAAAGCAGCCAGGAGTTGCTTTAGGATCTATCCTTGTATGTCTAATTGTTTGCTTATCTGACTAGTTTTCTGTGACTTTATCTATTGAACATGATAAAATATTGAAGGCTGCTCTTTTGTATCTATATGATATTGATCGCTACTTCTGTATAAAATTTCCATAAGAAACTCATAGACCCCACATTTGGTGTTGCTGCTCTGAGCTTCATGAACATGAGAACTGAGCTTAGAGAAAAAACTGTAGCTGCAGGCAGAAATTATCAGAAATGTGGTGCTTTGCAAGTGATTTGATGGCAAACTACACACAGCCTTGCTTTGAGAGCTGGGTTATTCTGAACATCCCAAGAAAAAATAAAAATAAAGTTGGAAAATCAAGTAAAACAAAGTGAAAAAAAAATCACATTTGTTCTACATTACCCCCAACCCACCTAGTTGTCCTCATCATGCTGAGAGAAACAGGAACAAATACATCCATGCCAAAAAACAATCCCAGGTGTCAGCAGTGCTGATCTTCTCTGGTTACTTCAAGGCATCCGGTTATTCACAGTAACAGGTGCAATGGGAGAGGTCCAAAGCGTCTCTGAGTACTGCCATATCACAACTCTCCTGAGACTTTCAGTTCCCCCATTAAGGCAATGTCATTGCCATGACCTACTCAAAATCTTGACTGAAATTTCTCTAACAATGCACAGTACTGCAGACAGGATCATGTTATCCAGGCCCACCTCAGCTTTTTCCAGGGCATTAGCTGAGAAAGGTAGATTTGAAGGCAAATAATAAGCTAAGAGAATACCTAAAGAAAATGAAAGCTTATTAACTATACAGTAATTACTGTTACATAAAGTTAACTTCATGTGTGAATGTAAGAAAGAGTAGCAACAGAGGCTGCTAAAGGTGCAGCACATCTCATCATTTACTGCAATTGTACTTACTTAAGAATCAGAATCAGCACTGCAGTTTGTTCACTGGGCTTTCTCATGCATATAGATTGCTTGTGGAACTAATATGAGGCCATTTGTGTTTTTTCACTTATTATTAAAGGGCATGAATTCTTCCCTAGGGCAAAGCTAGTGCATACACTCCTACGTAAATTGTCCCAGGATCCTAATTTGATGTACTCCGGTGGAAAGTGATTAGGGTCAGAGGACTTAAGCTGTATTCTAACACATATTAGATTTAAATAATCCTGTCTCATCTCTTCTGGCTCCTAACCAGTTTATTTTAACATGTTCTGCTGAGTGAGTTGGTTTGTAAGGTTTAACCAAGCTTTGACAGCACCTAGTTACATTTTACTACCAAACAGACAAACCCCACCAATCCAGGCTCTGAAGTGCATCAGTATTCAATTTTTGTAAGATTTAACAGGAGACTGAATTTGCCAGAGGAAACTAAGGAAACATGGTTTGTCAGAGTAGGTATCTCAGGCTTTCAAGCTATACATATGCCTGGGCTGTTATAGCCACGTGTAGAAGCTAGAGTTACATTTTGCATTTCCTGTGCACCAGCTACCAGTGGCAGCTAGTGCTGAGAGATTTGTGGAAAGCTTATTTAACAAAGCACCACATGCGTACTGCAGTCCGTGTTTTTATTTGAATTTGAGACAGTCCTTACAGAGTGTGTCAGGCCTCCATGTCTAGTCCTCACGGCTACTTCAGAAAATATGAGGAGAAGATTTTGCTGCTCTTCCTCTCCTTTATCTAACCATACATTGTCCAGGTATTTAAAAAGAGTACATAAATATAATCTGAGGAAAATGTCTCTGTATATTAATTAGATTAGCAGAAAATAAACTAGAAGAATGTATGAACACACAGACCAGATGAGCATAATGTTTTAAATTATCATCTTAATGAAATAAACTTCAAACGGGCATGGAAGTACTATTAATATAACCGTATATTTCAATTGGAACTCTGGAAATATTTGATTCTATTTTTTCTCTTAATTTTCCACAACTCTTTTATTCTTGTGACAGTAGTCAGTAATAATGTATTTTTTTTCCCTTGATACTCATCCTAGACTGTTTCACTGAAATGAGTATGCAAACCACTGAAAACCCTTGCTCAGAACTTAAGACAGTGAAACAGAAGCTTGAGCAGCATTTGATAAGATTGGTGCTTGACATAGAAGATGGCCTCTTGGCTGGACACTGTATATGCTTATCACCTTTAGGTGCTACAAATAGTTTTAGAGAATGTCATTCCAGAGTCCATGGGGAACACCTGCACCCCTTCATTTCTTAATATGGTACTATATAGAAACAATAACATTGGAAGAAGGTGAAATGTTTCTTGATTCCAATGGACAATGGAATACAAATGTACACAGTGCAGCCAAATTTCATATCAGCAGAGAACCTCTAGACCAGATAAGATCTTGGAGAAGTGATTGGACACAGACGGGTTGAAAGACAAACCAGTCTGGAGTAATGCATTATTAAGGATCTGAGTTGGTTGCTAAGCCTTGTTGACTTAACTCAGCATCATAGAAAGAGGCCAGAGGAAGGCATATTTCGTGTTGACTTAAATACTTAAATACCTCTTCTACTAGTCATGACATTAGATATAAAACTAACACAGTGTAAGCTCTGTTACTGCAAGCCCTGAAAATTGAACAAAGGAGTTCTAGATTCAGATGTTCTGAATAACTTTGTATTTGTTCCACATAGCATACAATAAATCAAATTTAAAGACATTTAGATCCATGTACATGTTATTCCAGATGAGTAGAATTCAGCACCCTTCTTAAACTGGTAATTTGTCATAAAACATCCGATGTTATCACTGTTTTCAGTACATAAGCTGTTGTCTTGACCGATCAGGATAAGAAATACAAGCCTGTTTTGCTTTGGTTTTGTAATGTTAACAATGTCATTTATGTAGGAGAAAAAGGGAGATAACATATTAAGAAGGGAAGAAACTGACTACAAGCTTCTCAATCAATGAGTGGATCCTTTAGGTTGGGTTATAATATAAAACTATACTGAAACAACAGGGGATTCATGAGGTTATGCTTCTTTGCATCTGTAAATACATAGATGTTTAAAAATATATGTTTAATGTTTTTAAAATATGATTCAGCAAAGAGAAAGAGCAATGTAGTGAGATAAAAAGATGATTTATCCCATGGCCAGTGTGTTTCAAATTGACCAGAGAAAATAATCTAATCAGAGTTTATTAAACTGATTCTGCAGTACATCCCCAATGCCTGGAAGCATTGTCTGAGCTGGTCTGCAGTCTAATCCTGCTCTAGGAGGCTTGCCAAATATTTAGCCTTTTTGAAGTAAAACACAGACATATACCATTTAGTTATTGCATACTGTTTTAATTAGAAAAAATGTGAACTTTTGATGATGCCTGACTTCTGAGAGAGGCTACATTCTGACAGCAGTATTTAAATAACTCTAAACAAACAAATCTATTTTATGCAGAGCAAGCTATAGGAGATATTGTAGGCTCACAAACCAGCCTAAAGAGCTGATGCCAGGTTATATAATCTTTGAACACTCATCCAAGGCAGCCCTGAAGGCAAGCACAGAGGGTAGGACTGCTAAGGGGGTGATTTTGCTTCAGCCATTTCCCCCATCGCGTGACAATCACTTCACCTCAGCTGGCAGTATTGACGATGGCATTTTCAGAACCATATCGAAAAGGAAGCTCCAGTGGTGCGACAGAGAGATCCCCACAGATAACCAAAAAAGCACGCACAAAAAGTAAGGGTAGACTGTTGTCACACCTTGCTTGCACATCCAGGTGTTTAGGTTTGGTCTCCTCATCCTTTGTTTGCCTGGTTAAATCTCAATAAATTATCATTTTTTGCAGTGAAAAGATAATATATAGAGGCTCTTTCCACACACATCCTGCCCCTCCCCTGCCGCCTCCCAAAACTGAGGCAGTGCAAAAAAAAGAGCTTATGTTAAATGAAGTCATTACATTTCCTGCACATTATTTCATTTCAGGAGGTACTGCATTTCCTCAGTGTGCTGATTTGCATGGTGCTGTGTTTTGGATTAGTGGCGAAAAGACTGTTGATAACACATTAATATTTTCACTATTGCTGAAGAATGTTTGCACAGCACCAAGGTCTTCTCTGTTTCTCATGTTCACCCTGCCAACAACTAGGTTGGGGTTGCACAAAAATTTAGAAGGGGACACAACCAGGACAGTTGACCACAACTGACCAATGGGGTATCCCATGCTATATGGCATTGTGCTCAGTAATAAAAATCTGAGGAAAGAAGGAGAAAGGAAGGAACATTCGGAGTTATGGCGTTTGTCTTCCCAAGTAACTGTTATACATGATGAAGCCTTGCTTTCTTGGAAATGGTTAAACACTTGCCTGTCGGTGAGAAATGGTGACTACTTGGTTTTCATGCACAGGTTTGCTTTGCCTATTAAACTGTCTTTATCTTAACATGCAAGTTTTCTCACTTTTATCCTTCTGATTCTCTGCCACATCCCACTGGGGTGAGCGAGTAAGCAGCTGTGTAGGGCTGAGCTGCCTACTGGGGTGGAGCCATGACACTCTGGCACAGTATCTTTCACTATTTACTGAGGGGGCTGGCGCAACTATGCTCTGTGATGTCTTCCCTGATACAAGAATAATATAGCACTTTCTAAGTTAAAAATCTGAGAAAACCCCAACTTGCTGATCATATCCTTCAAGAAATTGCTCTCTCCTTTGTATTTTGCCAGCAGTAATGCCATGTGCAATATTACAAGTCTCAATTAATCAGTTCTGTACTCTTTAATCTACCAACATACTTTATTCCTCCTATTATCTCCCTCAGTCATGTATTTTCTCATCCTGCAGTCTGCAAGATCATACCCTCTCTCCTTTTGTGTTTCCAGCTTAATGAATACTTCTGCAGAAAGTCTTGAATCTACCTATGTTTTATCCTCTCTCTCCTGGTGAAGCAATACTACCCGTGTAATGCCTCTGATGTATGTCCATGTCTTAAATTTCTGTCTTCTGTCTTTTTTCAACATCCATCCTCCTTTTGTTCATGATCTTCTGCCCTTCAAGAAACAAGTTGGTCATTCTTCTAGAACTACCAAAGTCTATCAGGACTCAAATATTGGATTCTCATTGTCTTCCTTTCTTGCCTCAGTCAGGTAGACCTTGTTAGATATGTGTATGTGGAAATATGCAAGTCTTGAGTCTTCCGGGTACATACGATGTAAAGTTCTATGAAAGGAAGGAAGGAGAGTAACAAATTTCTTTTATCACATGAATAATACCTCACACAAGAGATACTACCAGATCTTCTTCATGTTGCTTATGAGTTTACCATGAAGTTTCTGGTATGGCTGTACAGCAGTGCATAAAACCAGCACATAAATACAAAAATTGATAATATTCAGTATAAACAGAAGGACTGGGCTCAGCAGCAAAATGCATGTTCCTTGTTTCCCAGTGTCAGATTGAAGCATTGAGTACCAGGAAGGTTCTACCTGATGAGAGATGAAAAACAAAGAAAGATGCAAAGTAGGATTAACTCTATAGCATTATCATCTGCAACTCAGGTACCTCAAATAATAATAACAAAGACTTTCTAGAAATATTTAGCTGTCTTGGCTTTTCCTTTCAAATTAAACTTCTCATTCTCTCTCTGTGATTTCTACTCATACTTGTCAGAATTTTCCCTTTTGTTTTGTAACATTATCTTAAATACTGGCATTCCTCTTACTCTGGCCTTCCTAAGACACACATCATTCCCTCCACTTCTTGTCGTACACACCCAAATCATCTGCTTTTCTAGTACTATTACCATTCTACTTCCCATTCTAGCTTATTCTACTAGCTTATTGTTGTAAGTAGCAGCTCATGTATCTCTTCAGGTTGGAGGTTCCTTCTCTATTTCCACTGTCTTTACAAAGATACTCTTTTTATCTGACTGGTTCTTTGTATTGTTCCAGGAAAAAAAAAAAAAAAAAAAAAAATCTTAGTGTTACCTTATACTAGTGAAAGTCCTGTCTTCAGTTGCAGCAGTGTAGCCTAAGGATAAATGGGGTTGGGTACTAACCCTCACATGAACCTCGTGAACCATGTCAAAAGGGCATGTGCTTGTGTTCAGAGATGTGACGAGAGCAGAAACCCTACTTTGAATCAGCTGGCCTTAACAATTCCCATCTCTCCTAGTCCTACTGCTGCCAATACTGGTGATGTTCACAGAACAGTACAGCACCACGGTTCCTCACAGTTCTCTCAGACAAGAAGTAGGTTGGAAAAATTCTTCACTGGAGTTTCAGAAGTTACAGTGCTCTTGAAGAAAAGTCGTGGGTAGAAGCTAAGAGAGGACAGGAACACCAATGCATACTTCCCAGTAAATCTGTGCTTGAACAAATGCTTGTTTCGACCTCTAAAATTATTCCTTGGTTCTAATTCTGTTAAAAGTAATCTGACCAATACCAGTGGGCTTCCATCAAATCAATGATGTCTATCACTTTGTTCATAACCATTTTTTTTTCAAAGAACTTTGTGAAACTGTTTCATTCTATATGTCTGAAAAGCATATGGATCTTGAATGAAGCACCATTAAAGAAAAGAAAAAAAAGAAAGAATAAGCAAAGAACTTCATTTTCCCAAAATTTATACCAATTATTGACTCTTTTATATGCCTTTGAAAATTAAAACATGAAAAGGCAGATTTAGAACATTCTCAGTGATCACTGAAGATTAGCTGTCAGGTTTTATCTGTTCTCTGACCTTTCAAACTGCAAACCATGTAAACCTCATCTTTCTAACTTGTTCCTTTAAAATTCCTAGGTTTTGTATGTGCAATACTAATCCAATTACTTTATTTATTTATTTTGCTTGTATGATGGCTTTGCATTTGGAAGGCTGCCTGAGGAAAGATGCCTAGAGGAAAAGAGGGAACCCAGACAGCTATAAAAATATCTTGCATTCTTTTCACAGCACAAAATGTAGGGGTATGATGGCAACCCTCCCCCTTTTAACGCTGGAGCTGTACAGAGTAGAGGAGACCACATCACTATTGCCCTGGTGTGATCTTTTGTAAGATGCAGATAGTGCTATGCTGTGATATTTACAGCATTGTGTGCTGTGTTTAGTGGCAGATCTGCTAACAACGGCAAATCTATTCCTGGCCTTAGAGAGTGGAATTCTGCCTACTCACTCTTTCCTATCTCTTCATTGCCTTCCTCTTGTCATGTTACATTTAGACCTTTGATGTTGAGTAGAGCCCAGCCAGAAAAGAACTTTGAAGCTGAGTACTTCCAGATTTCTGAGTATGGAGTGTATTTGAATTCCCGGATAAGAAGTAACCCTTCTGATTTTAATACTGGGTTGTGTCCAGAGCCATATGGGACCTAATTTCTAGCTGTATTCACATGCAGCCAGGAACTCACAGCCAATCTGAAGAAAGCTGGGACAAGCTGAAAGAAATATTATAGTATTACAGGCAGAATAATAATGAAAGATTTACACTGAAGAGGATAGAAACCTCACAAACTTAGACCATTTTGATCTTAGAAATTTTTATAAGATTGGAGAGAAAATGTACACCAATTCTACTTTTTTCTCTAGTAAATAATTTCATCTGCTAAATATCAAGTTTACTTTCTAAACTAGTTGTTCATACTCCCTCTGACAATGAGAAATTGAGGACAATTAATTGTGCAAGTCTTAAACAATTAACTTTTTTAAAGTGGAATGAATGGCTCACTTTCTCCATGACCTGCAGGCAATTGCTTTAACTTAGGCATATAGTGTTTACACGGCTCAATGGTTTTATACAACCTAATGTTCTCAGTCTTTGTGTAACTTTCATACACAAAAAACATGGAGCAGGGTACAGTTATGAACCTCACTTTACAACAACCCCAAGTGCCATGTTTTTTGCATTTTTTTCTCTACCTGGAGAGGTTAAGGTAGAGATTGAATTTAATTGTTTTCCACCATTCCCTTGAAAAATAGAGAAAAAAAGTTTGAAAAATCTGTGAATAAATAGGGACTGGCTGAACAGTACTAATTAATAATGAAAATAACTTGTTAAACTATTTTCATAGCACTATTTATACAAAGACCAAATTACCCCCTTTTAATAAAATCAGTGCTTTAAGTGTTGGGATGTGTGTAAACTAAAACTATCACTTTCTTTGTACAAATGGAAGGGAGAATTTAAACTAACATAAAGAGAGAAAAACTGGACTTACTCTTCTCACTGCTATAGCTGGGCTTTTATCCTATTACCATTCTCCCTCTCCAAAACAGTAAATTAGCTGGCACTAATCATCCCCAAAGAAGCAATGCCTTTCCTGCACTTGTAGCACTCACTGAAGTTGCATTTGTGTCTCCCCAGTCAAGAGGAAAGATTGATCCACCACAACACTTCAAATGTTGGGGAGAGCTGGACACTTTCTTTCCCAGCAGCTTCCCCAAAACAGTAGCATAAAAAGAATCTCTAAAATGTCTGTAGTAGCAATCAGTATCCCCATTAGGACGCCAGCACATCTGAAGAAACTGAAATGCATGACCAATAGTTTGCATGGCAGTCAGCTTTCAGCTATGAAGAGCTTCAGTTACCACATTCCTCCTTTCCACAAGGCATGAGGATACAACACATTTGTGGCAGAGTAATGTGAACACCCTTTCCCTTTGCATCGCTTGAATGGTTGAGCCCATCATTACTCACATGGGAGTGTATGTAGCTGGGGAAAACAGAGCCTGGACTTTTCTGTTCTTGCAGGTATCATGGAATGAGAAATTCTTAATGTGTACAGTTCTTTGGAGAACTGGGAAATTTTTGTACTTGACACATTTAAATCCTAGAATGGGCAGTCTATGAACTGTCAGGAGGCTTGTTAGTTGAAGTTTGTGTCCATTTTCTGGTGTAGAAATGGGAAAGCAAACATACGTATTTGTCAAAGTCCTAAAAATGTCAGTAGCATCCATGTAATATAAAACATTTGTACAGGTGCTTATGCAGTTGGGCCCAGGGTTGGTGCAAAAGAAATTGCAGTTTTTGTGTTGTTGAAATTTGCTATTTTATATTGGAATACACTCTTAAATAAATGTGGTTATGTTATACGTAATTTAAATGCACTTTTCTCACTTCATATTTTTTTTGCTACTGACTTATTACTTGCAGTTTATTTTATATTTTAGACTATGGAAATTATGTTAGACAAAAAGCAAATTCTTTTGCACTGAAAACTGCAATGCCTGCAGTTGGTATTGGTCAACAGAAAGCGCCCGATTCCTCTTCACGGCAACACCCAGCGGCATATCACACAACAAAAGCTTCAAAAGTTGAATGAATTGGGCTATGAAGTTTTGCCTCATCCGCCATATTCACTTGACCTGCCGCCACATGACTACTACTTCTTCAAGCATCTCAACAACTTTTTGCAGAGAAAATCCTTCCACAACCAGCAGGATACAGAAAATGCTTTCCTAGAGTTCATTGAATCCCGAAGCACAGATTTTTATCCTACAGGAATAAACAAACTTTTTTTTTTTTTTGACAAAAATGTGTTGATTGTAATGGTTCCTGTTGTGATTAATAAATATGTATTTGAGTCTAGTTATAATGATTGAAAATTCATGGTCCAAAACCACAGTTACTTTTGCATCAGCCTAATGAGATGCAGTTTGTCTTTGAGCATCTATTGGATGCATCAAACCCCCAAATTCTCTGGGCTAACATGACATTTTAGAAATCATTGCTTCTTTCCGTACTTTCACTCACCACAGGCTGTACTTGTTCTGCTTTGTGCTTCAGTTAATAGTGTGTTCATCTCTCCGCAACACCTATAGGCTTCATTGCCTAGCTACACTCAGCACAGTCAGCCTCACTGTGCCAGTCTTCAGAAGCTGTTATCCATCATTTAACAAATGTGTCCCAAAAACTAGAGGTCCCTCCTCCTTGACACACCTTTCTTTCAGAAATATGGTTTTTTTAATAGTTTGGTCTTCACAATGTTCATACCATACATCTTCTTGTAGCATTTAACCTCAAAGTTCAGCTGACTTTGTACTGTACACTTCTAAAACTACACAAGAACACAACATTTCACGAAACACTTTGAATAACCTGGAAGTGATATTATTGAGGAGCTAAAAACTGAACCCACATGGAGTTCTGATGGTTTTGCAGACGCTGAATACAGAAGCTGCACTGTATGCTTTCAAATGCAAGGCTGAAACTTGGCTAATTAGAGAATCTTAACAAATCAGAGAAACCATGGTGAAAATTGTGTGTTATGTTTCAAGTGTCCATCAGCCTCTATGATTATTAAGGTGCATTTATCAGTCATGAACTGCAAACAGTGAAGTAGACTATAGTCAGTCTGTTTACCACTTCATACTCCTGTTTCAAAACAGCTGAAGTAGATTCCACACAGACAGAACTTTCTGCCCTGCATATTTTGTATCTGTGCATATGTTGGATACCATCCTGCCTCCTGATATCAACAGCTGCTATCATACTTTTTTATGATCTGTCAGAATAAAAAAAAATTTAAAAACACTGATAATTTAAATATCAGCATCTGAAGGTGTCAATTCTTCCGTTCTCATACATACTACATATGTGTGTCAAATTTTTTATTATTTTAAAATTTCTATTAAAAATCATATTGGGATAAATCTGAAAAGGTGAAAAAAGCAATGCACAAAACTTACAAAAAATTATAATATTTCTTATGCAAAACCTAACACCCATTTGACTAAGGAGGTGCAGATGATAGGTGCAAGTATACAATCTAGGTACAGAATTGCCTATCTTGTCAATAACATGCTATGCCAGGAGGTGCTTATAATTCAAATCAACAAGATACCCTCTCCTTTGAGCAGTCATGTCAGATAAGATTGCACACCACTGTGTACACAGCATTCAGTGCACTGAGATTTGCTTGTCACTGTTTGGCTACACATACATGGCAGGTGACTGGCTACTTCTGCAGCCCTGGTCCCCAGTCATCCAGACCATTGAAAGCATTGAACTACACCGCTGCTCTTTTCCTCCCTGAACATTCAAATTTCTCTTTAAAGGAAAGGAGGATGTGGGAGGTCTTGACGTGCATACAGGTACCATTCTGTTATAAAGCCTTTTGTCATATAGTTGATTTGGCTGTGAACATATTGAAGAAGACAACTCATCTTAAAAATGAACTCAGGTCAGACTTTTCTAGACACTCTTGAGCAAATATCAGGCATCTCAACAGTGTATGATGCCCCTGCCTTCCTGTGCAGACTTGACTGAGTAATGAGAAACCCTTAGATAACAACAATTTACCTACAGGCTCCGTAGGATTTCTATATTTAGCCATAAACAACGGCGGTAAAGGAACATACTGTATTTTCCTTCTGCTCCAGTTGGTGTTAAGTGTTATAAAAATTAACAGATACAGACTGTTATATTCGTTGCACCAAAATCTTTGTGGAATGTGACATCGCCATGTACCTTGTAAGTGGTGAGACATTTTTTTCCCCACGTACTTTGTTTCTAAATAAAGCAACAACAATTTTGCCCTCCTCTCTTTTGTCTCTGGTTTCTAATGCTGTGATATTAATAAGGAGTGACATCTTTAAAGTCTTTATTTATACTGGTGGAAAATATTTTACAAGATATATATGATGGTGCTCCAAGATGAGGACACTTTTATGGTGATTTTATGGTGGAAGGTAAGAGAAGATTTTCCTCACAAAAAATCATTAGTCAAACCAGTAGATCATTATAGTAAACTAAGAGAGATATATTATTTTTGTGGAAATTTCAAGCTGCGTAATTCACACAAGTGCCCTCTGCTAAAAGCTCTGTGATGAAATCTGCCTGATCTATGCACTATTTACTCTGGCCAGCCTATAGGATTAGGTTCAGGCTCAAAGTGGGAATAAGAGGAATGGAAATGGTTTTGGTCTGATAGCAACAGCTGTTACAGCATAAAAAAGAGTATCAGTGCTGCTGACCCACCTTCTTGATCTTGCCCTTCCTCGAGATTCTCTTATAATCTGAAGGTCAGTAAATTCCTTAAGTATTCAGTAAAATTTCCCAAGGCCTCCCACATACATTAGGGGCTTCTGCTTGTTACTGGGGGTAGGACAAGACCATAATGAGGTTTAGACTCTTTCTCCACAGTGCTGTGACAGATTTCTCCTTTTTCTTTTCCCTGTAATACAGATCAGATTCCCAGTGTTTCTTTCTTCCAACCTCATCTAGTGAGAGCACGCACAGTCAGCTTGGTGCAAGAAAAGGAACAGTTGAGTCAAGTTACTGCATGGCAAATCCAGTAACTATCCACATAGGTGATGAGTCTGGTTAGATTTGGGGTCCTCTATGCTAGAAGAAACAGATAAAATACTTTTTGTAGTGACAAGAGGAGATAAAGCTATATCTGTAAATGTTCTTGCTCAAAACAACAGTGAAAGAAAATCAGGGCTTGCATATAAGGGATCTTCTACTTTGCACTTCTCAGAGCCATTCCTCAAGGACACAACTTCACCCTCGATAACCACACTATTGCTTTAAAAATGAAGGCACACTAAAGGCCATAATCTCCATCTCATTGGTAATTATAAGCTTTTAGATTATGTGGAAAAGTTCATCATTCTCCACTGCAGAAGCGAAACTAGTGTTGCAAATACTGACACAAGTGACTTCCTTTTCCATAGTATAGTGATGTATTCTTTTCAGCTTTCCAAAACTCTTTTTGCAAACAAGCTGTTTATTAATATATGCCACTAATGGCACAATGGCTTCATGCATTTACTCCTAGGATCTACATTTATTAATAATCAGAAAGTTCTTTACTAGATCTACTTTGGAAAATACATCAGTGTCCTAGGATATCAAGTCCTGTAGAAGTTTACAGACTTACTTGAAAGATTAGGCATATCTAAACATTGTATACAGTTCATTGCTTACCAGAAACACTTCTGAGTTGCTGACTTGCTATCTTGGATTGTTATTTTTATTTAAAAAACCTGAGATTGTCAGTACTGTTTAAAAACATACGATCTTACAAACAGGCTAAAGGCCATGGAGTAATGGAGGCTCTTCCCACAACTATTGAACAACTGTGTGTGAAAAGCACCTAACTGCTATTATGCCTTTCACCTAGGTGGTAGACATTTCCTAGTCTAGTTCTGTAGGTCAAGCGGGAGTGTCCTACTGCATGATCCTGTTCCTGAATCCATTCCTAGTTCTTTAATACATCAACTTTTCTTTTCTGAAATTAAATTTTCTTCTGTGGTTTGAAAGTGTGGCCTCTGTGTGAAACAGCTGGTGCCTTTCCTACAAGTTTTTTCTTCCCTAGTTGGCATACTGAATTTACACAGAAAATATTGCAAAAAGCACTTTTCCTGTATACTGAACATCTGAATTATAATGTTTAGGAGTACACATAGCTTTTTTTTTTTTTCATATTACATGGAAGGGCCATTTGGCATGTGTTGTCTGTTAGACTGGTTTGGAAGAAATGAGTGACAAGCCATTCATGTTTGCTTGCACTGAAGTTGCTGCATTTTCAAAAATACTCTGTGCAAATATTCTATTGAATGCATAGCACAATGCAACACTGTGCCTGAAAAAATTGTTCAGATTTCCACAGAATCACAGAAAACTCGATTTTTCAGTTTTTATTAGAGCAGAAATCAGATACACAGTTATGATTGAGCAGTCCTGAGATTACATTTTCTTTACTTCAACTGTTCAGTAATTTCCTACAGTATCATATTGACACAGAGGAATGGAAATACATTTTCAAAACTCTTCACTCAAAATAAGTGAAGGAATCATACTTCTTTCCACAAACGGAATTCATACATCTGGCTATATGAAGCCTTTTTTCAAGATATGAAACCTCACAATGCATTTTCAAATGATTTTATGGTACAAGAAGAGTAACATCTGACCAGAGAAACTGGCAAACACTCCTCACAGGATACGTTCTGTAGAGTAAAGACAACACTCACCTGGTCTATCATTGCCTAATAGCTCTTTTTCTAAATAGTAAGCTAAGCCTTTCCAAAGATCTTAAGTTGCTACTTCAGACACATTTAGATGTTGATTTTTAAGATATGCTTCTACCCACTGTCTGACCCATGAAATTTCATTTTGGCAACAGAATCATTAGTCACTTCTGCAAATCCTGGCCCTCTGTGTGATTAGACAGCTGCACAAGATGTCAGGATGCCACTTCCAGTAAAGCCAGTTGGCATCTTCTGATACTGCAACAAGAAGCTTTATCTGGGACTCTAAGGTATCAGGAATGAACCCAAATCTAAGTTTGACATCATGTAGGATATTGCAAGAAACAAAACGGGAGAAAATAAGCATGTATGTTTACTATGTTTCCCATTTCTAAAAAAAAAAGTATACAAAGCCGTTTGGATTTTTATTTTTTTTTTTCCCCCAAAGAATTTCATCATTGCGAATTTCTGGAATGTGGAGTCTTTTACTTCCCTCTCTTATGGAGAGTTGAATGCTATAAAATTGCATACAGGGAAAATTCTGAACATTAAGTGAAGTCGTTAGTTATTAAAAAATACCTAATAAGCATTTAGAACAGTTTTTTGAAGATTTTTGAATGAATAAATAACAGATTTTTTAATAAATATCACTTCTCTCAGCTTGTCTCTTTCTTATTATTTTGTTACTGCTTCTACTATTACTCCTGAAGTTTTCTGGTGTTGAGAGGACCTCAATTTGCAACATAAATTTCTGTAGCACCAAAATATGCATTATTTTCAAATTTGAAAACACAAGATTTTGTGACAATTTTCTCTCCTTATAATAAATAATATTAAAATCATTTTTAGACCCATTATTCTATACGAGAAAGTTTGGATAATACTAGATATAGGAAATAATAAGAAATTTCAGTGCAGCAAGAGGAACTCAAACATATTTTTCTTTTATCGAAATAGCATGTAACATCTTTGCAAATGTGGTAATCCAAAACCTAGACAGATTAATCTTTGCTAGGAAACAGTTGAATGTATTTTCTGGTAGATTGTATCTAATTCTGATTTCATGCTGCAAACCAACTCTTTAATTTGTCTGATTACCTTCTAATTTAATTTTCAGCATCCATCAGTTTATGTTATAAAAGCCACTCATTACAGACCTGAGCATTTAAATTAATTCATACTATTAAACTGACAGCTGAAACTTTAACAGGGTTTTTACATTATTTTTTGCCATAGCTAATACTACATCCTTTTAAACAATAGAGTCTGAAATTTCACCAAAGAAAAAAATATCTGCCAGGTAATATTGGAATCCTTTTCTTTGTATTGATTTCCTAGTTAGTATCAAGCTTCTTTAAGCCCTTCTCTAAGTCTGTGCTGTTTGAGCTATCCTGTGCAGGGATTGCTCTTCAGTCACTTATCTGAACCTGGGTGATGGCCCTACAAGGTGCTAAGGAGATCACGTTCAGAAAGGAGGTCTCTTGCCATGCTCTTATGAAGTTTGCTAAACCACTGGAAAAGTCTATTGTAATTTAGTGGTATCTTATACACTGTTAATGTCACTGAAGGTTCAGGGCAATGGTGACTCTGGCTGATAGTGTTTTCATCCAAAGCACCTAGAGGAATTCGAATTCTTGGAAATATTTCAGATGCTCATAGAACACATTCTTGGTCTGTTTAGCAAGAATATCTCAATACAAATTAGATTTTAAATGAAAATCAGACATTTTTTTTCCTGTGTTTGTTCATTAGAAAAAAAAAATGAAAGGAAAATGAAGTCATATTCTTCAGGTTATTTCCCAAAGTATCTGATAATACTTAGTGAACAACAATTTTTTTTTCCAAACCCCCCTGTAGCAAGCACCAGCTATCAATGATCAAGCAGAAGTCTGTTTCTCTTACTGCTTTGTAAGCTCTTTTCTTTTAACTGAATCTATATTATTACAATTCTATTTTAGATATACCATATAAAATGTAGAGACAGTTTGAAGACTATTACAGTTATACACAGGAATAATTTGATGGATGACCATAAAAAATATCTTTGTTTATATAAAAAAATTCCCAGCTCTTTGAAAATATCATTCCTTTAATATCTCCTCAAGAGATCTACATGTTGTCTGCAATCGAATTTTTAATAAGTTTTTATGTAAGGAAATGTGATTTTTTTTTCCCAAGAATATTGTTTTGTTTTCCCCTCTTCTTTCCCTAACATTAAATGAATCAGTGGTAAATATCAGACATATTTAGGTTAGAGGAACATGAACAGCAGAACTGACAGTGGAAGAAGATGGTATTTATGCTTTATCTGTAATGCTGCCAAATCATCTGCTAGTTGCCCTTTTAATAACCTCTTTTTATTTCACTTCTGCTAAAAATATCTCAAAAGCCCTTGGTGAAGACATAATTTAGCAAAATCCAATATCCTGTAAGAAACAACAGGTTTAGGAGTCCTCAAACATGCCCTAGAAAAGCTAAAAGAACATGAACAATCTACAGTATTTCTGGGAAAAGACTGTGTCGTAATCCTTTGCCGGCCAGAATCAGCGGAGATTTTAAATCTTCTCTTCTAAATGTTAACCCCACAACAGACAAATCTCAGGGAAGAATCTTTGATGCTTCTCACTGATTTTAAGAATAGCTCAAACATTATTTTTCTCTGCAAGGAAACGGTACATTAAAAATAAAGGGGCACACTGGAGATTAATTTTATTTGAACTTGCACAGTTTTATGTGTAATGTTCAGATATCTGAAAGCTGATGGAAGAATCCTTTAACAACAGATTGAAACAGAATAATGAGTAAAATGTGGTAAGGTAGAGGGCAAAGGGTCAAGTCAGGATTCTGTCTTCATTCAAACCTCTTAGCCTCACAGCCGAGCTGGAAAACAATTCAGAATACAGACCTGGAATTTCAATTACTGCTGCTATGTCAGGGCAGCAAAAGAATGCACTTATACTTATTTGGGATTTAGATCAAAATAATGTAATTCAGCCCTTTATGCATTTGATGGAATTTCTGTTTAATCAACTTCAGCATTTTCCCACAAGTATCTACAGAGGGATTTTTGCAGTACAATGAAAAAGTGAAAGCATTTTAAAAATTTGCTATGGACTCCAATAGCCGATTTTTTTTTTTGACAAATTGTAACTCAAGATTACAGTGTTTCTATATGCAATTATCCTTTCCCATAAAGCAAAGACACCATTCATCACATGAGATGTGAAATTTACTATAACCTTGGGTTTTGACAGCAATGTCTGAATGATCTTCTACATAGCTTTGCCTGGAAAAATACCAAAATATTAGAATAATCAGAAGTAATTATCTGTTTCATACGTTTAATCTCAGAACAAATGTTCAAAACCCAAATATTTAATCTGTAGCTTGATGTATGTCTTGAAATTCTGACACCACAGTCAACTCTTCAAAATCACAGAATCACAGAATTTTAGGGATTGGAAGGGACCTCAAAACGTCATCTAGTCCAATCCCACTGTCAGAGCAGCAACACCTAGATGAGGTTACACAGGAACACGTGCAGGTGGGTTTTCAATGTCTTCAGAGAAGGACACTCCACAACCCCCCTGGGCGCCTGTCCCAATGTTCTGTCACTGTCACCATGAAGAAGTTTCTTCTCGTATTTAAGTGGAACCTCCTTTGTTCCAGTTTGCACCCATTGCTCCTTGTCTTATTATTGGTTGTCACTGAGAAGAGCCTGGCTCCATCCTCATGACACTCACCTTTTACATATTTATAAACATTAATGAAGTCATCCCTCAGTTTCCTCTTCTCCAAGTTAAAGAGACCCAGCTCCCTCAGCCTTTCCTCATAAGGAAGATGCCCCACTCCCTTAATCATCTTAGTGGCTCTGCACTGGACTCTCTCCAGCAGTTCACTGTCCTTCTGGAACTGAGGGGCCCAGAACTGGACGCCATATTCCAGGTGTGGTCTCACCAGGGCAGAGTAGAGGGGAAGGAGAACCTCTTTCGACCTACTAATCACCCCCCTTCTAATACACCCTAGAATGTCATCGGCCTTCCTGACCACAAGGGCACAGTGCTGGCTCATGGTCATCCTGCTGTCCACCAGGACCCCCAGGTCTCTTTCCCCTACACTGCTCTCCAACAGGTCACTCCCCAACTTATACTGGAACCTGAGGCTGTTCCTGCCCAGATGCAAATTACTTCAAGGTGCTTAATCAAATATTGACAACAATGCCATTTTCAAGAATTATAAAAATATATTTTTGCATTATTCTTTGTGAGTTCAATTTGAAATGGTTTCTCTGTCACTTCATCAATGTTTCAGAAGCCCAGATGAGACAAGGAGGTGAAACATCTAGTTTCCACCCTCTGGCATGGCTTCTCAAACGCAGGTGCAGAAATCTGTACAGACAAAAATGAGAATTCCCCTTCCGCCACATTTTAACAACTGTGATACACCTGTCTTCAGCATCATTGTCAGTATATGGCTGGATGGCTGGATAGTGGTGCATAAAGGTAAGTAACCATGAGCCAGTCCCTCATAGCCTGGCAGATCTGGGCTCAGTGCTGTGTGATAAAATGGCATAACTTTGAAAAGCAGTACAGTTTCATGTATGACCCTACATTTGAAACAGGGCTAATCAGCTCATCAGTACTGTGCTGATGTGGCTGATTGCTTCTGTTTGGATGGCTAGTTGTAGCTTTGTAGTAGACACTCACACATATATGCACGTAAGATAATATTCATGCCTATTGTTAACATCTATTTTTAAAAGTTGAAAGCCCTACTTACCTCCAGCAAATGCTGCAAACAATTGACTCACAAGTGAACTATAAATAATGTTCGCAGCACATAGCCCATGCAACATACTGTTCTAACGTTACTGAGTATTCAGAACCTGCTGCCTCTGGTAGCTATATACGTCATGTTCATGACAGGTTTAGGCTTCAGTAGCCTGGAGCCGAAGATCTGGCATGTGTTTTGGAACTAGAGCACTTGCAGATTAGTGAATACCAGCCACAGGGCCAGGTATGATGTGGAAACTTGAAAATACAATGTGTCTGTACTGACATTATGAATATTACCCCAGAATAATAAAAAAATATAAAGACTGGGAGGAGGTGAGGGGAATGACTGACAAATTCTGCCAAGCATAATGCAATTTAGGCAGCTACAGACCCAGCTTCCAACATTTGAAAGCTTCTGTCTTAGCTTTTTGAAGGAAAGACTGCAGGCATGGAAAATGGGATGAAACAGGGTTTAGCAAGGATAGAACTTAGCAGCCTAAGCTCATAAGCGGTTGGCCAACATCAAAGAAAATGTGATAGAAGATGGAAACAGCTCTGGAAGGGCAGCTGCATGTTTCTACCATGCAGTTTTGGCTCCCTTTCAGTGAACAAACCAGCCCCTGTGCTGTTCATCCGTACCCCAGGAAAGGGAAGAACACTTGGTTTGCTGGTGGCACCAAGGGAGAAGGAATGGATCTTCCATATATTGTCAGCTAAACTGATGTAGTAAGTCTCCGGTATCATCATCACAACAGGGTAGCCCTGCAGTCAGTTCCTTATTTGGCAGGAATAGAATAAGAGGAAAATGAAACACATGGGTTAAGAAAGGATCCCAAATGCTGCAGCCTGGTGCACACAACATCAACTCAGTGTCTATGTTCAATGCTGCATCATACCCTATTCCAAGTAGGTTTATTGCCTTGGAGGCAGGAGGACAGAAGATCACAGAGGCAGGAATCTAGTAGTGAAATGGCTCACATATCGCATAGTACTTGTATAGTATATTCACAACCAGAAACTGAAGTGTTGTGATAAACACACATCTCAGATTTTTCTGCATAAAGTCAGCTGGTGTTCATCACACCTAGTAGCTCAAGATCTGTATGGTGAGAATGTAGATACTTCTACAGATATTGAAAAAAACACCACTGCATTTGTCCTGTGTTACTTGTCAGTAAGCTTGTCATTAGGCGCAGTCAACACGGCTTCACCAAGGGGAAGGCATGCTTAACCAATCTCATAGCCTTTTATGAGGACATAACCAGATGGATAGATGATGGCAAAGCAGTGGATGTGGTCTATCTTGATTTCAGTAAAGCATTTGACACAGTCTCCTACAGCATCCTCGCAGTTAAACTGAGGAAGTGTGGTCTTGATGACCAGGTAGTGAGGTGGACTGCGAACTGGCTGAAGGAAAGAAGTCAGAGAGTCGTGGTCAATGAAACGGAGTCTAGTGAGAGGCCTGTATCTAGTGGAGTCCCTCAAGGAACCAGTACTGGGACCAGTACTATTCAGTATATTCATCAATTACTTGGATGAGGGAATAGAGTGCACTGTCAGCAAGTTGGTTGACGACACCAAACTGGGAGGAGTGGCTGACATGCCAGAAGGCTGTGCTGCCATCCAGCAAGACCTGGACAGGCTGGAGAGTTGGCCAGGGAGAAATTTAATGAAATATAACAAGGGCAAGTGTAGAGCCTTGCATCTGGGCAAGAAAAACTCCAGGTACCAATATGAGTTGGGGAATGACCTGTTGGAGAGCAGTGTAGGGGAAAGAGACCTGGGGGTTCTGGTGGACAGCAGGATGATCATGAGCCAGCACTGTGCCCTTGTGGTCAGGAAGGCCAATGGCATTCTAGGGTGTATTAGAAGGGGGGTGGTTAGTAGGTCGAGAGAGGTTCTCCTTCCCCTCTACTCTGCCCTGGTGAGACCACACCTGGAATATGGTGACCAGTTCTGGGCCCCTCAGTTCAAGAAAGACAGGGAACTGCTGGAGAGAGTCCAGTGCAGAGCCACAAAGATGATTAAGGGAGTGGGGCATCTTCCTTATGAGGAAATGCTAAGGGAGCTGGGTCTCTTTAGTTTGGAGAAGGGGAAACTGAGGGATGACTTCATTAATGTTTATAAATATGTAAAAGGTGAGTGTCACGAGGATGGAGCCAGGTTCTTCTCAGTGACAACCAATGATAAGACAAGGGGCAATGGGTGCAAACTGGAACAAAGGAGGTTCCACTTAAATACGAGAAGAAACTTCTTCATGGTGACAGTGACAGAACATTGGGACAGGCTGTCCAGGGGGGATGTGGAGTGTCCTTCTCTGAAGACATTGAAAACCCACCTGAGCGTGTTCCTGTGTAACCCCATCTAGGTGTTGCTGCTCTGACAGTGGGATTGGACTAGATGACGTTTTGAGGTCCCTTCCAATCCCTAAAATTCTGTGATGCTATGATTCTCTGATTCTAAGATTTTCTTGAAATACTTCTACGCTTGGTAGAGATACGTAACTTCAAGGCCTCTGACTAGTTACCAGGACGTCATTCACCTACCAACCCTGAAACAAGTGGGGCAGGCTGACACTTTGTTGTTTTTCAGCTCTGGCTGTGTAATGATCAAATCTCCATTCATAGTTTGATTTTAAAGTTATATATCAGTAATGTAAAAGGCTTGCATTACAAAAAAGCTATCATAAAGGAATCCTAAGGAGGTCTAAATTAGGCCTGACCTCTAGCAATACTTGCTAGCCACCTAAGCATGTTCCAACATGCTTATCTGTTTCTGTGGGACATTTCATGCTAGTAAGGTATTTTTAAGTCTTATTTCTACATGAGGACACATTTTTGGATAAAGATAGAAATGTCTAAACTGGTTCTTTTTGTCACACTAAGTTATCATCACAAAAGCACTTTAGGGAGAATAGATTCTAAATAACACAGTCTAGGTTCAGGCTAAAATCAGCATGCTCCTAATCAAAATCTCCAAACTGAGACTAATTAGACATGAATGGAATCATCCTTGCTTTTTGCAGAACCAGAATCTGACCCAGATTATGAAAAACAATACCAATTGTATTTTTACCCAATTGGATATTAGAAGGATTCAATGGCTGAAAATATTCCCAGAAGATTTCTGGGTGGGTGTGCCTGTGGGTTTAGAAGGTATCGTAATTTTTGCCTTCCAATTGTGACAACAGAAACAGAAATTATTTGTTTCAGCAGTCATTCTCTCCTCTTACTTCAGGAGAACACTGGAATGCTGTAGTTGTCAGTACAGATAACACCTTCACATGTATGCTGCTCGCTGACCTCAAACTACACGAATAAAAGGCCAAGAGAAACCATGGCAGAATAAGATGCAGTGTTTTAGTAAGGAATACATGTTTTATATTTTTTGGCACTGTGCCACTCTGTTCAGAATTAAGGGATGGATTATTGTGGATTTGTTTTCTTTCAGGAATTAGGGCTGGCCTTAGCTTAACTTCAGTACTGCAGAGGTATTAACTGCAATGCATTTCTGTCTTACAGCTTCATCCCATTTAGCCATTGTGACTTTGGAGTGACTTCCAAAGCAATCCAATCAGAATGAGTTGGCAGATTAATGTTAACTTTCATGTCAGGACTGAAGGCAATGCAAAATGAAAATGCTAAAAGTAGAGGCATTGCACCAGCCATACAGTAGATAAAAATAAAATGAAACTGTCTCATGTGAGCTAATGAGCCTTTGTTTAATCTACAAATGAGTGAAACATTGGTAAACTGCCTTTCTGCATATTAATCACTCTCAACATTTAAAGAAAATTGATGCTGTAGCCTCTGACCAGCATACTGGATCATATCCACAAGCTGCCCTTTCTTAATCTAAAATTTTGGATTACCACAGAATTTTCCACCTTCCTTAGCCTTAGAAGCCACTGCATTTGTGATAAATTTTATACTGCAGTTCCTCAGGAAGAGTACTGGCAAGATTAGAAGAAAATTCACTGTTTCACCTTGTGTTTGGGCAATGATTCAAATTGTGCTTTCCTCCTTGCCACAAATCAGTGTGGAGTAGTCTGATACATTTTAGGGCTCAGAGGCCAAGGAGAGAGTTTGGAACAGTATAAATTAATTCCTCCATACAAGCTGAATATTTATTCTAATCCTTCAAAGATCAATGATCAGTTCAGCTCTTTGGCAGGACTGTATTACAACTAAGTAGAGTCTGTATTGTTTTGTGTTACCCTAGCCTCTAGTCTAACACTTTCCTCTCAATCTGATGGCTTAATTTCCATGTCAGTCTAAAAATAATTGTTTCTTCTCACCTGCATGTTGCTAGCTATGGAGATGGATACTTTTTGGTGTCACAACATTTGAACCCTATATACGGAATGCAAATGATTCAACAATGTGTGGTACTCTTGGATTTCTGGTTGAACACCTTCTATTGACTATCATTTATCACTGGCTTAAATGATATATGGCAAACATCAGTCCTGAAACATGTTTTTCAGTCATAGTCCGTGGCTTTGGAGAGTCATTTTTTCAGTAGAAATTGTAAATTTTAGACAAGAATAAATAGTTATATCTCAGTGATATAGCTGTACCCATAAAATACTTTCTGTCTACATTAGGTCAGTCAGGATGTTCTTAACAGCAACACAATACACTAATATTACAGCACCAATCAAGGTCATCCCAGTTTTAACTTCTCAGATCTGTAAGCAAAACTGGTGAATTCCTTGGTCATAATCAAATAAAACTAACTTTGCTGTTCTTCTTTCAACACTAAAGATATTTTCTTTTTACCAGGGCATTTTTTTCTGTTTACTGTTACCCATTTTCCTGTATGTTAGAAGACAATTAAAAAAATTAAAAATCAGTCTTCATGATAATAATAATAATAATAATAACTCCTTGCTTTAATATGCAAATATTTTTCTCAGTACTGTATTTGTTCCAAGATGCAAATATCTTCTGTTATTCACAATAGAATGCAAGTCTGGATATATAATTTTGTATGCCCACACATTTTGCTTCGTATAAGTTAAGTGCATGGCAGAAAAAAAACACTAACAGTGAAAAATAGCAGGCAATGGGTCTTTGAACAAATTATTGCTTTGATAATTTCTTATATTCACACAAGATGACACAGATGTCTTCTTAAAATATATTGAAACATTAAACAGTAAAAACAAACAAACAAAAAACCCCCCAACATTTCTGACCTATAATAACATCAACCCTATAATAGAACCACTAGAAAACAGAAAGATACCTCCCCATACTTACCATATGTAATTATTCTAATGAAAACATTCTAGGCTAATAATATTGTCAACAAAATATCATCTGCAAAGTTTCTGACATTTTCTAGAAGGTCAAAACCTGAGAAAAATTAAATACAGAACTGATGAAACTAATACGAGCTAAGTTTGTTAAATATAAGTTATCAAATGCATTTGCACAGCTTTTACTCTTGACAGTTTTGATCCTTTGTTTTATGCAGAGTGGACCTATTCACTCTGGAGGTGGTTGTTGGTAGCTATGGATTCACATGGGATGTCGAGGTGGAGGACAGCTCCTCCTGCAGCCTTTCGCTTGATGCCAGCAGAACTCCTGGCACAGTGATGCAGTTCTTACATAACACCCCAGGGTTAAAAGCTGGGTTTCCTTCCATTTACAGCACTGTGCAGCTTGCATTTCTTGTTTTGCAGTATCACAGATATCAAACTTGACACTGTTGAAGGACTGAATAATCACTACTTACTACTGAGGAACCTCAAGCCTACTTAGTCTTTAGGTACTATAAACTGGACAAAGCATTTCCATCTTTTGAACATTTCTCTTGCATTGTTTTAATTGCTTTTTCTTTTTCTCTAAATTTCACAAGCTATGTACAATGGTGATATCTATGGGGGAAGTTATCATCTTCTTCAAATGCTATTCATTACAACTCAGATGTCAGGATTTTTGCCAGCACATGCCACTGAAGTTTTACTTGTATAATGGAAACCACTTGTTGGAAGACTTTTCTTTCCTCAACATAAAATAATGTATAGGACATTCCCCACAAGCCTAATATAATTTTGTAATGAGGAGTAGCAAATTCCCTACAAAAATAATTTACTGCCTTCAATATTTTTAATAAAGCATCATTGCTTACACTAGTCTCTTTCTCATCCTTTTTGAATTTAATAACATTTTCTTATTAAATAGAATAAGAACGAACCCTGGATGAAATAGTAAACACAGTCATAACTCACGATATATTATTTCTGTGAGCATTATGTTTTGTCAGGTCTGTTTAAGTACCTAAGGGTGGCCTATAAGAAAGTTGGAGAGTGACAGTAATAGGACAAGGGGTAATGGCTTTAAACTGAAAGAGGGCAGATTTAGATTTCATATTAGAATTTCTTCACCATGAGGGTGGTGAGACACTGGAATGGGCCTCCCAGAGAAGCTGTGGATGCCTCATCCATTTAAGTGTTCAAGACCAGGTTAGATGGAGCTTTGAGCAACCTGCTATAGTGGAAGGGGTTGTAACTAGATAATCTTTAAGGCCCCTTCCAACCCAAAGCATTCAAAGTTTCTAGGATCAAATAAAATACCTTCTGCTTAAAATGATCCAGCTGTTTTGAACATCAGTTTACCCTGGAAACAAAGGGCTTGTAATATGTTGCTGAAATTATATAAGGAAAATAAAGGAAATAAAAACATCAATTTACCTAGTGATAACAACATATGTTATAGATTATTCCTATAGCTATAGTTTCTCCAAAAAAATTAAAAAGCTTGGCAAGATTAACTCCCACATATTCATAAAGTCTGTTGTGTTCTGACTAGGACAAAACAGAGTACCACATGGTTTCATTCTGAAGATCTCTGAGCTAGCTCCAGGCTTGCTGATATGATACTTTAGCACAATCCAAGGCTACAGTTAACACAGAGTTATCAGATAATATTTGAAAAAAATACAGCTGTGGTACTTCAGTTCTTCATCCAGGTTAACAGATCAGACCTGTAGTCAGACACATTACTTTTCAATCTGGAGTCGAGTTGCAAATGTCATGCATCACACAATGTGGAAACAATTAAGTAATTTTATAATCTTCAGGAAGAAATAAATGAGAAAATGATCTGTCAAACCTAGATGAAAACAAAACTGACAAATTCTGCAGGAAGAGCATTAAAACATGTCTCATTACATCTTTCTGTTCATTATTTCACCTCAAAATATGTTTTGTCCATTCTATCTCACTGGGAACTGCAAAGCAATATGATAACACTAGTTCAGTTTAAGTATAGCAAAACAGTGGTAGATCTAACCAACAAACAAAAGCCCAAACAAACCTCCACCCTCAACTAATTTCTGGTCTGAAACTAGGTATACAAATTCTGAAAAATAATATATTTAAAAATGATAGTGATTAAAACATTACAGGTATAATGAAACAAGCTTAGTTATTCTCTTTATTATGAGGACATGCTAGAGTTTAAATAAAATAAGTTTCCAACATGCTTTAAATATTGCAAACCACTAAATCTGAAAGTTATTCTAAAATAATATTTTTTTCTTATTTTTCTTTTTCTCCCAAATATTGTTCAACCAAATTGTCTTGCAATAATTACACTTGAAAATACATTTATCATTTGCTGTTGTGGGACAATGTTATGCAAATACCTTATTTGGTTTTCAGTTGTCCATACGCCACTTCATGTTCACCTACTTCAACTACACAGCTGGAGAATCTGCAACAGGAATTATTATTTTTCTTAACTGTGGATTTGCCCTTGCAGCTACAGAAATAAAATGTGTACATTTTTCTCTGAAATACAATTTAAAAATAGAAAACTGCAGATTACCATAACACCCCTAAGGTTAAAAAAATAACATTTCTTAATTTTTCTTTCTTTATATTTTTATAAGTTATTGAGTATAAAATTCTTCTGTAAAGTAACTTTTTATGTCATCAGCAAGTTGAAATCTCAGATAAGGCTAATCCTTGATTTGATTTTTTTGCAGAGGCTATGTAGTGGACTCCACTTTAACTGGATGCCAATTGTCCAGACAATCCTGACAAAAGCTGATTTTTGAGGCTAAATCCGTTTTGTATTTGGCATATTGAACCCAGTGGAATATTTTTTAATTCACTGTTTATGGTCACTCTTAACAAATTCCTTTCATCCACTAATTGTTTTCTCCATCCTCTTATGACTGTATTTTTTAAGTGCTCCATGTGTGCATTAGATGTTGAAAGCAATTGAAAGACATTACTTGTCTGAAGTAGCTTATAGCTGGGCTATGGGCTTGCAAACAGTTCTGCACCTGCCCTGTTTCTCTTTGTGAAAAGTCCCAAAGAACTGTGATCCTGAGCAACATCCAGTTCTATATCATTTAAAGAAGGAAGAATTCAAATTGGAGAGGAACAAACTTCATATCTGTTGCAGGGATGTGATTTATTGCAGTGAGACAGTACATAAAATAGGGAGTAGACAGTGCTGAACTGAGAGATCAGACAGAGGGGCCATGAAGCAGTCAGAACTTAAATTTCCAAGTGGGATTAGCTTTAGTAATGCTGATTGGTAGGTACTTGTTCTCTAGTGAACTTGTCAGTCCAGATTTAGGAATATCTTGGACATGGAAAGAACCATGGTTCTAAGAATAGAACCCATAGCAGACAGAGAGTAAAAAGTCACTCAGGCCAGTCTATAAAAAAGACCAATAAAGAAAAAGAAGAGACTGTTGAACAGCAATGTTGCTGAGGCAGTCAGGAGGAAATGTCTTTCTGCAATATGGGGGAATTTGGATCTAGGTTATTAATCCTAGCTTCTAGTGGCCTTTCTCTGGGGAAAACAGGCAGAAATGATTGTTTCTCTTTTTATACCACATCCCAGTGAAAAGATTCAGATTCTTACCTACCTTGCATGCCTGATTTGGAAGAAGAGTTTGAAAGTGTATCTTCCACCTCTGCAAAAAATGAACTAGAAGTGAATTATTCAGAGATAACGTAACATCCATTCCTCTGGCAACAGGACATTTGAAATCCGATTTGATAGCTGACAAATAAGGATGTCTATAAGATTAGTCCCAACAGAGAAGCCAAGTAGCAAAATGCTTAATTTGAGAATCTGCCACGTTCGCATTCACAGCTGCTCAGCATCTTCAGGATGCGCATAGGATATCACTATCCAGCATCAGAAATTTAGGCACCTAGAAGAATTTATTGCTTGAGTATTTTGGTGCTGAGATATTTTCAGTGCCTTTCAGGTTAAGTAGCAGCTAAGCAGGGCTTTCTGAGGGTCTCACAGCTGGATTTAGAGCAATGAAGTGGCAGACTAAATTTAGAGAGCTGAAGTGCTATCTAAATTCCTTTGTGAAGCTATGTGGGAGAGGTAGGGAACTAATCTTCTGTTGGGGGAGGATAGCTATTGCCAAAGGCTTGGACCTAAGGTAAGCATGTGCCAACACAACTACCGAGACACTGAGATTTCAGTACTTGCTGGTTTGTGACTATGCTGAGCTAACAATTATGTTTCTTGCACAGAAATATAGGGAATTGCCTGTACAGAAATACAGGAAAGTATTCACCACCAGTCCAAGGTCCCTGCTTAGCTCTGAATCTCCTCCATCCTTAATAGAGTACTTGGAACTAAAATATTTGAACTTAGATACCTTAAGTAGGTGTTGTCTATGTAGCCTGAAATAGATCACAAATGGGAGATCTGGTTACAGTCAGTTTAGTTTCTGAGTTTCTATACATTAATTTCTGCTTCCCAGTGTCTCCTTCCTGTCCTTCAAATGCCGGTAGTAAACTAGTATGTAATCTGCTACCTATATATAGTAGCTTCCTTTTTGTGCGTTCTCTTATGTACTGCCTGCACACAAGATCACACTTAAACTCCATACTTACTTGCTAAAATCTGCTTCATAACTATTCTGCAAAGAAAATGATTATGACAAATAATATTATCCAAAAGTATCCCATTTTTCTTATGTGACTAAAATGCTTTCCTTTTGAGAAGCTGTGTATTAAATTTTAATCCTGAGAGAACATTTGCCAATAAATTACAGTTAGCTAGTAATAATATAAATTAATTTTAATGGAAATATTTCCAGAAGTTAAGCCACAATATAATCTATATAATAATCTAATATTAGTAGATAGTAATATATTACTAATAAATACTAATATATTTGTGATGAGATAAATGGCATACAATAGCTAATATTTTTGGCAGTATAGACTGATTTGTAGAAACTCATACCACTTACATTGTTGCAGCTTGCTAGAATCTTCATAATTAATGGTATTTTTTCACTGAATTTTCTACTAAACTTTCTTCTGATGTGGTAGTGCAGTTTTTGCCAACTTTGAGTACGTCGTTTTGCCAGAGGAGGGGCTTTTCTTCTTGTAAAAGGAAATTATAATCCTTTACACAGCAGACATGGATATCTAGTAGATGACTGCATTGGTATATGTATGGCATGTAAAACTCACCTCAAAGGCCTGTTCAGACAAGCAATCACATCTGTGGAGTGTTTGCATACGGACAGAATTGCTCAGATGAGGTGGAGATTTCCATACAGCTTGGTGGTTTCTAGATTTTGTTCCCACATATACTATCAATGTGATTGCCTTTAACAACTTCTCATACGTGCATATCCTTATGATATGTAATTGAAAAGCTGATGGACACCGAGTCAAACACAAGCCAGCAGCGTGCCCTTGCAGCAAAGAAGGCCAGTGGTGTCCTGGGCTGCATTAGGAGGGGTGCTGCCAGTAGGTCAAGGGAAGTGATCCTTCCCCTCTACTCAGCATTGGTGAGGCCACCTCTGCAGTACTGTGTCCAGTGCTGGGCTCCCCGATAAAATAGAGTTGCTGGAACGAGTCCAATGAAAAGCCAGGAAGATGACTAAGGGACTGGAGCATCTCTCCTATGAGGAGAGGCTGAGAGAGCTGGGACTACTAGGTCTGGAGAAGAGAAGGCAGAGGGAGATCCTATTAATGTATCTCAATACCTAAAAGAAGGGTGTAATGAAGAGGGAGCCAGATCTTTTCAGTGCAAAATGAAACACAGGAGGGTCCATCTGAACATCAGGAAACACAAAGCATTGGCACAGGTTGCCCAGAGAAGCTGTGGAGTCTCCAACCTTGGAGACATTCAGAATTCATCTGGACATGATCCTGGAAAACAGTTCTAGGTGGCCCTACTTGAGCCTTTCTGTAATTTTGTGATGCTGTGATTTTGTGAACTCACAGTACACATGGAAACTAAATCTTCATGAAGTATAATGTATGTTGCACTGGGCTTATCCTGTACAGATGGTTCTTATATATACTCGGGTTTAAATTACTGAATTTATTTATTATAGGATTCTGTATGAACATCTGAAATACAGCTCACAGAGACATTTTTTGAGACTAAAAAGCAATCTGGTTTTCATGCTTTATGAAGAATTCAGATAATTATTGAAAAAATTATTGAACTTTTAATTCCTATTTTTGTTGGAAATACACTATAATTTAGCCTTCTTAAAACTTCTTCATATACTTGATATAAGCATAACCTAACCCTTTTTCTTTTGAGATACCAGATGTATTGCTAAACAAATAACAGTTATTAGTGAGAATCGTGATAATCTTTATGATATCAAATGTCTGTTCCAAATCTATTTACAAAATCACATATAGATTAGTATGAGGCTTTTTTAAAAGGTATTTTGTGTAAATAGCATAAAAATACATTGCACTGTGCTTCACCATGTAAATATTAACAAAGTATTGTTATCCTATATACTGCTGGATCAAATGATCAGTATTTCAAGATGAAAGGTTAAGAATGGGTTTTGACTGTTGTCTTGAAAATTCATGTCACTACTAGCCACATGAAGAATAATTCATAACAGCGTGATAATTGTATTGGTCTAAATGCGGGTTTGGTTTTGTTTTTCCTATCTGTGTCTCTCAACAATGTATGTGCTAAAACACCCTTGAAGGATAAAGTATAGAAATAACAGAAATGGTATTTCTCCCCTTCATGCATGCTTGCTGTATCTAACAGTACTGTAGTAGTAATTTCCTCAATAGTGGTTCATTACCAGCAGTTAAGAACGCCTTCTGGCAATTAACTAATTACCTTGCCTTTGACTATGGTGAAAAGAAATGGCTATCAAGGGCATTGTTTGCTCAATTAACCAAAAGCAATAGACACATGCTTAGTAATAACTGTAGAAAGAAATTCCTCCAAAATGCACCCATCTTACTCAATTTTTCACAGGAGCTGTGCAGTCTGAAATGGCAAATTAAAAAATGGCAAATTAAAGAAATTCAGAAGAACTAACATGCTTTCCCCCCCACCCCCCTTCAAACAATTATCAGGACAAGAACATTCTCCTGTGAAATGTAAGTTCCTGGGTTCAGCTGAGGTCCACGGTATTCTCAGAGCTCATACTAGTGCAACCACGAGCAGCTCTGGCCCAGGATGGTCTCTGGTATCCCGTGAGCTGGATGTAGCCCAGGGGATGATTCTGCTTGGCCAGCTGCCTTCTCCTCAGATGAGCTGTCACTGCTTCCTCCATGTGGGTGGAGAGATGGATGGATGGGGATGTCTGCCTCCTACAGAGGCCCCAGCAACACCTCCATATGGCCCATGCAGAAAAGACAAGACAAAGCTGGTATCTCTCCTCAGTAAAAAGATTGGGCTGTATCTCCCAGTCATAATCCCATTAGGCTTTATCTAGTCTGTGTAATATTTGTAACAAAAAAGTCTCAACCCACCAATTTATAAACAGTTACGTGGCATATTATGAACTAATTATTTAAATAAAAGAGATGACTTTTGTTAAAAAAGTTGCTGATGTCATTTATCCTTTTTCATTTTTTTTCAGAGGAAAAAAATACACTTCTTACATCTCATAACACTAAATCAGTTATCTAACAGGAACCATGAGTGACACAAATTTAATGGCAGTTCTTATCTTTTTCCTCATGTTCTTAATGTTTCTCGGTTCTTTCTGTTGTAACACCAGGACCCAAGCTGACTCCACATTTTGTCGTACGATCAAAATGCCACTGCAAGGTGGGGTGCTTTTTTTTCCCCATATCCCTAGAGATAACAATAATTGATTTGCTTACAACTGACTGATAACTTTGCAAAAACATCTGAACATTATCAGTGACTTCTCTTTCCTCCCTGTTAGTGTGATACTAAACTTAAGGAACCAAAAAAAGCAAAAGCTCCCTCTTCCCTGACCCCTCCCACACCCGGCCACAAACTACCACTATTTTCTGGCTAGGAACAAAAGCAAATTTCAGAAACCTGGACAGATGGTAACTGCCAATATTTCTCTCCACTTTAGAAATTATAAAAACATCAATATGTTCAAAATCTGAAATTATGGGACCTTGTATTTTAATAACAATTACAAAGCATCTGAGAAAAAAGCCAGATTTATTTTCCTCTTCGGAAAGTAACATTCGTGGCCTTTCCATGTAAAACACTTTCTCATCAGTGATGTCTCTCTAAACTCAGTTACACCACTTACCTTCCTTAACATTAATGTAAACAAACCAACCCAACAGTCCCCTGCATGCAGTTTCCAAATTCTTCATGTTTGCCATTGTTTTGCCTGTTCTCAGCAGGAACAGGATTTACTTTACCTTTTGCAGTGGGTAAGGCTCTTTGGAAATCTCCTTGTTGAAGGAAAAGCAAGGCATAAAATACATAAAGATGGAGATATCTTACATCTAACTCATTTTATTAAAGCCTTTTGACTAAATAATAAGATCCTTGTCCATGTCTAATGATCCAATGTCACTTTAATTTCATAGAAAGTCTTCAATTAATTTTAATGAGTGATCAAGGCTTGGAGAAGGTTTGTAGAAAAATTGTCTCACACACAGAACTGCATATGCTAATGTGCTTAAACCTGTAGTTAATGCTTATGCTGTTGAGTGACTTGATCTTCTTAAATAGATTTCATATTTATCAAGATGAAATATTTGCAACTGAGATTAATTTGTAAAAACCTGAATAACATTTCTACTACCTACATCAGGTCAGACAAACGCTGCACACTACTAAGTTGACTATAAAGACTGTTCAATATCCCTGTTGTCTCGTTGCTTTGGATGTTCTCATTTAACACGGAACTACAGGCAATACCCCTAGCATATCAATTGATATATTAGAGCCTATTCATCTACTAGCAGCAAAATTATAAACCTGCCTTTGTAATAATTGATATTATGTTGCTTCCAACCTAACAGGAAGTTTAACATTTTTTTATAATCTTCATGAATCACTGACCTATTAAACAGGTTAATGTTGACCCAAAAAGCTACTATAAATAATACAGTAAAGAATCAACTGACAATAAAAATTAATGTGTACAATATTTCAGAAGCAACAAATCTCATGCCTGAAAGACAACTCCTGCTCTTTAGTTTAACTCTAGATGATTAAAAGCAGATGGAACTGAATGTCCATATGTTTTAACATCCTGTGGGCTCAGCATCCTGTGGCTTGCTTTTTCTTTATTCTTTGACAACCTCTATCAGTTCTTGAAATCTTGGAGAATTAAAGCAAGCTTAGGTGACCAAAAATGTCTAGATTCCCTGTGTTTGTTTCTCAGATACCGTGACTAATAAATGACTATTTGGAAAATATAGTCTTCTATTTTATTGCTAGAGTGCTAAAGACTTCTGCAGGCGAAGTAAAATGTTAATGTGTTATCCAAAGGAGGGGACAATTGCCCAGATGATTATAAATGACAATAATGAAAATCTGCTTTTAAGAATTAGATTACATTTGTGGATAAAACAGAAAACTTTTGTTTACAGTAAAATTTACCATCTAGATGCTGCTGCCCTGTGCTGTCTTAAAGCCCTTTTTACAAATTCCTTTCAAATGAATGGATGATGAAATCACAATAAAATAAAGAAGTGTGCAGTGCTGTACAGTGTCTACAGTATAATAAGAATGAAGTCTTCACAGGACAAATACATATATTCTCTTGAAAAACTCTCGAACTTTGTATCCAGTCATTAAACTTAGAAATTTCTACCAAAATTGTACATATGTGAATACCAAAGTTCAAAATAATGAAATAACTGTCACATGACAGTGAAAAAAAATGAGATAAATTATTTAGCTAAATGTATATAGTTATAAACTTAGCTGAGAGCAAAGATGTATATAATTTGTGTAAAATAAGCCCTACTTGGAGAATGTAAACAGCTGCTTATTGACTGAATCGAAGGGTTGTATAATCAGCAGCAACAAAGAAAAAAATTCTCTGTCTGTATCCTCCTCTGTAATACTGTGTTGTCAGAAAAGACATTTTATCTGTGCTCTCCCTGTACTCTGAATGGAGGATCATGTTCCAGCTTAGCATAAAGACAGATGCAGTAACACATCATGCCTAAAGTAATATGCCACTTACACAGCAGATGGAGCCCAGTAACTCAGACTAGTTTGGGAAAATGACCACAAAAGAAGTATTTTAGCATGAAAGGAGAACAACACAGCACAACAGCAGTCATTTTTATTCTTCCCAGTATATTCTCAGTAAGCTTACCCCTTACTGAAGAAAAATGCCCATCGTGATAATTGTCTCTCCCTGGTCCACTGCAGCAGAGCAGACACATGCCACTTAAAGATGTTCAGTGATATCACTGCAACAACCCTTAGAAAGGCAACATTGGTCATTAATATTTTAGGAATAGCTTTTTCCCTTCTGAGGCAAATATTTCACCTGTTCATTCATCTGCAGAGTGCTGTTCCTTTTACCTTCCTTGCAGGTTTTCCTGAAACGTGTGATGGAGATTTTCAAAAACATTTTGTTGGTGCAGCCATGGGTAAAAGTCCCCTTGATTTTCAGTAGGAGCAAAGATCTATAAGTTCTAGTTATAGTTTCTTCTTACAATAGGCTTCTGTCTTTCTGGCACTCTCATAATTTTTTAATGCTTCTAAGCTATTTTTTATCAGTCATTCAACAAATACTCAAAAAATAGTCTGCATACGATTAGTTTTGCTGTTTTTGAAGTACAGAAACTATAACCTCAGACATAAAAAAATAAATTTTAAAATATAATTATTTTCAATAGTTCAGCAGCAATAACTAGGATAACTCCTTTTTGAGTTTCTATGAAACTGGATTTGTAAGGCTCTTAGAACAAACAGAGAAAATGTCTATGCCATTTTATAGGACACTTCAGAATGGTAACATTCAGGCTGCACAGAAAATGGCTGATTTCCACTATAAACAAAAAAGGCATTAGCATTGCATAATAGCTTCAGGGCAGGTTTCAGCTGCATTATGTCACATAGGGATGAATGTGAGAATTGCAAGGTGATCTGGGGTGAAAAGCACAGTATGTTTCCTAAACTAGAAACAGACAAAACCTAGTGATGCATCCTGATAAAACTTCCAAAACCTTCAGAAAATCAACATATCTCCTTAAAAGTCTTCCTAAATATCTAACACCTTGGCACAAGAATACCTATGTCCTTACTATGGAAGATTTTGTCTGGATTACAGATTACAGTTCAAGATAAATATATTTTAGTCTAAATCTGCGGCATCCTTGATGCTCCCCTCTGTGTGTATATAAAAGGCGTCCTTTGACACTCAGCGCTCCCAATGTTTGTCAGTTCTGTGACTCTGGCTCCAGGCTCTCAGATAGTCATGAGACAATCTGAGGGAGTAGCCAGAGGTTTGAAGTTAACAAAAAGTGACTGAGTTTATATGTAGGACTATGTTAAATAAGGTTAGGTCAGCTGGTTTAAATAAGCATACTATTTATAGTGTGTGCTGTTTTTAAGTAAGTGTTTTTCAAATAAAAACTTAGGTTAATGCCTCATTGTGCCCCTCAATTTGTCCCTTAGCTCAAAGAGACATGTGAGATGTCATTCATAGATATCATATAATATATTTTTTTTACCTATTTATCTTGTCCTAGATGAGTTATTTTATGGATGGAGGAGGAAACTAAATGTGTACACTCACATTAGAAGCTACACAATATTATTTAACCACCAAGAGAAAAAATATAAAACCACAAAATATTTGGCAAATTATTTGAACATTTAATTTTGAAAAAACATAGTCTGTGTACAAAGGTTTATAGACGTTAGAGCTAAAATTACCTAAATAATTTTTTGAGCAAATTATAACAATGAACATTAGATTAGGAAAAAGGCAGGGCCTCCACTTCAGGATTATGATATTACTTTTCAGTGGCCTAGCAGTAGAGTTTGCAAGAAAATGTCATATTCTTTTATTGTCAAACTACTAGCAAAGATCTATCTTCTTAAAGGCAGATAATGTCAACTCTGTGACAGACTGGGAGATTATGTCTGAAAGAGAACTTTGAATGATAGCTGCTTCATACTGAACAGAAGGCTGGAAAAGAAAGAACAAGGGGTATTGTCTCAAGATCAGTGTAGCTGGGACCAGATACAAGTACCAAAGTACCAGTTCTGTGTATTTTGTGCTTGAACTTCTTTTGATGAATATCTAAGAAGTATTCAGTTCGAATGTTTTTGTATGCAGTATTGCAGTGTGAATGTTTTCTATGCAGCATTGCTTACAATGTTCCTCCTGAGTAACTACCAGCTGTAAGTAAACATTTCTGGAGCAGCTAATTCTGACAAGAACCACTAGATCTTCATGCTCCTGCAACAAAGATGACTACACAGCCTGGAAAAAACCTAGTTGCAAGCTCTCAGACAAGTGTAATAGGCTGTAATACCATGTGGCCAGTCATGCAATGAATGGGAGACTCAAGATCAACCCTTATCACTGTGCCGTTATAGTTTTATGAATGCATAGCATGGACGTTCATCTTGTGCTAGTTAGTGTGGGATCTCTTAATTTTACCAGACAATTAGCACCACAAACGTGCTTACATAGGATCCTTCTGACATTTTTTATTTTGTCTTTTTTTTTTTTTTTAATTTATCCTTGAAATCTTTTCTACCTTGGTCATTTGCACATTCATTGCATGAATAAATTGGTGTAGAAAAGAGGAATTTTTCTGCATCGCCTAATTTTTTCTTAAAATTTTTAAATTTTCTATAACAAAACACTTCTGCACTTTTTCTGTACTAAAGTACATTCCAGCACCTAAAGTTTCCTCTGCTTCATTTCTTAATTTTCTTCTACTTCTCTTTTTTTTTTTGTTTGTTTCGTTGTTTTCCTCAAATGGTGCAGTGTAAATAATATACAGACAATTTCTGACAAGATCGGAAATGAGCATCATCAAGTTAACATTTTTTATGGCACGATATATGAGTAGATGTGTTAGTGTCTGGTACTAAAACGAAAAAAACCTGAGTGTTCCAATTTAATGAAATATATTTCTTAGTTCCTTAGGTAGACTGATGTAAGAACAGTAATTCATCATGAGATGTTACTGGTCTAAGAGAATGCTTAATGTTAAAGTGTTAGACAAATAAAACTGAGATTGGATAAAACTGTCCTTGACATGTCTTCCCATGAACTTCCCATTAAAGTGCTAAACATCATGTGCTACAATTTACTCTCTTGTATGTGATTGTAGTTGGTTAAATGTGTATATTAGCCAAAGACCTAAGATGTCACCATTACGTTCCCTTCCTAGTTCCCTGTAGTGGTACTGGGAACTAGTTGTTTCTCTGCATGACACCAGTGCTTCGTGCTGACCCCCTGATGTCCAACATTGGTGGCAGAGAACACGACTCAGCCCAAGATGAGGTGGGATTATTCCTGTGGTCTAACATGTCTCAGTGTTTCTTCTAACACAAGGACTGCAGCTGACCTTGTTGAAATATGTGTAAAGGAGGACAAAGTACTGGATTAACTGTAAAAATTGCCATATTCTAGACTATAGATTAGGAATAAAAATCTAATTCTACAACACAGTCTCTTAGGTGAAGTATTTAGTGAACCAGTACATATAACTAAGATTTTTTTTGTCCCTGAGATTGTTCTTCATTTTCAGTAATCTGATGAAGGCCCTATGTGAATATGTTACTTCTTACAGATTACTTGTAAAATACTGCTTAGAATAAGAGCTATTCATAACTTAATCCTTATGCTACCTACCACCTATTTTACTTACCATTCTTCACCAATGAGCTGTAAACGGTTGTCAAATTTGATGATGCGATGGGTCAAGTAAAAGGGGTGGGAAATAAAGATGAAAGATACAGTATCTCATTCATGAAGGAAAATAATGTACAAGGAGCAGTAATCTATAATACTACCTTTCTGACCTTCGTGTGTGTCCCCAAATCATCAGTGGTTCTCAGCATAGTTATGTCAAGACTTACAGTGAAGGTATTTTTAGAGAGGCATGTTTGTGTAATTGCATTCAACTACCTCTAATTCTACCAACACTCTTGTGACCCAAAATGCATTTTTATATGTTTGTCTACTTAACACAAACGTGACTTGTAAAAAATGCTTGCCAAGCCTTGAACGTTATACATATGAGTCAATAATCTTATCTTTTATTTTTACACATTAGTTATAGCAGCTGGTGGCACTAACGAGAATTAACATTCCATAATACTAGGTACTGTGACTGTTAGCAGGTGTCCAAATCTCTTATCTTCAAAACAAATGATGAATTGGTGCAACAAAATTTCATACAAGCTATATTCAGGACAATGCTCTGAAGTCATATGTACACGGATAATCTCTAACACCAAAATGAGAGAAGAATGAATGAAAATCCTTGTGGAAATCCTAAATGCTTCTGCTGAAGAAAAGTAAATGCACTGACAAGTGAAACAGCATACAGGTCTTTGAGTAGATGCTATAATAATATGGATGCTAATTGCTTGTTTATTGCTTTTGAAATGTTACTTGTTCTACACATATTGATTAAACAATATAAAGAACAACCCCAACAAAATCCATTAACTCACTTATATTGAAGATAAACTATTTTATGGTAATTGATTTTCAATTTAATTATTGTGCTCTGAGTCTGCAACAAGGCATGTGTAGCGAAACTGTCATTTTTTAATGAGAAATCAATATTTGATCAAGCGTTTCTAGAAAATGTTATGCAAAACATTACTATAAAATTTGTAATACTGTAACCAGACTGTGGATCATGTTACAGGGAATAAAGTGCAGTGATCAAACAGAACAACAAAATAATCTGCATCTGACAGGGATTGTCAAAATGGAAAAAAAACCCCAATTTTTTTTAGTAGTGTCCTAAAGAAATAGATGCTACAAGGCCAACCTTTCTCTAAAAGTAGTGTTATCTACTTAAACCAGACAGTTATGAGCAGTTAAGAATCTGACAGTTTGGAACCTTGTTAAAAAATATATGGTATCTCAGAAATTGAACAGTACAGTTACCTAAGAGGATGAGTTCAGAAGAATGACAAAATATCAGCTAGAATGATGAAACAGTGAAACATCACCTTTTTCAATGATACCCGCTAATATCAGAAAACAAGACTAGAAGGAATACTCTTCAGAAGAGCTGATAGCCAGATTAGACTGACAGGTGAGGAAGAGGAATGTGTGCTTCGGAAAGATGGTTGAGATACTGAGCAACAGTCTGAAGAGAAAACAAGCATTCCTTACCATGGATCAATTTCTGCATAATCTATGAAATCGTTACCAGAGGCGCTGTAGAAATAAGAAATTTGTCTTGGTCAAAGGATTATGGTGCCTGTGAGACTTGCCAGGACACTGAGGCTTGCATCATCAAGTGTGGAATACATTACACTTAGCTGTAGCTCTCTGAAAGTAGTTAGTCTAAACTAATCAGTGAGACACTGTCCCATTCCAGCCTGATGGGGTAAGGTCAAAGGTTAACTTTCGAATACTCTGTGCAGTAACCTGTAGTGACGACAATCATCCAAGTTCAATTAAAACACAAATTTACTAGAAACCACCCAGTGGAATTACAATGAATAGTGGCTTGGCAAAAGTTTCTAACTATGTCATAAAACTTAGCAAGACTTTAACAACAAAACTCACAAGCTATTACTCTTCTGTGCCCAGAATAAAGTCAGAAAGAGAGAGGGAGAGGAAAAGGAGAGATGATAGATTAAGACATCAGAAGAATAGTAGATCTCGGTTCTCTTGGTGGTGGGTGTGAAACTGTTAATGCTGTGCAGCACACACACACATACATATACAAACATACACAAACATGCATCAGCAGTGTCCCAAGTGAGGAAGTTTTATAACCCAGTCCATTTGCTTGTCTCTTCACTCTGCTCACTCTTCATACTAATTAAGAAGATTGTTCCAGAAATGACTTGGTGGTTGAAAAATTAGATGAACGGTCGCAGTGCTGACCAGAAGCGTTTTATCTACTAGGGGTAGGTGGTGGCTCGTGATTTCTCCTAGTGGTTGATTGTTTGTTAGATGACCCATCTTCGTTCCATCTCAGTTACCCAGGAATGAGGACTGAGACCTCAGTAGACCTCATGAAAGCAACACTGTTGTCTTTATCTCAAAAACGTATGTCTTCATTTTGCAGACACCTTGAGAGGAAGAGACAGTGTCTGCCTTCACATCCACCTATCTGTTCCTGTCCAAAGTTGCAAAAAACAGCTGTTCAAGGCATAACATATACCATTAGTGAGTCCTCTGTTTTGCAAAGGATGGGGAGGGGCACTTCAAGGCTGCCACAGACACCCATTGTATCATAAGTATCCAAGGTAAGTAAAAGGTAGCAGCAATCCTCGACTGACTATAAAGCAAGCAAGACAATAGTCTACTGCATCGTATTGAAGGTGGATGCAGTTGATTTCTTTCAAGGTAACTTATTCTCCACATGATAATGGCAACATTTATGAGAATCAGTCATGAAAATTATTAAATCCTCATCCATTACCACCTTATGGCCAAAGTGAAGACACCAGAGGAACTGAGACAGCAACAAAAACACCCAATGGCATATCAGAATTAACTGAGATGAACAAAAAGGATTCCAGAAGAGAAGGTAATACCAGCTGAGACTAGGTACAAAAAATGAAGTCCACCAATACCTTCTGTGCACGTTTAGAGATTAAACAGCAAGGTTTCAGTATGGAGAAACCTGCTAAAATGTGTGCTATGTCTATGACTAGGACAAAACAGTAAGACAATCTTAAAAAAAAAAATCCAATTTGCCAATTGAATTACTTCTTTAATGAAATAATGGGAAATAAAGCATTAAGAAATGTCCCAGAGAATGGGAATGACCCAGAGAAACAGACCACTTTTTAAATTTAAATATATTTTTTTTTTACTTTTAGAAGTATTATTGATTGGTCAGAATATAAGGCTTTGTCTTCTGTAACCATTTCCTAGCGATGCACAGCAAATGGCGTAAAGCTAGAGTTCTGCATAGGATAGTTCCCACCTAGAACCTGTTGAGTGTTCTCTGCAGGATGAGGGAAATGCTTAGGGGGTGATGCTGGGAACCTAGAGACATGCTTTGAGCCCATATATGTTGTCATTTTATCCCAAAGTAGCAATGGAATCAAGCCTGTGTCTTGAGCTAGATGATATATTAATACTCCATGAAAATATGGAAAAAAGATGCTCAGAAGAACCCAGGTCAGCCAGTCTCTTCTTCTACTACAGGTCAAGTTAACTATGATTAACTAACCTTTCTGACTGCCAGACCCTTTTAAAAGGTAATATTCTCAATAAACCGAGAAAAAAAGATGTAAGTCTCCCAAGTCACCTGGAAATGCTAGTCTTTATCTGCTGTAGTTGCCAGGCAACCATCACAATCTTCCAGTTACCAAAAATGACCTGACTTAAGTTGACCTTACTTTTATGCTATGGTTATCCCTACAGCCTTCCCCAAAATAACAAAATTCTGTCAATCTGCCAGAAACCAAATTCTGACATTACACTGGAATTTTGCAGCCCATTAGTCCATAATATGAACTACTGCCTTTAGGTGCCCCAGAGGGATGAGCTGCTAAAGCAACTAATTTATTTCTCTTAGAAGTGAGGTTTTTGTTTTTCAGTGCATGTGTACTTCTTTCATCTTTTTAAAATGAATATTAATGTTCACTTTAAGCATGTAGACTTGGGGACCTATTCGGTATTGCAGTCTTAACCAAAATCTCAATTACATTAGGTAGGAACACAGCCTGTTTTTAAGAATGCAGTATGTGGCCTTCATGGCCTTAGAGGAACAAAGCCTATGTCAGCAATTAATGTGTGTTGCTGTCAACATACAGGTAAATATCAGCACAGAATTGACAGTGTAGAAATTCCATGCAAATCAAATCACATAAGGTTTTAATTTATTTAGTATTTATCACTTACATTGCAAAAGAACCTCTTATACAGAAGTAGGCAGACATCATTCCTACTTTGCAACCTGGAAAAATAAAAAAGAGAGATAGTAAAGATTCTTAAAGACAAGGTACTCAGCCTAAATTCCAGTGCTACTTCATAGTCCTAATTCAATGACATCTAAAGTTCTTTGAGGAACCACTCAGAAAGAAACAATATTAACGAGGGAGATCTAGTACAATCTTTAGCTCACCTAACCTTACCTAGCTTAAATGATCGCATCCAGTTCAAGCTACATTCTCTCTACTGGCAATGGAGAGAGCTCCCAAGGATGGTTCATCCCATTTGAATGGCATATTTATGTCTGTATTGACAAGAGTTAGATGCAATCCAGATGAGTAACTTGAAACGGATACCTAACTCTTAGACATTTGAGGTTCAGTGAGATGAATTACTCAGTTCTAGGTAATCAATGGAAAGTACTATGCAAGTGGAATTTAATTACACACTTCAATTACATCCAGCAAAGGTACAACTACTCTCATAGTGATTTATCCACTGAACACTACCGTCTCTGTAGATACTTCTAATGTGTTGGAGAGACTTTTCTAGTACTTTAAAAAAGATCTTTATTAGATTAAGTGACTCACTGTTTCTTTCCAGCTAGATTTCGTTTATGTTCTGAAAGCTCAACAGCTTAGCTTGGAAAGTGATATAATTGTATTATAACAATATGACTTGTACTGAACCTACTTAAAAAAATAGCACAAGGGTTGTCAAGTAAAATATAACAGTGCTAAGGATAAGAAAGTTATAAAGACCTCCAACAACACAGTGATTCAGGATCCCTCTTTCTGAAGTTCCAACTTACCTTCCGTATCACTGAAAAAGAAACAAACCTCAAAGGATATACAAGCAAAATTTTCTTCTGCTTTGCACCCTATTTGGACCTTATATTTAAGATAATGTAACTTTGCATTTCTTTTCCCAAGATGTTGATGTTCACATACTGCCAGTGATGTTGATAATGAAATTAATTCAGCGATGCATAAACCTAACTTCATTTCCTCAGCCACTTTAAAAAAATGAATGTGAAATAGTATCTTGAAAGTGATCTCTATATACTTCATAAAAAATTCCTCTTGCATATGTCCTCTTTCTATATCATATGAAAGTACGTCCTGTTGAAGTTTTCAGGGAGTTAAGATTATTATAATAGCCTTACAGTCTGCATGAATAAAATGCTGATTCATGTGGTACCTCAGTAAGAACATATCTAATACTTCAGCTGTATTGTTGCTCAACCTTAAGCTGAGGTCACACCAGGCAATGATGTCTAAGATATTAGAAAAGAAGTTTCACAAATACTTTGAGCCTGAGCAGTTGACCCAAAGAGATGCTGACTGCTCCTCATACTTCTTTTCATCCCTATGCCATTTTATTCCCTAATACCAGAAAAATTGTTTGTGGGGCTGCATAGTGAATGTACAGAGAAACTACAGACTGCAAGAACCCTTCAGTTCTCTATATTATCTATCTGTCTGTCTGTCTATCTATCTATTTATCTATCTATCTATCTATCTATCTAATCTAATCTAATCTATATATTATCTATATCTTGCTGAATTGGTTCTAATTCGGGTCAGTTCCTCCACTCCAGTTTTAGGTTCATAGCCTTATAAATGTGGCATATGGCATAAGGGTGAGGAAGGGAGATAAGATGGGACAGAGAGGCACAGAAACAGGAATGCACATGGAGGTTCATTCCCCTATTTGACTATGCTGATCTACGCAGATTCAATGTTTGTGAAAAGATCATCAGAGGCACCTGAACATTAGAACTGTAAAATGTTTGATACGGACATGTTTAGTGCTGTTGGTCACTTTTCCTTCAAGCTAACTCATTTTTAAATAGTTTTACAATAATCTGATAAAAGCAATATGAACAGTCAGCGAGTAAACTAGCTTACGCATATGTTTAAGACCAGCAGGTCTAGAACAGACCTGCAGGATTTTAACATATCAGATCCCGTGGATATTTTGTTTCAATGACACCTGCTGTTTTTCATATCTGAGTACTTTCAATGAAGATATCAGCAGAGCAAGAAACGATGCATCTAGTGAGACTACGCTCAAAGATGAATGGTATCTGGAAGCAGGACAACAGCAGACTGTAAGCAGATATGCTAGAGGATATAACGTCAGTGGCTGGAAGCTATTTGGATAGCAAATGCTGCAAGTTTTATGAATGACTGTCAGGAGCCACTGGTATAAAATAAACCTTACATAAGCCACATAGAAGCTAGGGAATATACTTGTAAAATATTTTATGCTCCCTTCTTTAGGATCATATGGCAGATCTGGTTCTAGGTCAATCTTGGTAGAGCGGTACAGAATCTCCCTGAATTAATTTCTAACCTTAGAAGATCACATCTATCAGACATAAAAATAAATACATTCATTAATATAATGATGGAGAAATCAGCATGACATATCATTCCAGTAGCTAGTTATTCTCATTTTTTAAAATGCCAAGAAACCTAATGTGAAATTATGTGTCTTCAACTTCCAGCCTCTGGATGCTGTCACACATTTTTAGGCTAGTCTTAGAACTCATTCTATACCATCTAGCTGTTTAGATACTATGAACAAATAATCCCCTGACTTTCTTGAAGCTAACATGAACAGATATTTCCTAGAACTTCTTGCTACTATGAGTGTTTTTCTACTATTTTTATCATAGTTATGGTAAAGGCCAGCTTTAGGCAACCAGAAAAGCAGGTGTGGCAGACATCTGATGTCAACTGTATGCCTCCAGGATGGACACTTGTGGCTTTGGTTGCTTACTTTGCAGGAGGAAACAGGAGACAAATTACTCGAATAGTGAAACTTCCCAAATAATCCAAATCTTCATTTTCCATCCAAAACCTCTAACCTAAAAATGACAGAAATCAGTCTAAAAGCAAGAATTTCAATGACCGTAGTTGCATAAATATTTTCCTAAAAATATTAACACTAATAAAAGGCATTTCATCCAAGAATTATGTATCATTTTACTAGCAATCATACCCAATTTACAGCCATAAAGGAACTGAGTAGTCACTTGCCTAAAGTCAAAGTACTATTCAGAAACAGATCCAGAAATAGAAACAAACATTCTCTTTGAATATTCATCAGAGAATGCATCAAGTGTGTTCTATGGTTTAGTATAGCTGTTTAAAGCACAAGTGAAGTTTTTAAAAGTTGATCTGTCATTTAAATATTAAAATCATGATTTGGTATGAGTTCACACAGATGATGGCTTCTAAAACTTAAGATGCTCCAGAGAAAAATGCACAAAGATTTAGAAAGAACTATTTAATCATCATTCAAATGGGAAGGTTTTTGTGGTTTTGTTTTCTTTTGTTTTCCTCTCTGCCATGTTCTTTTTAATAAGTTTAAAACACACAAGAACTTTGAACCACTTGATTACTTGAATATTATTTTATTTCTCTTTATGTCTAAATTTATGTGGTCAGGTGTGATTGCATCACCAGGTCCTTAGCATCAATAAACCATGTAGGTCTAACACTAGAGAATGAACAAAAACATACTTGTGGACATCCGCTGTCCTGATTTCATGCAGCTGAAACTGTGGGTTAACTCAACAGCTGTTCATGTGCATCATTAGTGCCCTCTGCAGCTCTCTAATGTAGTTGTCATGTGCTGTATGACAATAAAAGTACAGACGAAAAGAGAGTCAGAGCTCTGAACACTAAGAAGTCAGTGTGAGAAGAATATGCAATTTAACAATACAGTGACCAGCAGTATTTATTTTATTTCCATTAATTTAAAATCAGAAGTGTGCCTCAATATGATTTCAGTTAGATTTTGAATCAAGATCTTCAATCACTCATGCAAGCTGCTGCACTGGCATCAGCTGTCAAAATAATGGTAAATCAGAAGGCTGATGATACATCTGACAGTTGTATGGCATTGCTAGGAATGTGTGCATGACTAAAGCGATTCAGCACCCAGTAAAGGCCTTTCAAGGCCCATTCAAACTATAACTGTTCTCGATTTTGTGACTGTGCTACTCTTACTCTCTGTTTTGTGCAGTCTGTCATCACCTCAGTTATTGATTTAATTTACTCCACTGGCTTTATCCTGCTTAACCACATTAATCCCAAACCTGCTTACTCCCACGTATCTTTCTCCCATTCCTAACAAAACTTCGCTGAATGCGAGTGCTGAAAATTTGCGTCACTGTTTGCTTTTCATCAAAATCCTAAAACTGCTACTCACACCTTTACATTATCAGTAGTAGAGAAGCACTCAATAAAAAGTCCATAAATTCTAGACTTATCTCCAAGATATGATTGATAAGAGGCAGCAAATCTGCTCTTGCACCAACTCACACTGCTCAGCTGCTGAGCTACTCATTGCTGGTGTCAGATTCTGCTTCCTGGTTCTACCTGTGTCATCTTCAGCAACTTTTCCCAACCAAGGTTGGGAACCGGGGGATGCATAGGACAGTTATGTCTGTCCCATATAACGAGATTAGAGTTTGTAGGTTTTTATGTTTTAAAGTTTTCTTCAAGCACCTGTGGCAAATGTTTTGCATATTCTTCTCATATATTGAAACGGAGAAATCTCTGACACAGAACTGTATATAGGAGATCATACATAGGGACGGTGGAAAGAAATGACTAGGAAGATGTTCTGCATTGGAAAGGGTAAATAACGGGAGTTCAAAATGAGGTGTCTTGCTTATCAAGACCATTCAAATACTGTTACATAATTAGTGTATTATGAGGTCTTGGGCATCAGAACAATTTGCTTACTATTATTGCAATTTTAGCTACAACATAATATCAAAATGCAGATACACTTTTGCACTGTTTTCTCTGATTAAGTACAGAGTTAACAGGTGGTAAACTGTGAAGCAGTAATTTTAAAGTGATTTCATTTCCTGAGATTATTTAGAAATAAAAAAACAGAGATGATTTTTGGTATAGCTGATTGTGTAATAATGATCAGAAATAAAATGCACAAAAGAGCAAATATTTGACAAATTATCCAGAATAATCTAGGATTTGAACAGCTTCATAGGGTAGTAGAAAAATGCATATTTCTGTTGTCAGCTGATGGAAAACACCTAAGACTGGATGTTGAACAGACAGCTCAGAGAGATGAAGTAACAAGTGTGAAGATGGCAGCTGAGACATACTTTCCTGACTCTTTAAATTTTCTGATGAAGCTCAGTAAGATCCCATAAAGCAAGGCCTTTGAAGAGGCAAAAGGCTGCTCAGGCATTTTTAACACTTGAGATAAACAAAACTACATTATGCCTCAGGAGATTGCAACATTTCCAGAATGGTACCAGGCTAATCAAAATATTTTCCATAAAAAGAGCTGGCACATTATTGCCAGCAGGATGAAAATTTGTGAAACATGCTTAGATCCTCTGGAAAAAAAAAAAAAGGTAAAAAAACCTCATAAACATGACTGGCAGTAAATGCAGAAGAGTGAGTTCGATGTTTTGTTTGGTTAAGAGGTTTTGTTTGCACAGACCTTTTCCAGTATGTCACACATGGCTGAATCTTGATGGCCCTATCCAGGCTTTAAATTTTAACCCTCACTCAGAGGTCGCTTCCCACAGGACAGTATCCTGTGGCTACTGCCAGTTCATAATGAGAACAACTTATAGCAAATCCAAGTGTTTGAAACATTTCAGTACACTGTGAGTTTAAAGTGGACCTTCACTTTCTGAATGTCTAGCCTTTGAATTTAATAGCTATTTTTATTATCTTTATAACCTCTGGTCAAATGAAAATCTGTTCAGTTTAATTTTCAGTCTCTCTTTAGAGTTGACCTTCTAAAAAGGCAGTTATTTACAAAAAAATTCCCACTTCGTGAGACCACAAATAGAAGGCCCTGACAAAATGGGGAATATTATGGTTTCTAACCAAAAGAGCTGCCTCAAACCTTGGCCATAGGATGCTTCTTTTGGACTTTGGCCTAATACTAAGATACCAGTGTATATATTAAGCTACAATATATCCTAAGGCTAGTGAAAAAATCAGCATTCTGTCCCCACATGCAAAAAAAACCCTAGGAAATCTCCAGACTACCCTGAAGTCACTTAAAAAAATTTTACTCCTAAAAATATTTTTAGTCTGCCAAAATTAAAATATGCCTGCTCCAGGGGCTCTCTCCCTCACACTACTCATCAGGCTTGATATTCAGCTCCTGTTTCATGCATGGAATCTAAACAATCACTGGCATGCAAACAGGTACCACTACCCGTTTTGATGAACAACTGTATCAGGAGCTGCAGCAAGAAAATGTCTGGTTAAAACACAAGCACTTATCTGAAGTTATACTTTGATCAAACCCAGGGGATGTCAATGAATCCAGCTGCTGTTTTTTGTTGAACACAAGGGAGCAGTGCACTCTTGTGGTGATAGGGCTAGCTGTGTACACAGATGGACCACCGCCAACAGGCCCAGGGAAATGGTTGCTCCCTGCTGCTTGCTTGGTACCCAGGAGGCCACTTCTGGTGTACCCAGTCGAGGCTGAGACCCTCAGAACAAAGAGATACAGGGAAAGTAGAGAAAGACTTCTGGAGGGTCACAGAGATGATAAGAGGGACTGCAACACATGCCCTGTGACAAGAACCTGAAGGAAAAAGATTTCTTGAGCTTCAAGGAAAAGGCTGAGGGGTACAGTTGCAGTCTTCCTAGGTATATCTAAAGGACAGTTGTAAAGATTTTGCCACTGAAACCACCAAATGTGTTTTTTGAGTTATTAGTAAGAGAATTTGCATTTCCTTTCTGTGTTGCTTCAAATTTTGGAAGTATAAACAAATACAAATGTTTTGCATATATGTAATAGAAGATTGGCTTCTTCATACTCTTAAGACTTACTAAGCAGCACTGTGAATGAATCAACAGCAGTCAGGCACTAAAGGATGAATATTGTTTCTATTTGACTGACACCCATTTAGCTCACATTCATGATCAGGTATGACATAATGGGGCAGACGGTTAAACTGTAAGACTCTTTTGGAAAGGAGAACTATTAAAATGTTTGGACAAATTTATTTGTACCATTAGTCACCTCTAGATTTGGGAAGTATGACTGGTGCCACGCTACCATTAGTGACAGAGAAGAAGTTAAGGAATAGGAATAACTGTCTGATGAATTAAATATATATAAAAATGAATTTTATGTCTGTTCACAGTTTTTAATGCTCTGATTCTCTACTTTCTGTATGTAGGACCATTTCAGTTTTGCCTTCTGTTACTAAAAGGCTCTGAATTACCATTGATAAGATTCTTTACAGCTTTCAGCTGACAACTTTTTCTCTGCTTCAGCAAATATATCTTCTTTGTCTATACTTTTAGGCTCCAACTTATTGTTACTTGTGTTTAATGAAAATGTCCAATCATGTATCTATAAAGCAAAGAATGGAAACTGTGGGTTCCTGGTGTGACTTATATGTCTACAGCACTATAACTCACTGGCAGAGGTGCTGCTTCCTTGTATTTCATACAGATGAGGACTGAGTACATTTATCTCCTGCAAATAGCCTCTCACTTCCTTTACTACTATCCTGTCTTATCCCTAAGACATAATATCTAAATTTGCACCTAGCTATTTCTGCTAGGAAAATATCATCTGATGATGTGGCCCATTTTCTACAGTAAAACTCTGCTGTTCCTGATGGAAAGAGTTGACTGTCTTATCTTAAATGAGACAGTAAGACTTTCCAACCAAGTACTACTTTCTGCTACTTACTTGTACACCATTCAGTGAAATAAAATTCTGTTCCATTCTATTCATTATGCCTAACTGAATTCACATACGAATTATATGTAACTGCTTAAGTTGGGGATTCCTGACATATTGGGAAGAAATGTATCTGGCTTTAATCCTTAGTCAAAATAATCCAAGAAAAAACCACTTCTTATGGTAATGTTATGTAAGAATATATTGGGATGGGGCTAGAAATAATGGTACTAGATGAGTCACTACCTTGATCACTTTCCTATAGCACAAAGAAGGTCTTCCATTACATGTCAGCCTTGACTGTGTCTGATGAAGAGCAGCAAGTGAACAGCCTGATTTCATGAAGTCTTTTAGAGCACAGTAAATTTATACTGCTTTGTTATCTTCTCTGCCGTATTTGTCAGGAAAAATAATCAAGTTCTGGCTGATTTTTGTCTCAAATAAATCTTGATCAAAAGCTGAACCTGCATGTCTTTTAATGCCTCATATAGTCTATGAATTATAGTGCTACACTTTATTACTTTGGCCGTTTTAATATTCAGCAATTTACCTGACTGATCACTTTTGCTTTCCTCTGTTTATAGCTTCATTGACTTCCCTGGTCATTATCCAAAGTAACCATATAAAAATAGAATTTGTATAGGAAAAAAATGAAAAATACTTCAAAATGAAAAGTAGATCAGAAATGAAAATGTTCAACTTCTTCTGAAGTAATCTGAAGCCAAACCTGAATGACATGTGTCAGAAGGTCTCATGGACACTAACAATAAGCAATGAAATCTCAGCTTCAAAAGTGCACAAAACAGCTAGGAATTTGTCTTCACTGCAGAATTATTAATCACTCTAAATATACCTTAAGTATGGCCACAGTGTACAAATGCCATCTGCGTCTCAGAAGATGCCAATGAGCTGTGGGCTGTCTTAAATGCTGTGCACAACTGTAACTCCGTCTTGAAAGCTAATTTCAAACTGATGGATCTGAAAGGAACATACATGACAACTTAATAAAACTCACTACCTTGTATCATGACTACTGCATAATGAGAGCACATATTTAGTCGCTGAAGTGCCAAGTACCATGTACTTTCCTACAGTTGCCTATGAGGCCAGAAAAAAACCCACCTGGCTCATTTTCTGAAAAACTCTGACTGCACAACTCATAGAATAGTTGTGCTTACTCTAATGCAAAACCCAAGAGGATATGACCTCCAGGAGACTTGTTGTCTTACTCAGCTGAGTACTGTACCAACTGACTTGATCAGGAAAACTTGATTGTAGATGAGCAATACTAACTATGTATTCAGTACATAAATTTACCAACTAGTTCCTTTCTCAAAATATCTGAAGATTTTAGAGAAATTAGCTCTGGGAAATCTACTAGGGGAAATAATAGGCTATTAATCTCATATGCTAAACTGAAGTGGCATTGTGACAATACCTCTGAAGTGTATATTCTCATCCAATGCTCAGAAGAAAGTCCAGTCCAATTTGAGGTAGTAGAGAGAAATGGCAGGACAGAGAAGATGGAAAATAATATCTGAAAACACCATTGTTATTTCATGAAACCGTACTATGTCTTGTTTGTTCCTTTTTTTTTTTTTCCCCCAGGACTTTGTTTTCTGAGGCATAAAACAACACACGAGGCACCATCTAGTGGCATCATAAAAATTTACACAAATTTTGAGACCATCTACATCAGGGGTGTCAAACTCATTTTCACCCGGGGCCACATCAGCCTCGCGTTTGCCTTCAAAGGGCCAAATGTAATTTTAGGGCTGTATAAATATAGGAGTAGTTACAGTCCTAAAATTACATTTGGCCCTTTGAAGGCAAACGCGAGGCTGATGTGGCCCCGGGTGAAAATGAGTTTGACACCCCTGATCTACATCATTTTTAGGGACATCTAACAAGTTACTTTGATATAGAATTCATGAATAATGAAACCTTGATTTTTTCAGTCAAAATTGTCATAAAGGTGTCATCACTGATGCAAAGTCAGAACAACATGTTGGAAGCTTCTAAATGAGACTATAATAAAAGAATCTATCACAATTTCAAATTCTGATAATCCAGTGTCAGGTACTTGAATAAAGACATATGCAACCAATATGCAGCATTCATCTTTGAAGTGAAATCCCCAGTCCAAATAAATGGCAAAGCCAAAGGAGAAGTCTACTCTGCAGATTCTCATTTGATGTTGAATTATTTGATTTCTGCTGCAGTGTATGTTGACTATTTGTGTAACACAAGCTATTAGAGATGACGTCTTATGTGCTATTGGTTTCTGGGTCACTGCTCTTCCCTGTAGTCTCCTCAGATCTCTCACCTTTGGAAACTAGATTAATGATTTAGGGTTGGAAGGATTTGTTTTCTTGAAAAAGTGGTCTTTTTAGATCTTCCCCAAACTGAGTTAATTTGCAGATCTGCATTTATCTGTCCTCAGTCACTGAGTTGCTTCCACACTTCTAAAAATCATGCAGTTCTGTTGCTACATTTCCTATATCAGCCCTTCCCCAGTCTCACTTCTCAGGCAGGAAGTGCAGATTTGATAAATCTGTGTTTTACCATCTTCATATATTCATATAACACAAACTGGATTACTGTTTTTCCTACAAAATACTGCTCTTGTTTAGGACTGATAGGATTACCTTTCTGTGTTATGCAGAACAAGATGCACAAAAGCAAAAATATATTTTTACAGTAGGTGAGACTACAAGAAAAACTTGAAGCTGTACAGTGAAGATCTGCAATACATCATTGTCATTGCACAATGCCCCCTTTTAACGGTCTTCATGAATGAAAATTGCTTTCCAGTGTTGCCGTATTGAGTTTGTGAGCCTTCTCAAAATCAATGTGATATTTGTTGCTATTTTATCACTATCCTGGTTCATTTGTGGGATTTAAGAGAAGATGCTTAAAATTATGAGGTTATTTCTAATTCTGAACAATTAGTGTATGGGGATATAGCAGAAGATTTGGCGAGGAGATTAGTTAAATGTAAATACACTCAAGTGACTTGCACCTGTCTGTAGAAAAAGCACACACCTCACACTAATTGTCTTACTGACCTTGTGTGCTTGATGAGTAGAACCTCTGTGTTAGATAACATAGGTCTGTGAGAAAGTCTAGGCACCTTATCACTATGTCTGAGATAACTGCTTTGCTGTGAGAAAGAGTGGGAGGCTGCGCCTGCCTGAAGCCTTGAAATACAGGCAAGCTCAGCAGGCCCAGCGATCTTCCAGCAGGGCTGAACTGACCAGTGCCTGCGTCCCCGCTTGTGTCACCTCTGCCTGGGAGCTTAGGTGTGGCTTCGGAGATCCCCCAGTAGAGAGGCAACTAAAATAAAACTTGCTCTTTGCAAATGCATTCGTGGCCTCTGGCTCTTCTTGTGACGTGCCTGCATATGTGTACACATTAGCAAGTCCCAAAAGCCTTCAAATCAATGAAAAGGCTAGAACTAGATTTTTTTAAAAGCTGTGTAGTGATCATATAACTCCTAGAAAATACACTAGAATGGTAAAAAGCATCCTGTACAAAAAAAGCTTATAAGTTCCTGCTTTTAGAAGGACACTTGGTGCAGACTGATACAGTGTTAGATTAAGATTAAAACTCCCTTCAGTAACAAAAAGATAGGTTACTTGTACTTGTGAGGAGTTAAGCAAAATTTCCTCAGTGTTTCTGGTAAACGTGTACATGGCCTTGTGCAGACTGTCCCAGTCTCACTATGCCTTTACTTCGGAGTAAGTTGCAATAACTTCAGGTTAGAAATAAATAACTTCTCAGAAAAGCCAACCAGTTCATGTGATGTGCCACATTCATGCTGCTCAACTGCTTCTGTCTAGCTTGTAGGTTGCCGATTTGGAGATATGTTTACTTTGTCACATGCTATGGACCTCATATATCCCCAATTTCCTTATCTGAGTGAATTACAGCATGTGGATTCAGCAGTCATGCTTGAAATAGCAGCTTTTAACAACCTAAAAAACCAAAAGCAAAATCAAAACCAACCAAACAAAAAACCACTATGAACCAACCAACCAACAAAAAAGGTAATTTATCTCAACCTTTTCTCAGGTTTACAGTCTGTCCTAATTTGCAATTGCCTCCAAATGTAATTACTGTACAATTATTTTTCTCTAGAATTCCTATGTTATGAAGATATTATGAAACAGTATTTTGATCCTTTCTCACTGACTTATTAATCTTAATATTTGTTCTCTTATTAAGATAATTTTCTTATCACTACATAGTGCTAGATTGTTTCCACAGCACAAAAAACAAAACAAAACAAAACAAACAAAAAAAAATTGTGTGCAAAATATTTCTAAAAAATAGCCACTTAGTAGTGCATCAATCCCACATGTATATATCCTCTTCTTATTTAAAGCGTCTTGAACCTAAAACAGCTGCTGCTGGTTTTGTTACAATATCAGATCCAACTTAGCAAAGGACATGGTAATGAGAGCTGACAAACAGCAATTCTTCTCTGAGTCAGAAACATCTAGAAATTCCCTGGATAGGAGAAGATAAATTCCAGTGATCTGTGAACACCACAGGTGACCATGTAGCTAGGTTGGAAAGTGAAACTTCCTTCTGCCAGCAACAAATATTAATGACTTTTTCCAGAGAGCCAATTGCAAAGAACGTTGAAGCAAATCCAGACGTTGAAAAATGTATACAGGTCTCAGAAGTCTTTATGAAAACTTAATTTTAGAAGGATATGAATATAGACTCTTGCCATGTGAAACAATGGAGGTGAAAATCAGACTGCAGAGTAATGACAGTTAAGCATTTGAACTTTCCAAATGAAACACTGGTACAATTCCTCCACATATCCAGTCTTATTAAAAGTCTCCATGCTCCTCTGGAGAAAATATTACAGAATCCACTCCTAGAAGTTCTTTGCTAAGCTACTTGAGAGGATACTTTCAAATCCTGATAACAATTCATGATGGTTCTCTACATCAACTGTGCTCAAGTTTTCAAAAATAAACCATGAAAGCCTCATGTAAAGTTATTGGTCAATGAATTTATAGAAACACAGAATTTTCTCAACCGGGGACTGTATGCACAAGGTTTATATGAGTATTGGGTTGCTGATCACCTCAGTGCTTGGTTTCTTTTTGTCTATCCTGCTGCCTAATGACATTCACATTGATGTTATAATGATTGAGAAAAAGAGAGAGAGCAACATGGATAGCCAGTGTGAAATCCCAAAAAGAAAAAAGTAGGTTTTGTTCTCCTTCTCCAGTCCAAGATTCACAAACATGAACCCGCTTTGTGGATGTCATTGCCAAAGAGACTTATCCTTTCATCCTCACCAAAAATGGGTGAAAATGATAGAAAATAATGAAATCATTCTTCTGCCTTTTTTTTTTCCCGATGAGTCAGTAATTAAAATAGTTAGAATATATGTCATTGGTATGAAAGTATCTCTCAAAGCAGCCAGTGCAATCTGGTCGTTCAGATCAGGTAACGATTAGCAACTGCTTTCAACTGTCAATTATACTGACTTTACAGGCAGGCTGAGTAGGAGAAAGTCAACTTAGCAACTGAGTAGGTCCTTTGTGAATACAAATGACAATTGTAGTACTGGACTTTGACAACTAAGGGGCATGCTAACATCTAATACATCTAATGCCACCATCACTTAATGCTAAACAGGAGAGACTTCTCCCACCAAGTAGGAACAGTGGAATTTACCAACGTGAGCTGGATCAAATCCAAAGAAAACAACTTAGTGAGCAAAACTTCAGTAAGACTAGAAAAAGTTACTTTGACATCATAGCTGTCATCCTCTAGTTGCTCTCCTTTACAAATAAAATTTTCGTTGAATTCTCTGTGATATCAGGACTTTCTGTAGCAGGTAAATGTTTGCCTTTTCATCAGTTTTCCTTTGTAATGCAACATTTTAGGTTGTGCTATCTGTGAAAAAAAAAGTACAATGTCACAAATAAAAAATTCAACATTTATTAACTCATAAAATATTACATTTTCCCATCTACTGAAAACAGGAAATTACTGTTAAGACACGAGTTCACTGTCTTTATACAGTTATAAACTAAATACAAATGAAAGCTCCTGCATCTACTGAGCTATCCTGCATGCACCAGTGTGATACTTATTAGACTAACACTAATATTCTAACTTTGGAGATTTAGACTGGTGGTAGCATTGATTCCATTCCTAGTTCATGTTCCAGTCATTCAGTCGAGATCTTATAGCCAGATACTTGCCCCTACCTAGAACTCAGGTTGCTTCTGTATGTTTTTGACCCAACATAAAAGATGTCTGTAGTAAGCAAGAGCTTGGGCATCTGCAGGGTGAGAACTTGTTATAAGAGGCAGTGTACTGTTAGCTTCTCTACACATAAGCAGTATCAGCTTTATGAACCGTCAATAGATGTAGCAGTGAGCTCTAGAACAAAGCAGCAGAAAGTTAGACAGGTATAGGTCACACATGGCTCATATAAAGTGGGAAAGAGGAGAAACAGGCTTCTCACAGTTGACACCATGTTCAGTGAGAACGTAACACCAGGGAGTTCAGCCTCCTGGGAGAGGCTGCACCCTGTCTATGTGTATATTTGTTCTTCACTGTGCTTTACCAGGGGTAGAGGTTTACTTATGACAAGAGAAGCCAAACATAGAAAAGGAGCTGCAGATGCAGATGCACATCCCAGCAGAGAGAGAGCTCTTTGTCCTTTATTTTGATGTATGCGGAGCAGATGGCTCAAACTGACCTCTTTGACTTTGAAAGGGAAGGAAACACAAGAACTTAATGCTTGTGTAGTTTGCATCAGTTTCACTCAGGAGGCTTTAATTATCTAACAAGAGACAGGGCCATCTCCTAGCTGTAAGCTGTGCCTCCTGTGCCCTGACATGAAGTTTTCCAGGCCAGATTCTGAAAGGAAGACCCAAATAATGTACTGCAGACAGTGTCCCACTCGCTGGTGCGACAGTGAGAGAAACAGAGAAGATCTTGATGCTGCACAAGCATTGCTCAGCAATAGCTAAGACATCCCTGTGTTAGCAACACTGTTTTGGTCACAAAACCAGAAATACAGTTCCACAGGATGAAGAAAATTAACCCTATCTCAGCCAAAACAAGTACAGTGGTACAGATATCAATATAATGATTATGTAACAGGCAGATACAAGGCTGAAAAACAATGACTCAAAATTAATGAGGATAAAGTAACAAACACCTGCCTGGACTTTCTAACTAGATGTAGTATGACTGCCCAAGACAAGTGAGATGAAGGGAAGAGCTGTCATTCTTCAGCTCCATGCTGGGGAGTTTCCAGACCTCCTTTGTCTACCAGCAGGGGGATGAGCGAAAACCAAGGCTAGGGAGTGGAATAACTTTTCTCTTTGCTGAGACTGAGAAGATGGTATAATCTCAGCACACCAGGTGGTGCCTATCAGAGCTGCTCTGCTACCACTGTGATTTTCATGTCTCTCTGCTGCTGCCTTAGGCAACTGTCTATTTGGTCTGGACCTACAGCTGCCCTCTGCCTCGGCAGATATGCTCCATAGAAGTCATATGCCAGGTTTAAAAACTGAATTCGGGACCTGTCTCACTGTTAATAATATTTTTGAGTTTTAATACAAGTTTGAAAAACTGCATTATTTTGAATGATTATCAAACTAAAAAGGTTAGTCTGTTTATAGAATACATCACTAACACAGTGAATACTGAAAAAAAAAAAAAAAAGACGCATGCTCATAGTGGGTGACTCTTAAGGGACACGGAGGTATCCATCTGCCAGACTGAGACGAGCTAAGGTCTGAGAGGTTGCTGAGAGGTGCCACAACTTGTCAAGTGCTACTTTTTCACATGAACACGAATGACATCGGAACTTGAGCAGAATCAAGAAAGACTACAAAGCCCTGTGAGTGCAAGCGAAAAGTATTGGTGTCCAAGTCATCTTTCCTTCGGTTCTACCAGTTAGAGGAAAGGGAGCAGTCAGAAGTAGATGTATAATGCAAATCAACTTCTGGCTTTGTGGCTCGTGCAATCATGAGCGTTTTGGCTTTTATGACAATGGGACATACTTCAATGATTATAGCCTGTGAGGGAGGGATGTGATCCACCTGTGTAGAAGAGGCAAGGGAATCTTTGGCAGCAGACGAGTAGTTTTGTTGAGGTGGGTTTTAAACTGTAGGACTTTGGGGCACAAGCTCCAAAGTGGCAATGCTCACACCATTGCAACCAACTGGGGAATAAGCCAGGCCAACCAGAGCAGCAAGAAATGTCCCATAGCTGCCTCTCAAGATGAGAAACAGAAGACCAACCACCTCAAGTGCATGTATAGCAATGCATGCAGCCTGGGGAACAACCAGGAGGAGCTGGAGTTCTGTACCCATTCAGAAAGTTATGATATCACAGGAATAACTGAAACATGGTGGGACAACTCACATGACAGGAGGAATGCGATGGATGGCTATCGGATGTTTTGTAAAGACAGGCAGGGAAGAAGAGGAGGAGAAGCTGTGTTCTATGTTAAGGAGAACCTTGAATGTATAAAAGTCACCTACGGCAATCATGGAAGCCCTGTTGAATGCCTCTGGGTCAAGTTTCAGTATCAAAACGGTGGCTACAAAGAAGATGGAGCTTCCTTTTTTATAAGGAGTCACACAGGAAACATGAAGGGTAATGGGTACAAGTTACTCCTGAAGGGATTATGATTGGACATGAGAGGGAAATTTTTCATAATGAGAACAATCAGCCATTGGAATAATCTCCCCAGGGAAGTGGTGGATTCCTCAACATTGGACACCTAAGATTCAGCTGGACAGGGTGCTGGGCCATCTTCTCTGGACCATGCGTTTTCCAAGAAAGGTTGGACCAGATGACTCTTCCAACCTGGTATTCTATGATTCATTTTAGCTCAGTCATAAATGGAACTAATAAAATTACAATAAACTATAGATAAGTTAATAAAGAAGTGTCTATGTTACAAGGTATTAGTTTGCTGATTCTCATGTTGAATTTAATCTGGGAAATCAGCTACACTGAAGTGCTCTTTCTGAGTTTTTAACAGAGAAACAACATAAAATCTACTTTGAAAAAAAAGAAAACTAAACAAAACCACACCACAAAACATCTGTATTGAATAAAGTTCTAATGCCTAAATGCCGAATGTCATACAGAACAAGCATAAGGGAGGACTTGCCAAACACCTATAAATATTGCAAAGGTTTTAAATCCTCATGAGTGTCTGAGTGCATGAGAGAACATAGAAATATTATTTACTTACATATATCAAATAGAAATAGTGTTACAGAATACATTTTAAAAAGAAAAAAAAATATGATGATGACCAATGAAAGAATGAAACTGCTGATGACGTTGGCTAACAGATTTTGAATATATGCTTCAAGGGAAGTGATGGGACCAGTCTTGACTGATACTAAGCTTGCCTTGATAGTCTATTTTTAGAGGACCAAAGGCTCAGACAAAATCCTCAGGGCATATAAATTAGGACCATGATAGCTAAGTCTTGCAGTAACTGAGTTCCTGATCACAGGGTTTAATGTGAATGAAGAAATGGAAAGTATCCTATTACTCCCTCCCTTTCTGAAACTCATTGAAGTAAGTACTTGACAAAAAGCTTTTAATTCCGTTCCTTTAAGTGAGAGCTATGGCTGTTCCACAAGTTCATCTGCATCACTTTTCTCTTGTTTGTGTTTCAGGACCATTGAATATGGAAAAAGTAGCAGAAAACAAACTACAGATGGTGTCTTATTCTGGCTCAGAAACTGCCACAAGCGAACTGGAACTTCAGAGGAACAAAACTATGGAAGAAGCAGACCTACCTGAGCAGAGTCTACAGTATTTTTCATGTTTCTAATAATCCATAATGTCAATATGCATAATAGTGAACTTCAATTTTCTCACATTTAAGAAGTAAATATAATTGTGTTGTCAAAATAGTATTTTTTAAGTCTGTCTAGAGACAACCAAACATATCCTTTGCCCAGGGACTGTTTCCACTCAGTCCATCAGTTTTAAAACTATTTTGCAAGCTAGCAGGACAATATAAACACAATTTGATGGTTAGACAGGAAGCCTAAATTAAGTAGGAGAGTGGGTAATAATTCGAGCTAGTATCATATGGGAAATTACAGGACCTTTGACGTTATGCACCCCACAGCTAATGATAAGGAATGCAAGGATCAAAACTAACTTACTAAGTCATCTTTGTTTTAATATAATACTTTGGACCATATCCATTTTGGTTAGAGACAACTTGTACACTATTCTGAACTGACTGAATCCCTCAGTCTCTACTGGATTTTGTTATAAGGCTATGAATTTTGCTGAATTTATTTGAAGGGAGAGATTGAGTGGTAAAGTGGTAATGAAAACCTACAGATTTGGTTTCTATTTGGTTAGCAGAGCACCAAAGAAAGAAGATTGAAGGTAACAATTACGATGGAGTCAAGAAGTGGATAAGGAAAGAAAGGTACAGGAGTGATCAAAGGTCACTGACACCAATATCGTGAATCAGATTATGTTTTCTTCAGCTCTAGAAGTGTATCTGCCTAAAAGTATTCTACCATACAAAAGGAAGTGGGAATTATAAGCTGTGCCATATCAAAACAGACGATTTAAACAGAATGTGGACCCTTTATAAGTCACTGCATAAACAGTAATTCAGATGGCCTTGCTGTCCAAATTCAAAAAGCTAAAGAAGCTCACTTTGTTAGTGCTTAGATGTTAAAAACCAGACAACTATACTGTAATTTCCTGTTTTGAGCTTCCCTGATGAGTCAGTTTGCCTTCTTCCTTCATTCTGTGTTACTGATGGATTTGATTGCAACAGTAACTTTGATTTGATAAGGGCATTGTTCAATTTTGTTCAGCATAATTTAAGTACAGAGGCTAAATTAGGATATTCATATATTTTAAATCTGATTATTTATTACCTTGTAATCAAAGTCATAGAAGGATATAGGTCTGGATATCCCACCTCACAAGGTTAAAATGTCATCCCAAATGATAAACCTGTAAGCTAATAAAATGGCTTCTAAATCTTTGTGTATTTTCTTCAAAGAACATATTATCATCACCATTCTTTGCCATAAGAAGGTAAATTGCACTTAAAAACTTTCCAAGGGAGATTTAGGCTGTATTCACATCAGCAAAGTTCTTCCTGCTACACATTATTTTATCTTACAAATAAGAAATATTTTGTTTCTTTAAATTTTGTTTGCATTGTCTTTGCTTATGCTGCATGAAATGAAACACAAAGGTCTCTCTCATGTTTTATCAAGTTTCATAGTATAAGATGAGATATTTTACTCTATAATTGTTAAAATACTGTCATAGTGAGTTATAGACGTCTTATCCCCAGGAATTATTTGTGCACATTAGCTTTCTAAGCTAGCTTGACTCTTGCTTCTTCTTGTACATCTGGACCAAGGCAACTGGTCATTAATTTAGTTTCATGATCTGTAAATACCCACTGTAATTTGGCAGCTATAGAAAGTTTTAATAAGACCCACTATTTTAGAACCTGATATAGCAGAAATGTGCACCTCCCACAAGATTACTAATAGTCAGAACAAGTAGCTTAGAAAGCAGACAGTAAATAAGCTCTGTAATTGGAAATACCATGTGTTCTGTGGAAGAAAAGGTGATTTTAACAGTTACTTCAGTCTTATTGAATTGATTTCACTCCACAGGCCAGATAATTTCTATGTCGAACAACTGCTGTAGTAGATGTAGAATACGCTGCTGAATCATACGTAGAAAAGTAGAAAAGTTTCAGGACAAAGACAAATTCTGCTGTGTGCAGTGGCTCTGACTCTCAAGAAAAGTCATCATGATTATATACACAAGATAAGGTTAAACACTGACACAGTTTTTTTGCAGATCTGGGCCAAATATGATGCATAAAATAAATGCAGCATTTGCATAATAACATAATTTACTAAAAATAGCTACAAGAGTGTCAGCTTTGCTTTCACTATTTTACAGCAGTATAACCAATCTGTTGTTTAACTCAAGCAAATAGAGAAGTTTGTTTTTTGTTTTTTTTTTTTTTTTTTGTTTGTTTGTTTTTTTTTTTTGTTTGTTTGTTTTTTTTAATTAAGATACCAGGGCATCTTTTCTTATTTGGTTTTGTTCAATATTTCATCCCCAGTGATCTCCAGCTCTACTGGAGATATATCAGCTTACATGTCAGAATTTGACACTAACTTCAGAGATTTATTTTATTACTCCTGGGCTTACAATCTTTATTTTGTTCCACATTGGCTCTCCCCCAAGCACAGCTTGAAATGGATTAAAACTGAATATTATTACTTGTGACAAATCCCCTGCTAAACATGCAAAAGAGCAATACACTGGAGATGTCTGAGTTTATTTCTAATAACAAAATTGTGGCTAAAGTGGCTTCTGAAAATAACATTCACTGATTCAAAACTTTTGGACAGAATTATATTAATGGATTTAATTTACCGCCAATCCCTCTTGATGAATGCTAATGATTTTACAGTGGAATAAACCAGGGCCTGGGGAATGTTGCATGAACTTTCAGAGTTCATTTTGCTAAGACACTGGTAAAGTTCAACTCGTAAAATTCTAGGCATCTAACTAAGATCTTTAAATTAGAAAGCTGTTGTTTCTAGGATTCTTTTAAAGACAGCACAAAGCAAGACTTCTGCTATGAATGATCTTTCAGAGGACTCAGAACATCTTTGCTACAGCTGTATTGTGGGACAGGCAGAGTCTGGTCACTTTGCTATCAAAACCAAGGAGATGGCTGGAGTGCAAGACTTCCAGCTTTTAGGTTCCCTAACCACAGAGTTCAGACATGGACCTGCCACACACTTTAACCTCCTGCTGGTTTCACATAATCTCTCTTTCCTTTTGGGGATGGTAACCTCACAAGCACCCTGCCTCAACCACCAGCTTTCCAACTTTTATTACACATATTTTTGCACTTGGCAGATTGATGAAATAGATGCAGACCTTGCAGATAAAAAAGTTTCCACATCCGTTGAAATTTTTGTAGAGTGTGATGGCTCTGGCTAGCAAAGATTGTGAGAGTTTGGAAGACCACTGTTGTCTGTGGTTATCCCACATCACCACAGTACGCACTGTTGCCTTAATGACATTTTTACAAAAGACTGTACAGAAGTAATGATTCGTATGTTAATTTCACAGGACTTCTGCTGTTATAGTTGTAAGATACTAGACTAACAATGAATTTATCTATTAAATTACTTAGGAGGCTGTAAAAACAGAGTCCCTAGGAAACTGTCATTGCTGTTTCTTATGGCTGTTTATAGTATATGCCATGCAGTATATAAGGTGTAGGAGAAGGTTTTCCTCTATATACTTTGAGCAATTATTTTTTACATAGAAAATATTTTCTTTCCTCTCCAAATAACCATTTATTCTCTTGGCAAGAAAGGTTTCTTTAGAGTAAAATTATTATTATATAAGAAATCTGTACTGTCCTGTTTCTGAAAGCTCTGAAAAATTACCTAGCACTTTCACAGAGATGTGGTACATGACTGATGGTAGAACAGCTGTATTAGCATTTTTTCCTGTCTCATAAAGGCAAAACATTGTCATAAATAAGGGAAGTGTGATTTATTTTTTATTACCATGTATTTTTCTAATTTAAATCCAAAGAAAGTGTAACATTTTTCAAAAGCACTAAAGCCCTAGTGTCCTTTCCAGAAGTTACTATTACATTGGGGGCTGTGGCCACAAAAAGATGTAAATGTCTAATGTGGCTGCTTAAATGCTTACTGTGAAACATGACATACTAAATTGAGATGCAGAAATTTTCATGTCCTCTTATTTCTGCCACAGGGCTTGCCAGAGTTAAACTTATCCTTGTCAAACATAAGTAACTACAACTATAACTCTCACCTATAATTGCATTCATTAGTGAGATGTATAGTTCATTTCATCTGTGGTACTTGTAGTAGTTAGCATTTCTGAGAATCAACTGTCCAATAAATGTGAAAGAGAAGGACAGCCTTTCACTCAGAGCTTAATGATCAGCATACGTACTGGCATGTGGAAATTCCAGCTTCATAATTTTTTTCCTCTTGCTTGGGAAGGTTTGATTCCACATTGACCTACAAGCAGAAAAATGAGTTTTCTGACAGGCTAAGAAAAATCTACAAGAAGCCAGACTCTCTTGGTGAAGACTTTTGATTTTGTACAAAACAAATATCACTGACACAGGAACTGAAACGCAGGTCTGAAAGTGTTTCCACTCTGCTAGACCACTAAGGTGAGAAGAGTCTCCTTATAGTGCTTTCTCAACAGATGACCAAAAGGGATTTTAAACACAAAATTTTCATGCTATCATAGAATGTAAATTAGTGTTTATAGCATTTCAAATGCAGAAAAATGCACAATGACTGGTCCAAACAGGAAAACAATTTTAAAAAGATCGAGGTTTGATTCCAGACAACTCACTGTCTTCCTCAGTTGCAGCAAAATCTGTATGTCCCTTGCTGATGTCTGAGGGAAGTTTTCCTCCCTCAGCTGTGTCCAGTTTGCTTCCTGTTCTTTCCAGCAGCAGTAGGATCTCCTCTTGGCCTTCACTTCTCCAGGCTGGACAAGCCCAGTGCCTGTCACCACTCCATCATATGTTCCAGCCCCCAACAGCTTGGTACTATCTGCTGTACACGCTCCAGCATATCAGTATCTGTACTTGTCCTGAGGAGCCTCAAACTGGACATGGCACTTCTGACACAGGACCATTTCCCCAGACCTGCTGGCTATACTCATGCCTGATAGGCAGAGGATTTTTGCTGCATCAGTACATCATTGACTAGCGTTCTCCTTGTCATGCCTCAAGACCCCTAGGATCTTTTCTGCAAAGCTGGTACTAGCTGGTCAGTTTTCAGCCTGCACTGTTGCGTGGGCTTATTGTTTCCCAGCAGGATTTTGCACTTGTCTCTGCTGGACTTTATGAGGTTTCTGCCAGCTCATTTCTCCATTCTTTTGACAGCCTTCTGAATGGCCTTACCTGTCAGTATATCATGGTTGTTCATTGGTTTGGTATTATCTGAAAAGAAGACAACATTTATTTATTTATTTATGTATTTATCTAAGCAGAAGCCTTATTCATTCTGGTTAAAAACAGAAAATGTCAAAGGAGTTCAAGCGAGAGTCTAAGAACTTCTGTTTATTACATATTCTTTCTGTCCCTTATGCTCTGGGGAACATTTTGCAAATTTTTGTATTCATATCAATAACAAACAGACCTGCATTTTGGGAGGCTGTAAATGGGTTTTTCACTCTTAGATTATCTCTGTAACAAAGCTACTGATGCACAAGAGGGCAGTATGTCACAGGAGAATCCAGCATCTGATTTATAAAGTACAGTGCTACTGTTTCTGGCATAAAAAATATTTTGGGGCTGATATATCAGTTCAGTAATTTTAAATCCAGCCACTGAACCAATTTAATGAGCCCAGGGAACTGAGCAAATTAAACATGTTTTCCTACATTTTTCTAGCCTTTATATCTTTACTGACTATACAGGCTTTGTATAAGCTATCTCATACTAATGAATATAGGGAACTCTGCCAAGAGTGACAATATTACAACATTGCCGCAAGTTGCAGCCAAAGTGGCAACAATTGACTCGGCAGCAGGCGTTAGCTCTGGAACTTCAAGGTCACCTTTCCGTACCAGCAGATGAATTTCCAAAAGCTGGTGTTTCGCTACCCTAAGGATCCTGGAACTGAGTTTTTCCTCCTGTGCGATTTCAGGAGATGCAAGAAAGATTTTTGATGAATATTCAGATACAGTATTTCAACTTGCGTGACCATGAAATTAACTTTGCGTTTTGCCTGGGATTCAGCATGACAAGTTAATTTAGGCTTTATGGCATTTTAAAGCCCCCTAAGAAACCAAACCATGCAATTATCACCATGTGGTCTACGCAGTGATCTGTTTTACATATTGTGAACACCTCTGTGGTATAGTAATGCCATTCTTAATATGTCTACTTTTATAGTGTAAAAGAGCTAAGACTCAAAATGAATGTGATTGTGCTGCAGGTCTGGAGAGAGTATTTGAATACTGTCATAGTTCATTATTTTAAAGCACCTTGTAAACTCTTTTCCCACAGTATAAACCAGCAAAATACATCAATGTTCCTCTTTATTTCTGTAAGTCTCTCCTACTGAGGCCAGTGACTGGCATATTACAAGACAACATACAGGTACACTTAAACAGCAGTGTGAGAAAACCTATATGGTATTTTCCCAAAATGTGTGGCTCGCACCAGTAGTATTATTCAATGTATTCTAAACTTCTACCTGACTTAAAAATAAAGGAATATGTGTAGAAAGTGAACAACTTGTCAGTGCTTTATACTAGAAAACATTTAAAGGAACCAATAGTACAGAAATGTAGAGCATTTACATTCTGGGGAAACAAAAACAAACAAGAAAAAAACCTACAAAAAGTACCCTATGAAATGTCACTAATTTACTTTTAAAGTACTGTCTTATCTTGACTTCTCTCTTGATTGTATGTGCAATCCTGAGAGAAATAATGCTCCTACAGTTGTGCAAACCATTGATTATTTTGTGCTCTTCAGATCAAACTGTCCCTTAGCAAGATGATATATTCCCAGACTTTGCAGAGAGGAGGCAAAGAGGAGGGGAAAGAAAAAGCAAAGTCCAAACATGTTCTGTTGCATCTCAGATATTTGAGTTTCTAAACCCGCTTTCAAAACAAGCGTAGAGGCAGTACAACCACAAGACATCCTTAGCAAACTCAGTAGGGTATGCTGTGGAACACTAGTTTAAAAATCTGTTCTTCAGCAAGAACAATCATTGGCATTATAATATTTCTTTACATGCAATCCTTTCCAGATGAAAAGTCCTCCACACTAGTAAACTTCTTTTACCAGCTGCAGTCACTCAAATGAGTATTACTCGCTTGGTATCATAGCATCTTGCAAAACAGAAAGAATAAAACATTCAGCAAATAGATATGCTTAAAAGGAGAATGACTTGCATTCTTAGGTACCAGAAGGTTGAAAAGCTATTCTCTTAAATTTCCTACTTCATTCCCAAGGGCTTGGAAATTTCTAACCTGGGTTGAAAAAAAACATTTAAGCTATATGAATGGAATCAGTCTCTGAATGCTTAGAAATATAATTCAACACACAAGCCAAGTAATGCTGAAGGTATTCTAAATTAAACTTAATATTTTTGCTTCTGTATGCTTCTAATTAATTAATTGCATGCTGTTGATTTGCAAACATTTTCAAACTTGATTCTGTGAAGTTGCTGTTTGTTTTTTTTTTTTTCCTAGGATATTCTTTCACCCAAGAGGCAATTGGAAGTCTTACTCTGAACACCTTATCTACAATGTATAATATACAGACTGTCAAATTCTTCATACCATACTTCCAGTGCAGAATCCTCTGGGTAGTTTCCACTTGGGGTACTCCAGATAATTTCAACAGCAGTTTTTCTATGCATCTTTTCTTTGTCTTCAGAGAAACTGCTTTGAATTCAGTCTTAGGTTCATCACTGGTGTGTGAGACCGTAAGTGTTTCTGACAAATGTGAAAACTGGATCGCTTCTAAGTTTTCTGAATTTTGACAGTTGTCAAGACCTGTTCTCAAGCTGAGAAAAAACCCAATCAAAACCCACAGTCAAGCTTTCCTTCCTTTTCATTAATTTGTGTTCAAATCTGGATGCAAATTTAGCAGCATTTATGTCAGCACCACCTACCACAATTTGTAGGAGACAAATCTATGATATCTTATTGTGTGTTCATTCTGCCAAAATATTCAATATGAAATCTAATCTTTTACACATTAGTAGCAAATACTTGATATAACTGTAAAGCGGATGTCATTCAGCTAGACAGCATGAAAATGTTATCACACTACATTTGAATAAAAGCTTGAGTATATGTTGCTAAAATAGTGATTCTTATAATTGCCAGGGGAATTTTGTTCTTTTTGCACACATACCTTATAAAGCACTTATTGTTAGATAACTAAAACATCTCACTTGTAGTGAACTTTTAAAGTCTTTTCAGAAACACTTTGAAACGTCTATTATTTTAATTGGGTAAGTAATATTGGAAAATACTTTTTTTTTTTTTTCCCCAATGATGTAATTTTTTATTGCAGTAATAAAAATCTTCTGACATGAAATAGTTTAGAAACGCTGACATACTCCCACTGCCTAGCTCCTAGGTTCCACTTGCAGTCTTCCTCACAATTATCTGTATTGATAGCCCCAAGGTGTTAGGTCAACGTCTATCTCAAATTCTTGAAAAGCGTGGGGGAGGTAGGATCTCTGAAGAGTCTTGAAGCCCAGATGTTTGCTGGGCTCATCCCAGTTGGACTAGAACTTTCAGTTACTGTTAGCTACCTGTGCTTTTTGGATGAGGAAACAGTTTCTGAGCCAGTTGTGGCACAGGTAGTGCACTCATACCAACTGTAACAGGCTGTCTCCCTGGGTAGCCAAAATGATGCAAACTGAATAGTTCCTGATGAGCTCCCCTGCAGTTAGAGTTGGAGCAGAACTAGTAGGAAAGTTCTGTAGAAGTTCACATACTTTCAGCCTTTGGCTTTTTGCAAAGCCATTCAATGCTGTTAGATATTTGCATTATATCATTGCTGGGGTCTGTGTATTTAGAACTGACGAAGAGAAAATGCCCCCATCACATAGCACAAGTAGTTCATGAACACAGTTTAACAAAAACTTGCTTAGACTGTGCAACCACGTCCAAGAGAATTTCAGAGAATTTCCTTGATAGCCAGCAGTCCATGAAAACTGCAAGGTCCATGAATTTTTCAGTAAGGTTTCCACAGAGCCATGGAAATCCCCCTGCTCTGGACATCGTTCTTCAAAGCTGTTAGGACATGTGAGACTGTGAGAGACCTTTTTTTTTTTCTTCCTCAAAAAGAGGATTTAACAAGTAGTGAAGTGTGGAAATTGACTGGATAAAAGGTTAACTTCTACTACCAATACATGTCAAGGCTGTGGTCATTTCTGATTCTCCTTCTTAATGTTAGAGGGTTCTGCACTTTTTTATTCAGTCCATACCTCATCTGTAGGACTGGGTCTTTATCATAGTGCTACCATATACATTAAAATAGAAAATACAAAATGCTAATGGGTAAGGTGGTAAAAATATAAAAGCTCCAATCACTTTTTTTCCTGTGGAAAAGACTAAAAAGCCTGGAAAAAAAATTTTTTGAAAATACATTTACATCAATTGTTTGGTTTATGTATCAAGATTTTTTCCAACACACACAGAGAAATGTATTTTTTAACATTTTCCAGCCTTATTTTTAAAATAAGATACTTGTTATAAAATGCCCAAAATATCTCTAAGATTTATAAAAATCCAATTCAATTAACATTCAGACACAAGATGTTTTAGATTTTGCAGCTTCTTCTGATACAGTATTGTCTCACTGATGCAAGATTTGCAGTCTTAGAAAAGCAACACCCCCTTTGGAACTGGTGGAGTTGGTAGGGATTTTTCTTTGGATGTACTTTTTTTAGCTATTTCTATGTTTAAAGTGCTTGTGTAATTTTTTTATGTTTCCCTGCCAATGATATTTCAAAACCCTGCCCCGTTGCTCATTTTTTTTTCTTTAATATTTTGCGGCTATACTCACTTAATGCTGGGTTACAGAGAACGGGGTAATTCCTATAGTTTCTCCCACAACTTTATTTATTTGGTTCACATCTTACTTTAAGTGAAACTAAAAAATGTAGTGTGAGACTAAAGACAGTCAACTGTGACAATGAAAAAAATCAGGATATGTTGTACTGAAGTCCATCAAGTTACTTTTTATCTTATCAACTATTTAAACCATTCTGGTTTTTGTTTTCTATGTATCCTGATACAAATGCCTAGCGTAGACAATATATAAAAGATTAATTCAGTTTATTAGCATTAGTACTCATTTCCACAAATATGTGTTATTGTCTTTTACAAAGTTCATCAAGTTACAAAGATGGATTTTGCAATGAGTCAAAAATGAATATATAACGAATTCCATCCAAGCCCTAGAGTATATTCTATTATCAACATTGCCCTGTATAGGTGAGAGGAATAATCGTTTTTCTGTCTTCATTTTCTAATGATGTGAGTAGCATAGGATATGCATAGAATAAAAAAGCAGTTTGGTGGTGTTCACAAATTGTCCATGTAAATGGTCCAATAAGTTATCTTGGTCATTGTTGCTGTCCTTACAACCTTCTCCTGTCTGCAGGAAAACTCCCCAGTGCGAAAACCAGATGGGATTTATCAGACAAGATGCTCAGCCACTGGAGTGGGACTGAACAAAAATGCACACCTTTAGTCAGCATCATATATTCACAATCAGGTACACTTCCCGTGTATGAGCAGAAATACTTTGTCACTGGAACATATAACAGAGCTGGATAATTTGCTATTTAAAAAAAACCCAAACAAAACAAAACAACCAACCAACCAACTAAAACCTAAACAAACAGGTAACTGAAAGCTGATGAAATGAATAAAAATTGTATGTGTCCCATAATTTCAGCTGGAAATGCATTGAATGAAGAAAGAATTCTGGCTAAAGAGGAAGGCCATAATTCACATATGCTTGTTTTACTTTGTATTTATATGCTTGGTTTATTTTTATTGTTGGCTTTATATTTTAAAAGATGCAGTAATTTGCTTTGAGAAGAAGAAAAAGACAACTGAATGTTCTGAATATTCTATTGTAGAAAACAAAATGAAAAACTGGGTAGAGGATGGATCACGAATTTTAAAAAGAGCTCATGAATTTGCAAATGTGCCTGCTGAGTGCAGATAGTAGCAACACCTCCTCAGACATCATGCTCTCTAATGCACTTCGACATGGTTACTTGAGAGGTAGTAAATGAACTGCAGTCCTTGCCCAAAATATTTGATCAAAAGGGAACAGTCACAATTGTGCCAGGCTTAATTCACAAAAAAAGGTATGAAGGAAATTTATGCAAGCATACCCAACCTCTAAAAGGATTCCATGAACCCTTCTAGGACAGCAGCTTTTGCATAACAAAAAAGCCAGAGGCTGGAAACCAATTTAAGAAAATAGGAAGCATTTATCGTTTGCATCAGCTGGGCTATGGTGTGCTGGCACAAGAATATTTTCAATTGGAACAGCTATTAGTATGGTGCCAAAGTAGACTTTATTTCAGAATCTTCTGGACTTCTGACCGTACTTTATAATAAAAAGTACAGTTAGAAGTTGACTCTTTCTTCACACACAGAAAGATTAATGGCCCTATTCAGCTCACATTTTGCTTTATTCTTTATATTTGCATTAAGTACTAAAACATAGAGTAGTATCTCAAGAATCTCTGAACTACAGCTCCAAAGCAGTTCAGAAAAATCTCAGATGTGTCTCCCACCAGCTTCAGCAAAGGGCAACCTCTGCCTTTCCTGTTATAATGTTGGGACTTTAATGTCTCCACTTTCTTTCTTTTTCTTTTTTTTTTTTTTTTTAATGTCTGAGCTCTTCTGAGCTCTTTTTTATTTTAAAAACCAAATTTCTTTCTTTTTAAAACAGGTTATCCAGACTGCAAATCAAGCAATTCAATCTTTTCAGAATGCTGAGACAAAAACAGTGTACTTACCTGTAAAACAATGACATGTACATATAAATAAATAAAAAAAATATAATTATTCTGAATATTCTTTTATTTAACTTTGGCCACTGTGAGAACTTATGGAGTCATTTACAAAAGCAAAATGAATACAATACATAACTTTTTTTCATACTTATTGTCACAGACCTATCTTAGTTGGTCTGCTAACTAATAACAAAATAACTACATAGATGTTAACCTATATTCAGGAATGCTTTGTAGGTCCTACAAGCTGATCCACATGGAAGTCATGAGAACTGCACATGTTTACACGTGTTTTACTGAATCCATCTGTGCTGTTCAGGTCTGAGATCACCAGTTTCCCTTAAAACACATAATAGAAGTCTGTTACTATGGGGGGAAAATAATAGTGTCATTAATTCTTGTAATAATGTTACTGGTTTCAAGGTGTTTTCTACGTCTTAAAATTCTGGTTGCTGGAGACCCGTGATTATGAAAGGCTTTTGGCTTTCCTTGAGAAACGTGCTTGTCTTAACACCCCTGGTTGAAGAAAAGCTTGCATATATGACCTGATTGTATGCTGATAGTCCAAAACCAATCTGGAAAAAAAAAGTAAAATATTTTTAGCATCTTGACAATTTTAAGCTAAACTCTCAAATTATTGTCCTTAACTTCATTTCAAACACTTAGCATCATTAAGCAGTGTGGCAACCAGAAAGCCCTAATCTTAATTTATCAGTAGTACATTAAAAAAAAAAAAAAGAGAGAGAGAGAGAGGGAATATTTAAACTCATTTTTTCCACAATCCTCTGTTACTCTGTTAAATGGCGTGGTAGGTAAGTTACCTCTCTTATGGGCTGGTGCTTGGTTCATACTAATGGTCTTCAGCAGCTCAGCCACCTGTCCTGCAACATGGGGAATTCATTAACTTCTGGAAATTTGGACAACAAAATGAAAGAAAAAGATAAAAAATAAGGAAAAAAAAAAAGTAGAAAAGGGGAATAGATCTCCTGAGAAGAACTAACTTCTTATCACTCATTGGAATGAAGGTTAAAAGGATTATAAAACAAACAGACAAACAACATCCAAGCAAACAAACAAACAAACAAAAACCAAAACCACCCTGATTTTAATTCAACAATGGAAACTGAAAAACAAAAAAGAAGAAAAAAAAAATCACAGAAACTGCTTTTTGCTATGAAGCATTGCCAGAAGTAACATACTACTGCAAGAAGCATTTGCTTGCAGATCTTTGAATTCCACACATTTCATAATGGACATTTACTATTTGGCATTTAGTTGCATGTAAAGAAGCAATACAGCAGCAATTTTATTTTTGTTTTCAACACAGTGTTTAGGCTGTTGGTCCTTACTTGGTATGTGATCCATCATACAAACACTATTCTGAACAGTAATTGATGCATTTGGTAACAAGTCCTCTGTGGTGTTTATCCCCATATAAGGTCCAGGTCCTTCACAAATAGTTAGCATTGATTTTTATAATACTTACTATGGTCTGAAACACTATTTCCCATTTTAGAGTTAGACTGAAAAAACACCAAAACCAAAAATATTATTAGTTTCAGGTTCATGAATTTGAACATTTATTGGAGCTGAATTTTTGAGCAGCCAAACATTTTCTAACAAACACTTATTATTGCTGAAGCACAGCCCTATCTGTATATACTTGGAAAAATGCAACTCAGGGCATCAGAAAGGACCACATGAGATGAAACAGGGATGGAATTCCACTCACATCTGATTAAACAGGGACAGAATTTTACTCCCCAAGGAAACATTTACCTGCCTGGGCTCTACAGCCATCTTCTTTCATTCTCCAGCCACTATATCTAAAAGGGAAAAAAACATGAAAGCAAGTTCCACAGACTTGCTACCTCTGCAATACTATCATGTCTGCAATTAAGGCAGAGATCTGTGGAGAAAAAATTGTTGGTGACATGACTGCAAAATACTGAATCATGAACCTGTGGGAGTCAGTTTCAAGCTGATTGTACATAAACAGACTGGCCCTTCCTAACTAATATATGTACATACAGTGGTATGCGCACGTATTTCTATCAAGCTTGCATATCTGTAAAATCATCTCAAACTTAAAAATACAGACCCGGAGGTTTTAATATAATTACCATTTGATTATTGGTATAAGCATCTTTTATATTGTTTAAGACAGGTGATGAAGAATATCATATCCAATTAAAAATGCAAAGAGAATTTGATCTGAGAGAATATGACTGTAGATTATGATCAAGTCTGTTGAAGATACAGTCTTGCTTTTACAAAACGTACACTGGGATTCCAAATGAACAAAAGTGGCCAGAACTAGCTTGAACCTCCTGCCCAAATGCTAAACATCTCACCATTAATATCTAGGACTACAGTGAAGTTATTTAAGCAACTGCATGGGGAAATCATAAAAGAAACTGAGAGAGTAAGCAAAATACATTTTCATATTTTTTATGCTTAACATCTGAACTGTATCTGTCAGAATTTGCTTCTTGGTCTACAACATATAAATCGCAATTTTGTGTAGTATACAGCTGTAGAGTTTTCTGCTTCTGCACACTTGGACAGCGAACTAGGAGGATGACATTCAGTTAATCAAGGTATCTTAAGCCAAATTCTCCCCTCATGTACATTACTGCAAACATAGTCACTCTATCATTTGAGATGATATGGAAGTAATTTTAATAATGAACATAGTTAATTAAAAAGTGTGGGCTTATTGCTATAAATACAGAGGCGATTTACACCTTCAGATTTGAATTACCACCTTCTCCTTAAAAGTAGGATCTGCTTCCTGAGAACAGCAGGTTGTCACTGACAAGTAAAAGTCCAGAATCAATGAACTCAATAAGCATTATTTGACAAAAAATCACCCACCATCAGTACAGAGCTGTATCAGGTGGAAATGTAACCCTTTAAGCATATTTCCAAAACCAGCTCTAAAGTGTTATCCTATTAAATTTGAACCCTATTGGTAGAATGGACACTTTGAAAAAAAAATTTTAATCCTGTTTCTTTTTGATGCATTCTGACAGAAAGACCACAAACTGATTTCAGCAAATGTGACCACTGTTCCAATCACTTGCGAAACAGTAGGAGTTATTTTAATGGACAAGATTTAAAGTAGACCTTTACCAAGCATGACCTTCTATTTAAAACTACAAAATATAATGAACTAATCCTTATGTTAATTTATAGCTAAGCAAAATGCAGAAAATACAAGCACAGAGTTCAAATATTTTAACTTAGAAATAATTGTTTAATGCAATATTTTATTAGACATTTAATCACATTTCACTCAGAAAGTGAAAATAAAATCACAATTACTAAATCATTCATTTCTTAATACTTCTGATTTTGTAAAATGAAACTAACAGTATTGGATAAATGTTTTGAATTAAATCTTTTGACATTCACTAACAACTCTACTTCCATTCATGGGAGTTAAAGATATGATGTACGTGATTGCTGGTTAGAACCATATGTTTCATTGCAGGGTTAATCTGTTTTAAATGGAAATATAACTGGAGGTACATATTGAATCATCAACTAGATCTAAAGCTTGACAGAAAACACTGTAGGAAATATGTATGCAAGATGTAGATCAATGGCTGTAAGCCTAAATTATAATAATCAACAAACAAATAGGAAAAATTATGTATGTTTTTTAAGAGGTCTGAACCATATTAAAAAAAAAAAAAAGAATACTAGTGCTGATTAGAATGTAAATAAGTAATTTTAAATTACCATTTCATATGCTTCACAGAAACCATAGTATAAAAGCCTCCAATACCTGTAAAACTTGCAGGTTTTTTTGTACATTTACTTTAAAAGGTGAGTACGGCTGATCATCATAGGGTATCAGATGTTCAGAAAGAATTTAGCTTCTTTGGCTAAGGAGCAGACACACAATAAGCAATGGAAGATTTTCTAATCTGTCGGTAACTTAGCTCCCAAAGGCCTGTAATGTTATCAAACTCTTCACCTTACTTAAGTTAGTTGAGACAATGTGGTCTCATATTGAAGGATAAAATGTGGCTGAGAGTGGGACAAACCCTAGCTCAGGTGATGTGATATGCCTCACCATCACTGCCTCAGATACTGCTTTGTGCAAATTACATGTGAAACATTTAATTCAGACAGAGACCTAGCACCATGGGATGTATTCCACTGCACATAGTTGAAGGGACTTAATATAAATGTATGAGCATTCTTATCTCTGTCTTTTGCTCTTGATGTTTTGAGATATAATCCAAAATCCTAATTTATCAAAATCTTCTACAGGCAGTGTAGAAAAAAGCAAACTTAACAATTCCTTTCTGGTAACATTTTGGTTTGAAGTTTTTATATTCATATTTACTATTAAATGTGAACAAAATAACAAAGGAAACTAGAAAACATAACAAAACAAACAATAAAAAACAAACACAAAACCCCCACATAGTAACTGTTATGCATGAAGTCATATTTTATTTCTGTGTAGCTATGCAATGATATTTGTCTTATACTTTTGCAACATAGCTGTTCAGTTACCCTCACAAAGATCTTAACAAGTCAGTTTTGATTAAAGCCAACTGTGAACTTCAGATCCTGCTCACAATGTTCCGTGACATAGTCTAAGATTATTCAGAGTGTGACAAGCCAGTCAGTTTTCCTTTTTTTTTCTTGTCTTTGATCTTTATACTTCTCACTCCTCTTAATTTCCGAAAAGCCTTAGAATTTCTCTGCAAAGAGAGAGATGTAACCTCAAAAGATTTTTCTACTGTGCTGTGTGCTGAACTGACACATAAAAACAGTCCTCAAGGAAAGGTCACTTACAATCTGATTTAATTCTCTATGTAATGAGTACATTTGAGAAGCCACTACAGGGATAATGATGATGTGAAATCCAGTTTGATTGAGTCTGTTTAAGTGAACAGCCAATAGAATAGAGATCAGAAGTCACAGAACCATTAATGATATGGATAAAAATGATATTGAGGTTACCTGCCCCAAGAGAAGATAAATCACACCTCCATCATTTCTGGTCTTCAGACCTCTCAGCGATGCCCATTCAACCATATTTACCCCATTAAGAAATATTTTCTATTGTCTAAGATCTGCTTTCCTACAATTGTAACACCATTGCTTCTTAAACTATCTATTGTGAAACACTTCAATACTCTTTAATCCTTTGTTCTTCATATTACCTTTTTATAGATTTGAAAGTCATTATCACATATTTTCTGCTTTCCTTTGCTACACTAAATGACTTGGATGTGTTCAGACTTTCCTCATTGCTTACACTTTGCAGATCATTTTTGTTGCCCTTCAATTCCAGGCTACTCTGTACTCACATCAGAACTCTCTCTGTGGAAGACTCAATCAAAATGCAATCAAGACTGAAATTTGTTACTTGTCCATAACAGAAGTAGTACAAAGTGTTTGGGTCTGTGTGAACTAAATATATATATATATATATGTGTGTGTGTGTACATACTGTGATATATATATATATTTTAATCTGCAAAGGCAAAGAATGGAAAAAAAAATATAATAGGAAATTTACAGTTGCTTTTGTAGTGAAAGAAAAATGATGAAGAGGAGAGTGCTGGGGAAAGAAGGATGCCAAAATTGCATTAAGCAAAAAGGAATGGGAATAAGGATAAGGTAGAAATATACTCTACAATTGATAGTTCAAATGTTGCACACGTCAGGGTGTAAGAAACTGTCCTAGAAAAACTGGATTATTGCCAGAGAGAGAAGTTGGCCAACTAAGATGTCAGAAAATAAGGAACAAGCAAAGCAGGTCAAAAATTAGCCAACATAACTAATTTGAGGGGAAAAAAGCGCTATCTACCTGAACAAATTTATTGCTGTATGCAGAAAAAGTCTATTTTTGTTCAAATGCAAGAAATACCTCAAATGGTTTTTATTTTAGATTTGTTGTCATGGTGAGGCTTCAGCTATGGTGTTACCCAGCCACGTTTTATTCTGCTGGTCCAAGACAGACAGGTTTCAGCTGGGACAGAGTTAATTTTCTTTCTAGTAGCTGGTATAGTGCTGTCTTTTGGATTTAGTACCAGAAGAATGTTGGTAATTCACTGGTTTTGCTGTTGCTGAGTAGTTAAGGACTCTTCAGCTTCCCATGCTCTATCAGATGCACAGGAATTTGGGAGGGAGCAAAGCCAGGACAGCTGACCCAAGCTGGTCAAAAGGGTATTCCTTACCATATGATGTAATGCTCAGTATATATGCTGGAGCTGGCTGGGGGTGAATGCCACTGCTGGGGAATAAATGAGCTATCGGTGGTGTGTGCAGTGAAGAATCACATTGTGCACCACTTGGTTTGTATATTCTACTAATATTGTTATTATTATTACTTTCTCTTCCTTTGCCATGTTATTAAAATGTTCTTATCTCAACCCATGAGGGTTTCTTTTCCCTTTCTGATTAATTCCCCCATCCCACTGGGGTGGGGGAGGTGAGCAAGCTGCTGCGTGGTCCCAGTTACCTGCTGGGGTTAAACCACAAAATGGTCAAATACCTGAGGCAGGTTTTTTAAAAACATAAAGCTCAGGTTTGCTTCATTAAAACAAACAAACAAACACAACACAACAAACCAAACAACAACAACAAACCTTTCATGGCAAGCTCAAGAAAAAATGTTCGATGAAGACAAGGTGACTGTCTGGATGAGTGTTAGAAAGGTGTTATTCTGAAGACTTGATACACTTCCAATATCTTGAGCAAAATTCCCTGTTCAGTCCCATGTCCTTCCATATGGCTACTATCAAACATGCAAAAGACTAACAACTTCATTAGTCACTCTGTTCCTTTGGCTTACCAGACAACCTGCATTCAGATGAAAGCTTCTTGGATCAAGACAACAGTTATCACAGCAATATTCCTGCCTCCTCTGTACATTTACCAAGCTGCTGCACTTTGTATTTTCTGACATAGAAGAATAATCTTTCCAAACAGTACAAAACCAGACAGTAATTGGTTTCTAAGAATAGAACAAACCACAGAGATCTCCTGCTGCTTAGCCTTGCTTTAACAGACAACAGCAGAAAGTGAGCCACCTGATAAATACTGTAAAAGCGGTAAGAGTTACAAAAAATAATGCAGGCCATAAGGCTATGATTGTCTACACTCTAACATAGTGTTGGAGTTTCTTCAATCACAGTATGATGAGGATGCCAAATCTGCTTTCTGCAGCACACAAGAACTTAGATTCATTTTTAAAGAGCCAGTGAAACAATGTCGAGGTTTGTATGTAAATAACTTCAGTTCCAATACAAACATTTTTTGCAAACGTAATGTGAGGAATGTATCAGCTAGAACAGCATATGAAACAAAAAGAGCCAACCTGAGGACATAGCAAGCCAATATCCAGGTCTTGCTTGCCAACATCCCATCTTTTGCTCACAAGCAGGTCTCAGCAATCACAGATCACAGAATTGGTGTCTGAACTCTTTTTTTTTTCCCTATTGTTTGCTATGCTAGAACTGGTTGGAATTTAAACTCTATCACTATGCTTCTCTCTTCACCTAAAATGGTAAAAAAATCTCTGAACCTCTCTGAACTTCTAATGTCAAAAGAGAAATTCTGAGCACAGCAACCCTAGCATTGTGAAATCTTTAGAGGCCTAGGATACATTTACATCATATTGTAAACAGGAAAGTAGCTGAAGGGCTTCTGGTTAAATTATTTTCTTTGTCCTCTATGGATCTTGCATGATTTCAATAACAGCAAGTTGAGGAAAACATAAAAGAAATGGATAGAAATGGTGCTAAATTTATCTTGATCTAGTTTTGACCAGGGCAGAGGGTTTTTTTTGTCTTTATTTCTTTCTTCTTTTTTCCTTTTCCATTCTTGGTGAGGTGCTATAATCACCTGTTATCCTCCAAGTTACAGACCCAGATGAGATCATATCACCATATCCAAGATGTTTTCTAAAGGACAGTACAGACCACACTCCTGAAGATTTTGTTTCTCAGTCCAAAATACAGATCAAAGACACTTCCAAGATATTTTCAGGATGCAGGCAAATAAACCACTTCCAATCACTTATTGCATTTTTTCAATGACCACATGTTCATGGGACGTAGGGGTTGGCTGACAAATGTCAAGTTAAATATCTCTATGTACAATCTCAGTTTCTTTTGTGAGATATTCAGATACCATTTAGCTCAATAGTAATGACACTTTCCTTGGGAGTTTTTTCTTTTACATTATTCAAGTTCTGGTCTTTATGTTACGTGGAATGTGTCATTAATATACTTTTTCATCAGTTTTTTTTTTTTTTTTAACCTGTTTCACTCCCAAATACAATATTAGTAATTGTGTCTTTGAAACCAAGGTTATTTTGACATTTGTCATAATGAACATTCTTCCAAGAAACAATACCAACTCTATTGTACTCTTTACCAGTTTGTCTAAGTCATGTACCTTGTTTGCCAGCAGTGCAATACTATCAAGTTCATTATAACTTTGCTGATACATGGCATTGTTTTCCTATTTCTAGCAACTGCATTTTTCGAAATAAGTTAAAATTGAAAGTTTCTTTTTTTTTTTCTCTTTCTCTTTCTTTTTGTTTTGTTTTCTTTTTAATGGCCAGCCATAATTATTCTAACAGTCCTTTGTGTAAAACTTTGCCTCGCATGTATCTATAGAAACTTCCATAAACACCACATGTATATATTTCTAAAGCTAGAGAAAATATCAGTGTAATGACTTGGGTAGTTAAAGAACACACTTCACAGAGCAGCTTGGATTGGCTTCTCAGTTGAAGGTCAGAGCTCTCATCTCTTTAAATGACATTCTGCACATCCTGATCAATCTGTCAGAACTCCTGCATGTGCCCTTCAGTGCTGAACAGAAGCAGAATTTAACACAAAGCAGGTAATCAATAGTAGTTATGTGATGTAGCAAGGTGAGAAGACACATTATTTGTGAAGGATGTTTAGGGAAAGATAGTTTGTCTCCTATATAGCCTGACCTGCTACCTTGGTTTAAAGAACAATTAATACAACATTGCAGTTCAGGCATATATCTGAAAGAGGAAACTTAATTCTAATGGAAAAACTGCTCTGTTTTTTTGTAGCTTTTTTTTTTTTTTTAATTAGTAATGCATTAATTGTATTATAGTATTTCATGTGTTGTACTTAAAGAGTAAGATAATTTATTCAAAAGCACTTAAGGATTTTAGAGCTTTTCTCAATTAAACTTTGTATGACTAAAATAGGCAAACAAAAATTATTTACTAGATGAGTACATTGATAACACAACCCACTATTTGAGACTTAAAATTAACTAGCAAGAAACGCCCCAGATTATTCACGTTTCTTGAAGACCATCTCTTGATGTTTTACAAGAAACCACTGTAACAGAGAAAAAAGAAAAAAGCCTGTGCTAGTACAATTTGCAGAATGTTATCTGAAGAACTTTAGAAAACAATCCCTATTATTTGAAGAAGACAGCACAGTATAAGCTAAAACAGAAATGATAATATAAAGAATTGTGTCTGAAGCAGAATGACCATCAGAGGTGACAGCTACAACAGTAAAACTAGATGGCATGGTCATTAAAACTGGAGCCTGCTCAAATTTTCCTCCTTTTTTGCTACTACTGACTTTCCTAACAGTTTGCACATTAAATGTGGGACTCAATGGAAAAACTGCTTTTTCAGAAATGTATAATGAATAGTATAACTGTTTAACATAGTTTAGGTGATTTTTAAAAGACCAAGATAATTATCACTGCTAGAACAGTATAACTGCTTATCAGTTTTAATTGCTTCAAGAGATAACTGTAATGCTGTAAGAACTACATATACAAATTCACATATACATTTATTTAGAAAAAGTAAAAAAAGATACTACAGCAATTGCACATTTGCCTTTTCACTTGGATGACTGATGAGGACACTTCTCTCCTTTAGAACAAATGGGCTTGCTTGAATTCATGACAGAAAAGCACTATGAAATGCTGTGAATTGCTTCTTTATTTTCTGTAAATTCAGTATAATTATGCTATTACTAGCAACAGATTTCAAGGACTATAGTATTATGAGCTCTACTCTGCAGCTCCAGATGTAATTTCTACTGTACAGGAACAAGAACTAGTTGACAAAGAACTCTGCTCTTCTTTGAGTCACTATTTCTCAGACTAATTTTCGACTACTTAATTACTGATATTTACAACTTAAAGTGACTTCTAGAAATCTCTTTCCCCTGACGAATAGAAAACAAACAAAAGCACAAAAGCTGAACTGACATAGTTGGAAAACTATAGAAGGGAAAAAATGCGCACGTTCAATCTTTTTTCTAACAGCAGTTGTATCAGCACATTCTTTACACCTTGCCTCACTGAACAGTGGAATCTGAACTAATGGTTGAGATCATGATAGTTAAGGATTTATTATTAAGTAGACAAATACCCTACTGTTTCAGAAATAATTTTCTAAGAAAATATTTTATTTTTTGACAGTTGTCTGGTTCAGGTGACCTCATCTTTCATCTTATTGCAGTATAAATAAAAAACAGGGATATGGGATACAGAACTCAGAAAATTGAGGATTTTTATGTGAAAAATTAGTCATATTGTAGAGTCACATTACAAATTAAAAGTGTGATGTATTGGGGATATGTTTTGATTGTTGCATGTGTACGTACAATAGAATTTCTACATATACATTTTGTGTATCTGTGAATTGTTTTCCTTTCCATACAAAGCCGTGAACAAGTACTAGCTGAGTGTAAATGAGACTTGTACAAGTTCCTAGTCAATTCCAACCTCCAGGGACAGTGCTTGAGAGATAAATGTTTACATAAAAAAAGCTATTTTCATAGAAACTGTGAATACACAATGCGGGAGATGAGGAGAAAAAACCTATTTAAATTGAAAAAAAAGTAACCCCCAAAACAGAGGGTCCCTCCTGCCAGTGTCATTGCAGCATTGTTTTGTTTGCAAATCAATAAAGATGTAATTTATTGTAAATTGAAACTGACTCCAGTGACTGCAAGGATTAGTGATCACGACAAATTGAACCAGTGCATGCATTGCCTTGTCTAAGTCCATCGTGACCCAAAGTTATGTTGACCAAGAAACTGAATTTTTAATTCTGCTAATTTTAAGTTGACATTAGGTTTCCAGCTTTAACAACCATTACAATAAAGAAAGTACATTTCTTCATATCCCTTCCTCAGATGCTCCAGAAAGCCTAAGAAATCAGTTTTTTTCTCTTACAACAAATCCACTGTGCTAATCCCTCATTTTTCAAATCTTAATCCTAGACCAGAAAGACCTATTATTTTTTTTTTTTTCTTCTTGCATTCCTTGCCTACAGCTGGTAAGACGTTCTATGGTGTTCACAGAAGTAATCTATTTCTCAGGTCCTACTTCCTGTAATTCACACTTTCAGGAATATTAACTTTCCAACCTTTTCAAAGGAGCTCTAAATGACCCAATCTATGATGTTGGGTGGGAGAGTCTTAATCTCTTTGGTCTGTCAAGACTGAAGGAAAATCTGTTGTGCCACACATCCCACCTTCTCTTTTCCCCAGTTATCTCTAAAGAGCTTCAAAGTGTGTGGCTCACTTCCATCCTACAAGGCCAGGTTTTGTTCTTTCAGAGGCATACAGAGGGAAAGCAAGACAAGGGAAGGGAAACTTGTTATCTAACACAAGGCATATATCCAAGCTAATGTTTCACTCCAGAAACTGAAATCTCAGATCTAGAGGTATCCTTGACCACAAGTCAATTTTAACTATCAGGCTAAGAACACCTACAACAATAATGAATTTCATGAGAGAATCTGTACTCTATTGGTAATTTTCAACATTTAAGAGCCCAAATTATTAAATTGAAAGTTAGTTTCTATATCATTGAATTTAACTTGCAAGATTATGTAAAAGGTCATCACCACCTGTTTTCACTGCATGTCATCCATGGCTGGTGCTAAGTCTTGTTTCCAAAAGTACTTCTCATCCTATTCCATATTGATCTTTTGCAATACAGTCTCTTTCACTTCAACTGACAATCCCAATGCTCAGTTTCTAAATTTCAGAAGCAGGGATGGAGAAGACTTTGAAGAGCTTTTTAATTTCATTCAGCTGAGTGAAGAAAACAGTTCAACTTATGCTGCTCGAAATACAGTTTGCAGGATGAATTCCTATAGCAAATACCGTGGCAGACTATTTCAGGTGCTTTATTAGGATTTATCTTCTTTTCCTTGAATTACTTCATGCTTTCAGGAGGGAGACTCCGTGTGTTTCAAAAGGGCAGCTTAACAAAAGCTGGCACAGACAAGGCACTCTGTGGGGCTCTGACACAGAGATGCTTTTGTCCCTTACGCTAGACCAGAGAATGTCAGAGAACTGTCTGAGGACAAGGCAACAGACATTTTTTCCTCACAGCTGCTGAAGCCTTTGTCAAAAGGCAGACAAACACAGCGTTACCCAAAATAACTTAAAAACTGGGTTCTCTCATTGCATTGATACAAATGCATTCAGCTTGAAAGCTGACAGCTTCTTGCAGTGCTTGTAAAGTCCAAGTAGAGAAGCAAGGAGATATATTATGCAATGTCAGATTGGACTTTGCAGGCACTGTATACTGTACATCATGAAAGATATCATATTGTTAGAGTAGGAAGGTAAAAAAAAAATGTCAGAAGACTACTTTTGTTTCTGATGCTTTTAACAAAACAATAAATTAAATGTTTCCATCATGATCCTGATATTTTCTACCAGGAATGAAGAGATTTGGGGTTTATATTCTCAGACCTCCATTCTATTCTTGTCCATTAATTTACTGTAAGTGGCTTACTTCTATGCCTTAGTTTATACCTGTATGAAAGAAATTTGATATTCCTCTTTGTATTCTTACGGAAGGGTGAAGAATACTACATTCAAGACAGATACCTTGCATTATTACAGGTTCAGCATAGACTTTGGAGAAAAATCTTTAGTAAAATTAAGGAAGACTAGGCTGGTGATCTAGCACTATGAATTTCTATTAAATCTTCTCTCAAATCCTTTCAGATATGCTGAAAAACCTTCACTAAAATTTTGCCATTGTGACGTGAAGTATCCTCATTTTATGTGCAGTGCACATCTACATCTTCATCAACAAAGAGTAAGAAACTTCAGCCGATAAATAACACAACAGGAGCTGTTCAAAGTGTAAGGGCCAAAGATCATACTCCATGGTGGCCTTAAAGATCCCGAGAGCTTAACTGTGGAGCAATCTCTTACGATGATGGACTTGTGAGTAATAAGAGCAAACACATGATACCAAACATGGAAAGACTGTACAGAAGTGTGAACTAGGAAGAACAGTTGGGGTAGTAAGGAAAGCCATAAATAAACTTGCACATTTACCGTGACAGGCAGAGAGAGACAAACGGATTGTATGAAGCATACCCAGCCAACGAACATGAACACATAACCTCTTCCTTCCCACATACTTTTCCTCTTCCGGTGCCATTGCAGAGAATGTAATACTTCAAGAAAAAAGGATTTTAATTTAACACTTACTAAGTTGAGGAAATTAGCAATAGCTAACAGTTAATGATGCTTTCCTCATGAACGGATGCTAAGAGCTACGAGACCTTGCCTGGCAGATAAATGGTACCTTTCTCAGCCATCTGTCTAACAAATGATCCTATATGTACAGCTATTATTTCAGTCAGAAACTGGCAGCTCTGCAATTGTTCATGGCCTCAGTGAAGAACAGAACCTGTCATGTAGTTCGAGTCCTTTAACAGACCTGGTTTCAGCTTGTCTGAAATGCTGAACAGCTGCACTTGGGGAAGTGACAGAACAGGTAAGGTAGAAAAAACAAGGGTGCTCAGTGGGTTTAAAACCCCTCAGAAGTATCCTGAAGAAGTTTTGCTGGAATTCACTGCTAAATTTGCAGATGGTTCTCTACCCACTTGTGAGAAAACATCCATGGCAAGCCGTCCACCACTGCTGCCCTCTTCCCTGGGAGCTGCATCATCACAGAGCTCACTTTTTTTTTACTTAATACTTGGCCTTAACACCGATAATCTGCCATGTTACTGTTTCTGTGTAACAGGATCTTTACACTCAGTTTAGAGTTGTTCAGGCGTTGCGAAAATAAATAGCAAATTACTTTTTTGTCTTGTAATTCCTTGTCAACCTTTACCAAAGCTAGTCACCATCATGTTTATTATGTATTAAAAAATATTATCATGATTTGGATTGCATGAGGTGACAACAGGCAAAAAGATGTAGTAACTCAAATGATAATAAAAAAGTATAATTGCAACATACATATATTACCATACAGTGCTTCCAGATGATGCACAAACTGAGCTGAAAAAATAAGCTATGAAGTGGATGCAGAGGTTTCATCATTGTTGGAAAAATTAATGTTTATATAAGTTCATGTCGTTAACTTTCTAGGAGCTGATCACTTCCATGAGGAACAATAATCTTGAAAAAAATTAAAGCAATTTTTATCCTGAGATGTTGCAATCTTTAGTCAGTACTGTGTAGGTCTACTGATCTTCTCACTACTTGAAGTAGTGATATTGTGACTTGTAGCTGAAGGTGATGGGCTTCTTAGTTTCATTTTCTCAATCAAATGTTAGGCCTTCAGGAGTGTGACTGCAACAAGATTCTCCAACAGACTCAACACACTAGCATATCTTTTACTTATAAATCCTAAGAGATTGAATCAGTAAACATTCATGTTTGAACCTCCCTCCATGACTCAAAGATCATTAAAAAACCCCCCATCATCTTTATAATAAATTATACACAGTAGATTAGGCTGATGATTTATGAAAATCATAAGATTAAAATAAAAATGCCAATGTGGTGAAATAGATCCCAAAAATGCTCAGAAAACGAACCAAACATTTTCTGTTCTTACAGGGTAAATGTACAATACCAATGGAAAAAAAGTGCCAAAATATTATGCATAAACTACAAGAAAATGCTGTTCTGATCAAGTTTACTTCTGATCCACCAGAAATCTGTTTCTTTTACTAAAAGTTTCACGCAGTTTGGGCATTGGACATGTATGGCATTCAATGTCAGATGGATGACACGCATTCTAGTAAAATTTACATAGTAACTAAAGTAATTTAACCAGTTGACAACAGATTAGGATTTTGGGGAACAGGTTTAAGCCTGAAAAAAGAGATGGCAACTAAGTAATTTCATATTCCATATGATTCTGCAAGGAGGCCTCATTTGAACATAAGGGATTGCTTCACTGTGTGTAGAATTTTACCTTTATAGTTTTATTCCCATAGGGTAATTAAAATTGTTTTTGCTTTGATTATAAAGTATCAATAAAATTAGATGGCTAAAAGAATAAAATAATGATTGGAAAATATGAATTTTGTAGCAAACTGAAAGCAAATTAACATAGAGGTTGGTTTCAACCCATACAGCCTTTAGTTAATTAAACCTGTGTTAACTGTTGTCTGGAATCTGCCTGGACATTAAATCTTTAAACCTAGTTCCCATTTTTACTTATAGCATTCTTTCTAGAGAAAGTTTTCATCACTACAGTGGAAACTAATTTTTGAGTTTTGCTAGAGTAAAATATAAAAATGTGATTTAAAAATTATTAATATTTTGAACAGACAACAAATAATCCAAGGACAATTTTCATCACAGTTAAAGTATTTAATGACAAAATCAGGGTTTCCAGTAGTAACTCAAGAGAGCAGGTCCCACTTTTTTTTTTACCCAGAATGGCACAAAATTTCTACATCTTTGAGAACTTTTGAGGAATTGGTTACAATAGATACCAGCAAGTGTTACAATTCTGGCGTAACATGGCAAAACCTACCTACCTTTAAGATCACTTTTTAGATAACACATTTTTGTTAATATTTCACAAAATGCACAACTTTTGCTAGACACAAAAGTAGCCTTTTAAGACAGAGTTTGCAGTACAGTAGTCAAGTCTAACAATACATTATTTTTATTCTTTGCAGAACTTTAAAAAGATAAAGAAACTATTGATGTTGTTACAATTTACAAATACATTCTTCCATACGAAACATTGACGTGAATTATAGTATATGTTATGTACATGACTATCTAATAATAATAGGTTGTACATACTACAAGCTAAGTTCCAGAAGAAATTACAATGCTATAAGATATACCTTTGGACAGACATTTATACACCTCTGATTTTTTTTTTCTTCTAAAATCTACCAAACCTTATAGTTTAATGAACAGCAAGAACAAAGTAAACACATCGACAAACTGAATTTCCTTCTTTCGATAACACTAGGTGATTTAGAATTCCCACAGTAAGTGGCTTTTCATGGTTGGATAAAATCCTGAGTTATGATACATAACACAATATACTTAACTGGAGAATATAAAAGAATGCTGAACAACTGTCAGTGAGACTGAAGTAATGTTACAGAACAGTTCAACTCACAAAAGGTCTGGAACTTAGCAGTGCAACTGTGACCTTGTCCTGTCCAGCTGATATTCATGTAATCACCTGAAAACCTATGACTTTTTATCTAAATTTAGACAACTCATTCTTCTCAGGTTTATCTGATCTGGGCTTCAGACACTTCTTCTGAATTATTGACAAGCTTAGAAGGCCAGCTAGATGGCAGCACTTCAAAACCTATTCCTTCTTTCTCTCAAGAGGAAGACTTGTGAGGCCAGCAGTAGAATACAGTTAAAAAGGTAAGAGTGGAAAAGATGATGACAGAATACAGCTATGTGGTCAAAAATGTACTCTCTGACTTGATTTCTAATGCAGCTATTTTTAAAAAATAGCCTAACATTTTGTTTAATTTCTAATGAGGGACTGTTTTCCTGGTTAATTTGCAGAAATACCATAGCGCAGAAAGCCACTGATGTTTCCTGGGCAAGGATTAATTGTATGTAGCCCAGTGGAATGTTCAGAACTCATGTCATTAATAAGCCTGTTCTGATTTATAACAGATGTGGCCAAATTCCTTTTCAGTTGATGATGCTGGATGCAGTAACTGTTAGAGCTGATGCTAAACAGATCTAAATGATCATATGGTACTACACAGATGACAAATATACCCCTTCTCTCAATTACCAGTGTGATATTAAATTAAAAGCTTTATACAAAACAAATTTGAATTGCTGGAAAAAAACCCAGATGTAAAGTCTGAATGGAATCACCTTAACTAGGTAGTGCCCTTAGTTCATATGAGAATGCCAAGCATCTTTCTACAGAGTGAATATTTCTAAGAGATCATCAGTTACTTCAGCTTGCAGTAACTAAAATATTCTCAATTACTACAAAAGCTTTTATCTCTCTTGCAAACACGGTTCTGAGGATTTTGGGCTGTTTAGTGTCATTAATAATGCAAAAATCTTATTCTACATTGAAAATGAAAACTATAGTACATTCATATAATGCCAGTTTTCTGTTTTTTCGGTAAGATGAGGACAAAAATTAAGAGCAGGAATCTTTGGAAGATGAAGGCTGAAACTTCTAGGATTTCTGTATCTGGCTTACCAGTTTAAAATAAAAAGTGCAGCATCTTTTTTTTTTTTCTTTTTTTTTTCTTTCATTCTAGAAGCATATTAGAACATCTTAAAAAAGAAAACAGCTGTGAAGGAAAAGAGTACCCTACTTATTTTTGTGAAGGAATATAGTGCACATATTGCACATACTGAACACAGAATGAAGTAGAGTCACCCTTCCAGTGAAAATATATATTGAAAACTGACACCCAAACTATAAATTATGATCCTGGTGTACCAAGACATGCTTTTTGAAAGCCTCTACTTTAAATCAGATGACTAGCTAAAAAAAAGTCATTCTAATCAGACACATTTCTGAAGTGTTCCCAAAAATTCTTTCTGTAGAATTTATGAAAAACAGATGACATGAAAAATAGTGCGTTCTCATTTTCCCAGGCCCTTGCATTCTCATTTACATAGGCCTTTAACCACGGAATCACAGGCAAAAAGAAAACAAAATGTTATTTTACACCAGATTGCTAAATTCTAGATTGTGTTTGAGGCACAGCTATATGTGTGTGGATGTAAAGATTACATTTTTCCTCAGTTTTGTAAACTCAAGCATACATGCTGTAGGTTTCATTATACTATTTAAATGATGAGTCTGGAAGAGAAAATAGGCATATTCAAAATGCAGCACTGCTAACAGATTCCCCTATGGAATTCAGATACGCACTTTGAATGCTGGTGATGGCACATGCAAAACTTCCTACACTGGGCAGAAAGAACAAGTTTTTCCATTTCCCAGGACAAAGCAGTCTATTCTCTGCTATAATTACAACCACAGGTGTTTAATTCCAACATTCACATTCTGCCGATGCTACATAAACCGAAGAAAAGCATACCCCGATTCTTTGGATTTTATCTTCACACAACCAGTTCACTAATTTTCTGTGCAGCTGGGGAAGAATATTACTATTTTAATCCTGATCTGTTTGCAACTTGGTCCAGTTCCACTGTTTGCTTTGACTCCTGTAACAACTGAAATACAGATAGAAAGTACTGCAGGACTGTGTAGCAGTATTACAAAAGAGGAACAAAAGTAAGTCAAAAAGGTAGAAATGCAACACTTTTTCCTGCATAGAAACCGAAAGAATGCATCTCCACTGAACTGGAAGAAAAAAACATACATAGAAGTCTGGACCTCCTGTAAAAATTGCTGAATGTAGCCTTTTCAGTTTCTCTTGGGAAAATTTCAACTTTGGGCAGTATCTCAGCATTTGTGCTTCATGGCAAGCTGAAAAAGAAACAAACAGAATTAAAGAGAGATCACATGTGACAATAGCTATATCAAGCTAATGAGGTTAATCTGGATGAGAAGAGTTTGCAAACTGAATTATCCAAAAGATGCCTTAAATCCCTAATTTCCTTGCACACAGTTATGCAGTTGTTCCCTTTACTGTGGCAGATAGTCAAAGTCTCCTTTTGGTATCCTGAGGAGGTAGCTTTATCTGCTTCATAGCTGCATTTCCTCATGTTCTGGTATTTTAGTACCTATGAGGAGGGCTAGACCAAGACACTAGAAACAGAGACATACATTTAGACCTAGTGATTTGGATTGTTAAATACAATCAGAAATTCTAGACAAGTAATTTAAAACACCTGTTCAGCAGCTCTGCCACTACATAATGATGAAAAATTAAGGACTGATTGCCCTTCTGCCTCTGTGATTACTGATTATTTAAATTTCAAATAATCTAAAAATTGACTTAAAACTGGGAATGAGAGGGAGAAGAAAGAATTAAAGTAGTTAAATACTGTATAAAAAGTACAAACAAACTGACTTTGCCAAACAAAGCAGGGAACTTCTTTTTAGATTGTGTATGATAAAGAAATGATATCTGTAGATAATAGCATGCTAACAAAGATGAGATAAGTAAATCCTCTAGGAAGTAACCTAGATACCAGGAACTGGTTGGGGCAGTTAACATTTCCTTATTTGCTGCCAGCAAAATGCGTACCAATAAATGACTCAAATTTAATCAATATAAGTGTTTGATACTCAAGAACTTGGCCATAAATATGCCATTTTAAAAATTATTATTTGTAGAGATAAATTGGAAGGGCACTTTGGCATGAAAGAACTCCAAACAGCACTTTTCTTTCTCCCCTCAAATGACAAGATTTTTTTCAGAAAAATCTGTCTTTAACAGCCAACTCCAACAAGTTTTTATTATATAGAATCCATAACTTTGACCTCTCATGCAGTCACCAACATGGAGAAGGAATTTTTTAGAGGCAAACAAAGAAGGTGAAGAAGATATAATAAGGAGGATTTGATAGATACCCTCAACTAAGTTCCAGCCTTTACACAACTAAATAGAGCTATATGCTTTCATTCAATAAACGCTGATAACCAAAACAGAATCACTCTGTGATTGCTACTGTTTTTGGAGCAAAACAAGTGGCAGTGGTTTCCCCACCCTGCCCCGCTAGGTGACTAAGGTGTTTTTTAAAGATGGTAGAAAGAGTATTCCTATGCTATGAATCTTCCACTGGTTCTATTACATGTTTTATATCTTAAAATAACCTGACATATAGCTGAAATAGAATCATAGAACCATTTAGACTGGAAAAGACCTTTAAGTCCAACTGTAAACCTAACAATGCAAAGTTCACCACTAAACCATGTCTCTAAGCACCACATCTACATGCCTTTTAAACACCTCCAGGGATGGTGACTCCACCACTCCCCTGGGCAGCCTGTTCCAACGCCTGACAACCCTTTCCATGAAGAATTTTTCCCTAATATTCAAACTAATTCTCCCCTGGCACCATCTGAGGCCAGTTTCTCTCATCCTATCTCTTGATACTTGGGAAAAGAGACCAACACCCTTCATGCTACAATCTCCTTTTGGGTAGTTGTAGTGAGTGGATAAGGTCTCCCCTCAGACTCCTTTTCTCCAGGCTAAACAGCCCCAGTTCCCTCAGCCAGCCCTCACAAGTGCTCCAGAAGCCCTTGTGCTCCAGGCCCCTCACCAGCTTCATTGCCCTTCTCTGAACTCTCTCCAGCACCTCAATGTCTTTCCTGTAGCAAGGGGCCCAAAACTGAACACAGGATTCAAGGTGTGGCCTCACCAGTGCAGAGGACAGGGGGATAATCACTTCCCTGATCCTGCTGCCCATGCTATTCCTGATACAAGCCAAGATGTTGTTGGCCTTTCGGCCACCTCGGCGCACTGCTGGCTCATGTTCAGCCAGTTGTCAATCAACACCCCCAGATCCTTTTCTGCCAAGCAGTTTTTCAGGCATGTTTTCCCGAGCCTGTAGTGCTGACACAACTCCTCGGGCCCAGTCATCTAGACAGTTTTTTACCCAGCAACAAGTACGTCCATCCAAGCAAAGAGCAGCTAGTTTCTCCAGGAGGATGCAGTGTCAAAGGCTTTACTAAAGTGTTGGCAGACAACATCCACAGCCTTTCCCTCGTCCACTGAGCAAGTCAGTTTGTCATAGAAGGAGATCAGATTAGTCAAGCAGGACTTGCCTTTCATAAACCAACGCCGACTGGGCCCGTACACGCTGACTGTCCTGTACACGATGTGTGATGGCACTCAGGATGATCTGCTCCATGATCTTCCCTGGCACTGAGGTCAGACTGACAGGTCTATAATTCCCCAGATGCTCCTTCTGGCCCTTCTACTGTAGATGGGTGTCACATCTGTTAACCTCCAGGCAACTGGAACCTCCCTTGTCGTCTTGAACCTAATAGATTCCCAGGTGGCTTCCCTTTTGTGAGATAACAGTAGAAGAATTGCAGAACTACTGCACTTCTAAGATATAAGTCAAGATTTGGGGCACCAAGGCAAAAAAATTTGCAAGAAAAGAATGCAAACCCCATTTTACTTTATTTTCCTTATAATCTTTAAGATGACAAGTATTCTTTTGCAGTCCTCTAACAACTAAACTATATTTTGTTTTCTTCAAACACAAAGATGATGTTTTCCTGTTAAAAAGACAAAACCCAGGCATTTATTACATATCCTTAAGTATCACACACTGCAAGACTTTCACTCTCCTGTTTCAGGCAGCTAGTGAATTGATAGAGCTTCAACAGCACATGGTCTTAGGCTCATCTGAGGAAGCTCGTAAGCTGTAGAACTGCACTGGCAGGAAGGTTTAACAAATCTCAACCCAGCACACAGTCAAATGGAGCCTATCCTTCTCTATTTCTGCAACAAATGTCAAAATGATGCAAAACTGTTCTCATCACTGCCACAGAGACATGTAAACTCAAATGATGATGTACAAAATCCTGATGTTTTCACATACTTTTAATTTGAATAATAATATAAGAGACTTGTATTATGGATGGTTTTAGCTTTTCCTCCAATCCTGCTGTATTTCCCTCCAATTTTTGTTTCAAATTATTGCATCAGGATTTTGTACACTTTCATTTCTAAATACTGTACAGCACAGGCTACCAAAGATGGTATTTTTATTACAATACTTCATCCTTTAATCCTGAGATTTTTAAAATAAGATTTTCCTAATAGAACCTGTTGAAAAGATTTGTTTCCATTTACAGCATGTTTTCATCTGTGGAACTGCTGTTCTGCACATGGGGAAGATAAAAGGGCAACAGACACTAATGAAACCTATTCAAATCTTAACCAAGATTCATAGCAGCCCAAATACCAGAGGCATTTTTCACTTTTGAACTTGCTACCAAGCAGCACTCTACACTTTACTCTAAAGTAGCAAACCTTTTACCATCAAAACTAAAATCGTGGTAGCTGCTGTTTAAGCTTGGCATAGATATCATCACTGGGGGAAGGGGTAGGGGGGGATGAAAGGAATATTAGATGCAAAAGCCCAGGAGTAGGCTCATATCATACTCAGGCCATTAAGCTGAACCATGCTAATCTAAATGGACCAAATTGGAGGATTATCCCAGTAAATATTAAAATAAATTGTTTTGTGACATTTTAAAGACTACATAAGACAGAGGCTTGTATAGAACATCAAGATATCAATCCAGGATTTCCATTGTTAATGATGTAGCCAGGCATTTTTTGGTATACGCATGATAACGCCTAGTACATGTGCTAAGCAGCGAAACGATCAAACTTGCATGCTAAAATGGCTGTTAACGTTTAGAAAACATCTACCTTTTGTTTTGAAAAGTATTTTCTCTGATGAGGATGTGTTACACAGGCACCAAATTGAATGCTGTTGATGCCTAGATTTTTTTTGTCACAGAGACGGAAACTCAGCACTATTCTGCAGTTGCAGAAGCAACAGGCGCAGTACTATCAATACCTTCCACACAGTCCCGAGAGGGAAAAATTCCTCAAAATCCTCATAAATAACATTTCCAGAATTAAAAAGATACATCTTCATAAAAAGAGAGTTACAGACCTATGACTACTCAGCAGAGAGTATTAACAGCAATTTCACTGTACTGCTGCGCAAAATACGAGGAATAGTACCAAACAGTAGTGGGAAGATGGATTTGAATTACGCTTCAGGTGAAGGTAGGTAAGTAGTGGAAATCCAGCAAATCTCAGATCTATGCACAGAAGTTACAAACCAGAAATCTGTCCCATGAGGAACAGAATCAAGGACAATAGCAGCTGTTCATAAACAGTGACTGACTGTAATTCTTTCTAGAGCTTCCTCAAAACAAAGGATAGTGTGAATTTAACTTAATGAGAGCCTTAGCCTATCAAAATCTTACCTTGTGTGCAGTTTCTGCAAACTGCTGAGCACTGTTTTTCAGCTCCTCTGTCTTCTCTTCTGCTCGACCTAGCCGTTCACCACGCTCATTCAAAGCCTGACTTGCCTTCTGTACTGCACTTGTCACACTGTCTGCAGCTGAATGGAGTATGCTATTTCCTGCAATATGAAAAGAAACTGTTAGAACACTCAAATATATGTCAGCTTTGTATTAAATACAATTATTTTCATTTATAATGTTCTTGTCCTGATATGTTTTTTGCTATTTTACCATCTAGTTGCACTTTGATTAATGGGATAAGTTATTGTTTTCTCACTCAATTCATATTATTAACAAATTATAAACAAGTACCCTACAGCAACATAATAGCAGAAAGTAGTGGACATAACTTAGCTATGTATTATTTTTTAAGTCTTTTACTGATACATCATTTCAGGAAGCTATTCTATTAAACCAATGAAACCACTCACAAGCACACACAGCTTCTTCACAATGCTCTCATGTTAATATAGATTAACTTTCTTTGGAAGTTGCACTATTTCTCTAGAGAGTAAAAGACTGACACCACAGGACACGTCTGTACAGATTGACTATTTTTTTCCATATTTGTGGTAGAATGCAAAACCCCCTCTCTGCCCCTCCCTTCCTTCGATATGGAAGGTGCAGGCACATCTCCCTCTCTCTCTGCTGCTTGAGGCTAACAGCTTCTGTTGTTTGACCCCAGAGCCTGCTGGCCAGGGTCAGTAAGAGAGAGAAGGGAGCGCAGAGGCGCCAAGGAGTCGTTGGGCATCCACAGTCAGTGTGGGGGATGCTTGGAAGCTTCAGGGGCACCCCACAGCCAGAGTGGGGGTGCAGAGAAGCTTCTGGAATGCCTACAGTCAGATCTGATCAGGCTATATAAAACAGGATTCTCATTGAGGCTCCACCCTTTTTGCGTGGACCTCTTGGAGCACGAGCCAGATGCTGCCACCAAGAGCTCTCCCGGGACAGGGATGCCGTTTGCCTCACGTCCACGTGTAGGTGAGTACTTACTCCGTATTTCAATATAAGCACGTATATTTCTTTAATTCCTTGCAGGATCGCAAGTGCTTACTCTGTGCTTCAACATAAGCACGTGTATTCTCTTTAATAATTCCTTGCCAGATTCAGGCAAGTGTATACTTTTCCTGGACTCAGGGATGCCTCTGGCATTGTTTTTGGTGAAGCCACGTGTATGCACACTGTGGATCTCTAGTGGTATTAGTTGCTGCACCTTTAATAATTATCTCAGCTGATACTCGAACCTCTATTCAAATCGCTTTGGAGAGCTAAAACACCATCTTCCACCGGTCAATCTGCTGTACTTTTTTTTACCGAATAAAAGTTTGTTTTGGACCCTGTAGTCCCCTAACTAACTTTGGAGTGCCTCCGTGACAATATTATAATAATATTTCATGTACAAGTGCACCTCAAACACTATTACTACAGCTGCTCTGATTTATCTACCTTTGACCATTCTCCATATGGAGTACCAGCCATGTTTCATGTGACAACATACTTTATTTAAATTGTAGTATTTAAAGTCCTAGTAAGGCTCAATATCCTGTAAGCCTTTAGCTTTACCATCCAAATCAACCAATCAGCTTCACTGTTTCTTCTCTGGTGTCTCTTCTCAATGTAGTATTTTCTTCAACTTTTCAACACAACTGCATTTTCCTCATAATTCACCCCTTTTAAATGCTCCTTCTTTTCAGTACTCTCTTCTATACCGTTTCTCAAGAGAAGAGATTATCCTCTTTTTGGAATGAACTGCTGATGAGTGTTTAAAATATGAATGACAGTACAAAGTGAAAACACTTCAGAGAAAGTTATATGTTATCAGTATGAACTGGTACATATTGAAATGCCTGTAGGACAAAAAACCCCAATATTTTGTCCTATCCTTTAATCTTTTTAGGAAAGGGACTAGTAAAAGTTCAGCTTTTTGCAACACAGTAGTCCCTTGGTGTCTTCCAAAAGCTTTAAAACTTAATCTACCTTACAGGGAATGTGTTATCTAGGAATTTCTTGCCTAGACACATAGAAAGGCACTGTGAGAACCAGAAAGCCAATACAGAAGGAGCATTAGCCACCAGGCGCGTTGCCGCTGCCAGGTTTCTAAGCTGTCCCAAATACTGTAATTGCACAGAGCCTTTTTGCACAGCATTAAAACCAATGTGTAATACTTTTAAATGAATTAGGTACAAAACTAGTTCAACATACAAAGCTCAACTGAGCACTACAGCAAATCTGTTACAACAAAGTCTGCCGTTCTTACGAACATACAAAGACAACACGAACCTACCGCTTCTATGCTTAATCTGAAAAGTGTGTCTACTTCAAAAATATTGCCAGGTTAAAAAATAAAACCCAAACATTAATTTGAGGGTTATTTTGCTATTAGTTTCACAAGAATAAGAACAAAATACCCACTCAGACACAATTTACAGATAATACTCCTTTCACTAGAAACAGCAAACAAACAATGAAGAGTGAAACTGAAGGTTGCACCAAGTAGCCTGTGGAACAACAGGACAAGCTGCACATGCAGGAACACTTGAGATAAAAAATTGCCTTAGAAGTTTATTAAACTAAAACACAACTGGTATCAAACTATGGAGGTGGGGGAGGGACCCAAGAACCTACACACAGTGACTCACATATGATGAGTCAATGTAAGAAATACCAAGCAAAGAACATCCTGGCCTCCTTTATATCAATATTGTTAAATTTTTCACATCAGTAATTAAAAATAACAGATGTATAAGGATATGAAACAGCTACAGGTTTGGATTTTTCTATTGCTGCATGGAACAAAGAGGCTGCATTTAAAAAGGGAAAATAGGAAAATAACAATTGGCATTAATGTTTAAAAGATGAATATCTGATAATACTGTGAGCTGGAATTTGCAGAGACAGAAACAAAACTTTATCTTTTCAAGTGGTCTCTCTTCAAGACACTGAGGAGTCCAATAATAAAGCCAAATAACTTCAAATATTGTACACTTTCTTACGTCAAGATTTTTCAGTCAATTGTTACTTTGTTCATGATTTGCTCATTTAAAACCAGTTCTTGGGAGATTATTTTGGCTTCTGTTCAGGTAACTTTTCCTATAAGCACATGAACTGGCCAACGTGTCACACCACCACTTTTTTGGTGGTGTGATCTAACGGCTCTAACCTCTTGTATAAATCAGAGCTAGTTTTCTAGGATAAGAGTTTTAAAAGCTCTCAACACTGCATTAACTCTGTTGTTGCTTTACAGGATCACAAAACTTCTACTGAGTTCAAGTGAAGCAGGGCACATGAAGAGCTGTATAAAACTAAGCATCTTCTGAAGTCAAAACATGCTGGGGAGTAGAACACATCGCTGACCTTCTTTCAATGTCAGTAGGAAATTGCAGAATGAAAATATTCTGTATTTTTGTATTCCTGAAACTATCAGGATTTGTGGTCAAAGACTGATATCTATTTCTCCACAGCACAGAAGAAAGAACTTGGAAGCTGCACACAACGATAGTAATTGTTTTTCTCTCTGGCAAATACAGAATTGTGTTCTCTCCAGGTAAGATCTGCTGTATTTTTCTATGGTCAGTGACTTGCAGAAGCTGTTATTCTGAGACTGTTTTGAAAGACTACCTTTGGATAAACTTTTCCAATGGAATGCCAGTAAAATAATAATTAAAAAATCCACTCCAGTCTATGAGCAGTCAGTAGTCTACTGAATTTCACCAGTGTATTTCTAGAGCATGTGTAGGTGGTTGCTGGTATGACTGACTGCGCCTCGCCCTTATATTAGTATCACTGCAAGAACAGCAATACTGGTACTGGATGTATTGAAGAATCATCCCTACGAACAAATCACCTACAGCCTGCAAAATCTTTAAGCTGTTCTTCAGAAGATGATAAACTATTGGGATTCAAGATCTCCAGAGAAGCTTGTTCCATGACTGAACAACAAAACTGTCTGAACTACACCCACGTAGGTGTAAACTTATGCTCAGCAGCTGCACGGAGTCACTGAAGAAAAACGTAAAGAAATGTGATGGTCGCCATCTCTGGAAAGGCTGTTTTCCATCTTTGTTCAGTTTTTACCAAAGATGTGAGAACTGCTGTTAACCACCTATAGATATATATGCATATATATTTTTCCTTTCCTCTATGAAGAATCTGTCAGATTTCAGGATTTTTCATCTACTCGATTAGAGACACAAGCTCCTCAAAGGAAGACTTGCAACAGCTTTTTACATGCATCTCAGGAAAATGATTTTATAACACTTGCAAGATGAGATAAACACCAGTAAAATATGGGTGTGGGTCAGCTGATGTTCTGAGGTGGTTTTAGTAAGAATGAACTTGTGCTGTTCCTAAGATGTTCAACTCCAAGGGCCTGTGATCTCAAATTTTGCATGGCTACAAGTTCTCACTGTGAGCAGCAAGAGTCACATGCCCATGATTGCTGCTTTTTCTAAGGTATAGAGAGATCCTCCCACTGTCGGAGTACGCATATCTTTCTGTAGTTTTGTAGAACAGATCCCAGAGGTTGAGACTACAGATTTTTCTCTTTCAAATAACCATGAAAGGAAAATAGAAAGGTTTACATATGTTATCATTTTATTAAACAGGTTTTTTTAAGTCTCTATTAAGGGCAGGCACACAGCTGTCTGCTACCTAACAGTATTTGCAGATCCACTGAGTAACTGGAGTGAAAATATTCCCAGATAACAGGGAAAAAACATGAATTTATACTGAGCTTAATATAAAGTATTAGGTTAATATTAATTTCTAGTATCAACAAAACATGTATGTTTAGGCCAACTTCAGTTTGAAACGAAACAAATCGATCTTAATTCAGTGGGTTTCTTCAGTTTAATTTTGCTGTATATAAAAGCAGAGAAACATATTCCTAATTGATTTTCAGTTACTGAAACAAGTGGCTTAATAAGGTCGCTTCTAATACAGCTTTTTCTTCTATAATACTTTTTGTCATATTATCTGAAGTTGTCTACCTAAAGGAACATACAGATTTCCAAATCAATCAATAATTACACAGCTTGGTAGTCCAATTTGCTAAGCAAACTATATATTTTATCTTAAATTTGCTATAGTGAAATATAAACCATTGGAATTAAACACCCCTTTCTCCTTAGAAAATTCCATTAGTGACCTACATAATTATACATAATGTTATTGGGGCCCCAAGGCACAGGAACAGCAGAAGGGCAGTGGCCCTTGGCTGAGTGCTTTAGACCAGTGATCACAGCAGTGTTATTTGTTTGCGGACTTAAAAACTGAAGAAATAACACTTTGCAGGAAGCACAGTGGCTCCTCTCAGACTAATGTTTAAATTTTTGCTTCTTACGTTCACAAGCTGTATCAGAGGGTCTTGCAGCTCATGAAATCAGGTGACATTGCTTTAGGCCTTTTATCATGCACAAGTACATCCTTAACCCAGTACCTGAAAGATAGAGAGACACTACCATCTATCAGCACAGGAACAAGTCTATTTGTTGAAGAAACTAATTGGTCTCTAGAGATATCATTATTTAGTTTGCACTATTTATCACACATCCATAAAAAGGTTCATTGCATTCTTCATTAGGTGTGTCAAATGTATTTCAGGGGATTTATCTGTACATTAGTAATAAGACTCTACACTAACTTGTAAATACAAACATTAACTTTTTAATTGTATATGCATTAAATACAGCATCTAGCAACTACCTTCTTCCAAGAAGGAAATAAATGTAACTACCTATGATAATTAAGCAGCTCCATCTATCATGTGAAAACTTTTTTTCTCCTTCACTATTTTGTGTTTTGTTAACTGCCTGTGCACTCATCACTTCAGAACCAAAAGCACTGAACAATTAAAATATCAATACAAAACTGAAGGACTATGGGGCAAAGGGAAAGGTGCTCAACAATCAAGAATGAACATCTTGTAAAAGAACGAAGCATCGTGGAGGTGCTTTTTGTAAGTGGGAAAGTGGTCTGAAGAAGGGAAGAGGCTACAGAGTAGAGCATTATTTCTCTTCGAAGTTACAAAACACTTACTGAAAAAAACAGTTAAAATTGACGAAAGTCAAATATAAAAAAAACACTAAGAGAGGAAGAGATGAATATAAATTCTGGTGTTCCTGACAAAGAATCATGAAAGAAACCTTAAGACTGTATTTCTAATTATAGCTAGGAATTAAGATTACTTTCCAGTTTATCTCATCACTCCTCAAAAATGGAGGTGATCAAGACAAAACATAGCTTCAAAAGGGAATTTTGAAAATAAATCACCTTTTTAATTTCCAACTAAATTTAATGATGATCCTTTTGACTTACACAACAGACCAGCTTTAAATTCTTCCTTCGTTATAGCAGTTTTCTAACCTTGGATAACAAAGATTATTATTAGACTCCATACAGACCTACAAAATTTGATTAAATTATACATAAAATCAAAAAGAAAAACCCCAGTTTATTAATATTTTAATCTTGTGTTTGCAGGTTCCAAATCTCTTACCAGCAAGCTACCCAAGCATGGGAAAAATGCTCAAGATGAACATTAATTTCAGGTCAAGTATTTTTGTGATTTTTAAAGATAATACATCTATTTTTAATGAACTTCAGAAATACAATAAAGTTAAGTTTTTCCCTTAAAGAACCACAGTTAATTTCTTAGGTGTCTCTTAGCATTTCATCCTGTCACACTGCTAAATAGCATGAGGCTTGGCGATGACTTAAAAGGAATGCCAGTACTAACTGGCTACCAATTGGACTTTGAACTGCTGATCATTACCCTTGATGTCCACCCACCCATAGCTTTGCTGTCTGAGGATGGTAGATGAGACAGCGCTGAATGCCTTGCTGAAGCCAAGGAAAATGACATCTGTTGCTCTCCCTTCACCCACCAAACCACTCACTTCATCACAGAAGACAAGATGGTCGGAAACAATTTGCTTTTAACAAATCCCTGGAGCCAGCACTCCTTGCTCTCTGTGTTTCTAGAAAGGTTCTTCATAAGGATTTGCTCAATAGCCTTAGAAAGGTAAAAAATATATTTCAAGTTAACTAGCAATTGAAGTTTTCAGGGTAGAATTATTACCCAGCTCAAGTAATTGTTAAATACTACAGCTTTTCTATGGATGCAAATAGAATTCAAACTCATGAAGATCTCATTTAATCTTCAGTATTACACATAATATGGCTATTCAAGTTGGATGTTGTCTTAATTGTCCATGTCAAGTACTAATTTTCAAACTCCAGGCTTAATAAAAATTAGTACCACCATCTGCATGTCTCAAAGTAGAACCAGTGTGGCTTTTGTGTGTGTGTTTTGTTTTGTTTATTTGTTTTTCTTTCGTTTTGATTTGTCAAACCTTTTTTTATCTAACTCCATCTTTATTTTCATAAAAGGTTTTGAAAAACGCCTACCCATAATTACTGCACAGCAGAGATCCATGGTGTTTCCTTGACACTAAACTCATTCACTACTCTTTTTAATAGACAGTCATAATGAGACATTTTTTTTTACCTAATGTCGTTTTGTGTCTTCGAGAAGATGAGATCTTAAAAAAAAAATTACCTTAATTACCTTCAGAGTTCAACAGTTCAATATTTTCATTGCTAACAAAGAAGGTGTATCCAAATTTTCAATGTGGCTTGCAAAATGTTAAATTTAGAAAGAGCTGTATTACAAAAAAATAACTCCTTTTATGGTTCCTACAAGGGACTACAGAAATCCCTTCCACAGACAGCTGAGTAGGATAAGCTTTCTTACCACAATTGGAAGAAAATGGAAATATTATCTTTGATGCTAGTGTTTTTTTTATTTTAAATACTGACATTCAACAACATAGGGGCCATAAAAGTAAAAAAAAAAATAAAATTTTCTTTTATGAGTCTCTTGATAATGAGATCTACTCAGATTCTCTTGTTTTATTCAGTACTCCATAGTAACACTGAGGACATTATTCATACTTTTGAACAGCTAAACTAATATAAATGCTTTTATATGCACAGATTATTTGTGTTGACTGAAAAGATAAATGTTCTTACAGACACTTAAAGTTATGCTGCATAGACGGTATGTGAAATAATGTTATCTAAAGCTTTACAAGTATTATTCTGTTGGGTCATCTAAGCAAGATCAGATTAAAAGGTGGAGAAGCAGGATCAAAAAATATTTTCTCCAGAAAAAATCTGTCAAAGATCAAGAAAAAGAAGAAAAGTCCTGCACAGGAAAAGTGTTTCTTAAGAGTGCCTGCACTGGGCAGGAAGAGACTGATCTGATCAGATTACTGATTCAAATTTCAAAGACTAAAATCAGAAAAATTAATTGAACATACCTTTGCTTCAATTTATTGTAGGAATTTGTCTCTTATTTTACTTTGCTCAAAATGTTGTTAATCCTTCAGGGGGTGGGGGAAAGAGTCGATTATGCTGCTACTTTTACTACATTTTAAGCAAATATATTCTTACAGATAAATCCTGACATGCTAAAACTGACATTAGATAACATTTAATGGTGACAGTTAATATTAGTGCTCATATCAATGATAAATAATTACAGTCAAGATTATTAACCCAGTATATGACGTACAGGCCAAATACACAGAAATTTGCACCTTTGGAAAAAGCTTCATATGTAAAGATCCATGCTGGAAAAGACTTTGTATGTAATAATGTTGAAAACCTTGCAGGAAGAAAGCCTAATTTGCTGTCGATAAAAGGCAATGTTCTTGGGGATTATAAACCAAAAAAAGTCTATAAACCTTACTGAGCAGTGATATTTGACCATTACAACAACTAGGAGTTAAAGGGGCTCATTCTGGAAAAGTTCTGGAATTCCACAGGATGTCTATTAATGCCACTATTAGAGCCAACCTGCCAAGGAGCCAAATGTGCAATTAAAACAAAGAACAGCAGCTCTGCACCATGGCGAGCTTCCGTCAGAGCATGAGATGCCCCATTTAAACATTTAGCTTAAATGCAGTTCTATTGGAGCCACAAGTAGAGAGCTTTGAAAGGTGTGAATACTGAAAAAGCTTGCAAGCTTTGTCGCTTCCAGTGAGCTGACTGGTAAGATCACTGGAAACGGGATAGCTTCCATGTGGAGTTTTATGACATTGATATTATCACATAAAGAAGAAGTACGGGTTTTTTGGTTGAAACCTTTCAGATATTTCTACCAGTAGGCAAAATCCCATAGTTCCTATATTTCCTCACAGAATCACAGAATCGACTGGGTTGGAAAAGACCTCAGAAATCATCAAGTCCAACCCTTGGTCCAACTCCAGTCCATGGACTAGATCATGGCACTAAGTGCCATGTCCAATCTCAGTTTAAAAACCTTCAGGGACGGTGAGTCCACCACCTCCCTGGGCAGGCCATTCCAATGCCTGATCGCTCTCTCTGTAAAGAACTTCTCTCTAATATCCAGCCTAAATCTCCCCTGGCAGAATTTAAGCCCATGCCCCCTTGTCCTATTGCTAACTGCCTGGGAGAAGAGACCAATCCCCACCTGGCTATAACTTCCCTTCAGGCCACCTCTAAGCCTCCTCTTCTCCAGACTAAACAACCCCAGCTCCCTCAGCCTCTCCCCATAGGTCTTGTGTTCAAGTCCCTTCACCAGCCTTGTTGCTCTTCTCTGGACCCACTCCAGCACTTCAATATCTTTCCTGAACTGAGGGGCTCAGAACTGAACACAATACTCCAGGTGTGGCCTCATCAATGCAGAGTACAGGGGAAGGATCACTTCCCTTGTCCCGCTGACCACGCGATTTTTGATACAGGACAGGATACCATTGGCCTTCTTGGCCACCTGGGCACACTGTCGGCTCATGTTGAGCTTCCTGTCAATCAGTACCCCCAGGTCCCTTTCTGCCTGACTGCTCTCCAGCCACTCTGCACCCAGCCTGTAGCGCTGCAGGGGGTTGTTGTGGCCAAAGTGCAGGACCTGGCACTTGGCCTTGTTGAACTTCATCCCATTGGAATCAGCCCATTTTTCCAGTCTATCCAGATCCCTCTGCAGAGCCTTCCTGCCTTCCAGCAGGTCGACACTCCCTCCCAATTTGGTGTCATCAGCAAATTTGCTGATGATGGTCTCAATCCCCTCATCTAAATCGTCAGTAAAGATGTTAAACAGGACTGGACCCAACACTGACCCCTGGGGAACACCACTAGTGACTGGCCGCCAGCTAGATGCAGCCCCATTCGCCAGCACTCTCTGGGCCCAGCCCTCCAGCCAGTTCTTAACCCAGCAGAGAGTGCACTTGTCCAAGCCATGGGCTACCAGCTTTTGCAGGAGTATATTATGGGAGACAGTGTCAAAGGCCTTGCTGAAGTCCAGATAGACCACATCCACGGCTTTCCCCTCATCCACCAGGTGGGTCACCTGATCATAAAAGGAGATCAGGTTGGTCAGACAGGATCTGCCCCTCCTAAACCCATGCTGGCTGGGTCTGATCCCTTGTCCATCCTGAAGGTACTGTGTGATTGCATTCAGGATGATCTGCTCCATAACCCTGCCAGGTACCAAGGTCAGGCTGAGAGGCCTGTAGTTGCCAGGGTCAGCTTTGCAGCCCTTTTTGTTAATTGAGGTAACATTTGCCAGTTTCCAACCGTATGGGACCTCCCCAGTGAGCCAGGACTGTTGGAAGATGATGGAGAGCGGCTTGGTGACCTCTTCTGCTACCTCCCTCATCACCCTAGGAAGGATTCCGTCTGGTCCCATAGACTTGTGAGGATCCAGATGGCTCAGTAAGTCACCAGCCATTTCCTCCTGGAATACAAGGGGGCTATCTCTCTCAACCACCTCCAGAGGCCAGTTGTCCCGAGGGCTACCTGTCTTACTGGTAAAAACTGAGGCAAAGTAGGTATTAAGTACCTCAGCTTTCTCCTCATCTTTGTTAACTGTATTTCCCTCAAAGTCCAACAGAGAATGGAGGTTTTCCTTGCCCCTCCTTTTGTTATTAATGTATTTAAGGAAGGACTTTTTATTATCCCTAACAGAATTGGCCAGATTAACTTCAATTTGCACTTTTGTTTCCCTGATTTTTTTTCTGCATGATCTAGCTATTTTCACAAATTCCTCATAAGTAGCCAGCCCTTTTTTCCATAGTCGGTAAACTCTCTTTTTATTTGTGATTTCCTTCAGAATCTCCCTGTTTAGCCAAGCCGGTTGTCTTCCCCGCCGGCTAGCCTTTCGGCACACTGGTATGGCCTGTTCCTGTGCACTCAAAACCTCCTGCTTGAAGCATGTCCGACCCTCCTGGGCCCCCTTGTTTTTAAGCATTGTTTCCCAGGGTATGCTCTGAACTAGACTTCTGAATAGGCAAAAATCTGCCCTCTGGAAGTCCAGTGTAAAGGTTTTATTAATGGCTCTCCTTGCATCTCTGAGTATTGAAAATTCTATTATTTCCTGGTCGCTATGCCCCAGGCGGCCTCCAACCACTACATCTCCCACCAGCCCTTCTCTGTAAACAGTAGGTCTAGCGGGGCCTTACCCCTGGTACGTTCATTTACCAGCTGATGAAGAAAATTGTCCTCTATAGACTCTAGGAAATTCCTAGACTGCCTCTTCTGTGCAGTATTGAGCTCCCAGCAGATATCTGGCAGGTTAAAGTCACCCACAAGAACAAGGGCTGTTGATTTTGAGACATCTGCCAGTCGCTTGTAGAATATTAATCTCCATCATCCTGGTTGGGCGGTCTATAACAGACACCCATGAGGATGTCAGCCTTGTTGGACTTCCCCCTGATTCTGGTCCACAGGCACTCAACCTTGTCACTGCTGACCTCACGTTTAACAGAGTCAAGAGACTCTCTAACATATAAAGCCACCCCTCCACCTCTCCTACCCTGCCTGTCTTTTCTGAAGAGCTTGTAGCCAGTATAAGTTGGGGAATGACCTATTATAGAGCAGCATAGGGGAAAGGGACCTGGGGGTCCTGGTGGACAGCAGGATGACCATGAGCCAGCACTGTGCCCTTGTGGCCAGGAAGGTCAATGGCATCCTGGGGTGTATTAGAAGGGGGGTGGCTAGTAGGTCGAGAGAGGTTCTCCTTCCCCTCTACTCTGCGCTGGTGAGACCACATCTGGAATATTGTGTCCAGTTCTGGGCCCCTCAGTTCAAGAAGGACAGGGAACTGCTGGAGAGGGTCCAGCGCAGGGCAACAAAGATGATTAAGGGAGTGGAGCATCTCCCTTATGAGGAAATGCTGAGGGAGCTGGGGCTCTTTAGCTTGGAAAAGAGGAGACTGAGGGGTGACCTCATTAATGTTTACAGATATATAAAGGGTGAGTGTCACGAGGATGGAGCCAGGCTCTTCTCGGTGACAACCAATGATAGGACAAGGGGTAAGGGGTATAAACTGGAACACAAAAGGTTTCACTTAAATTTGAGAAGAAACTTCTTCTCAGTGAGGGTGACAGAACACTGGAACAGGCTGCCCAGGGAGGTTGTGGAGTCTCCTACTCCGGAGGCATTCAAGACCTGCCTGGATGCCTTCTTGTGTAACCTAATCTAGGTGTTCCTGCTCTGGCAGGGGGATTGGCCTAGATGATCTTTCGAGGTCCCTTCCAATCCCTAACATTCTGTGATTCTGTGACATAGCAGCACTTCAGTCATATGAGTCATCCCACCATGTTTCTGTGATGCCAACTATATCATAGCTTTCCTGCTGCATGATGGCTTCCAGCTCCTCTTGTTTGTTGCCCATACTGCGTGCATTAGTGTACATGCACTTCAAGTGGGCTGCCGATTTCACTCTTAATTCGGGCTTTCCATCGAGGAGACTAGGTACCATGGAGTTTGCCCCATGGTCAAAAAACTCAAAATTTTGATGGTGACACCAATCCTTTAGCCACCTGTTAATGAGATGGGCTTTTCTAGTCCTCTGTTTAGCTCCTCATCCATCCCAAATAGCACAGGAACTGAGGCAAATATTACCTGTGCTCCTGTTCCATGAACTGACCAACTCAGTGCTTTAAAGTCTTTTTTAATTGTCTTGGTACTACTTCTATTAAAGTCCTCACTGCCAGCTTGGACTACTAACAGGGGATAATAGTCTGAGAGCTGAATTAGCTCAGGACTCATGACTGTAAGCTGAATTATCCAACCAAATTCTTTCAAAATCAGAATTTTTTCTGTAAGGAATATTCAGAAAGAGGAAACAGATTTCATATAGGATAAAAAGACAGTGACTACTATAAAAAAAATATATTTCATAAGACAAAAAAATCTATTTTGAATTAAAACACCTGTGGTAGGTTGACCCTGGTTAGCAGGCAACCTCCCACCCAGCTGCTTGCTTACTGCCACCCACTGGGTTGAGGGAAGAGAATCGGAAAGGCAAAAGCAAGAAAACTCAAAGGTTGATATAAAACCAGTTTACTAAGTGAAGGGGAAAAAATAGAAAAAAACAACAAAAAAACAGGTTATGCAAAACCAATCACTCGCCAGTCCCTGAGCAATGGCTACCTTGGGAAAAGGTGACCCCAACCCCCAGTTCTCATTGCTGAGCATGCTGTTACATGCCATGGGGTATCTTCCTCATCACTGTGGGCCAGCTTTCCTGGTTGTGCCCCGTCCCAGGCTACTCACTGGGAGTAGACAGAATGAGAAACCAAGAAGACCTTGACATGCTGTAAGCACTGCTCACCTAAAACACTTGTGTGTTATCAACACAGTTTTGGTCACAATTCTAAAATATAGCGCTTTACTGGCTCTGTGAAGAAAATGAGCTCCATGCCAGCCAAAAACAATACAAAACCTTATTAAAGTTTTCTTTCTCAAGACAATCCAAAGGGTTTACACCTCTCCAGATGCAATTTTTTGTTGTTGTTTTGTTTCAAATTCAATTCACCAAAGTACTGAAATTTCTTTTAGGGTGGGTGGGAGAATCAGGTAGCAACATGTCCTGAAGATAAAACACAGTATTTTTCTAAACAAATGGACTGCTTACACTCATTATGTCAATCCTATTGATTGAGCTTCTGATTAAGTAGTGTTAATTATTATTAAGAAACATAATACACTAACCTGCTACAACGGAGGCACATAACACAGTGTATTTGTCAACAGATTCACACTTCTAAATCAGGTAGGTGACAGTAAATTCACGTCTGCTACAAACTCAATCTGCGTATTTACAAAAAGACTATTTAAGTAGCATATTCAAAATCACCAACTTCTGTTACCACATAGGCTGAAATCAAGTTGTAGCTCATGGGTAAGAATGAAGAAGAGCGAGTAAGAAGTGGTCAAGGTCAGGATGGAGTCAGTCAAGAGTTAGAAAACATCAAATGAAAAATGCAGCGTCTGGCCTGCGACTGACTGTCTGTGCGAGAGCAGCTGCCCTCAGGCGGAATGTGGTCTGGTAATCTAGAACCTACACATTTAAGGGAAATATTTTAGCAACATCCCAGTCATCCAGGACTGGTATAGCTATGTTTATGTCTGAATGTTTTTTCTGCTAATTGTGCACACTTCACCTATGTTTTGATGAGCTATTGTCAATAATAAGAATCAACTTGAATGAAGCTTGTATCTAATGAGTCACTCTGAAAGAGAGCACTTTGCAAAAGCCTCCTCCACCCTCTGACCTTAAGCACTGAAAACACTGCTTCAAAAAGAAGAAAGTGACCACAGGCAGCTCAGGTTTTTTACCTGGTATTTATTCAGATGGGAATTTAACTGCCTAGAAACAGATTTTTTTTTTTTTCCCCAATGAAAATGGGAAAGAGGAAGTTGCAAATTTCTCTAGTCTGAAAGCTTCCCCTAGGCTGACAAGGCTCAGGTCACTCCCACATATTACCCAGATTCAGCAATCAAACTGAAAAATTTTGTTAGGAAAAAGAATCATAAATAAAAAAGAAAAAAAAAAAGAAAACAAAAGAAAAAAAAGAAAGAAGTTGAGATAGTTGTTCATTACTGCAACACAGCACTGAAGACATGAAGGCAAATCTCTCTCTCCACTACAACTTTACCTCTTAAATAGCCACATGAAAGCCTTATTAAACAGCTTGAGTTATTAAGTAGAGGATTACAGAAATAGCATTTATGCGATTATAATCCTATTAGGTAATTCCCTCTCACAAGTTAATGAACTCCCATATCACATGAATGGAATGTTCTCTAGATAATTTCAGTATTTTAATTATCAGCCAGAAAGGACAATTTAGTGATCTGAAAGACAGAACATTCATAGAAAGTAGTATTTTTGCTAGATTTATTCATTTAATTATAACTTTGAAACACTTAAAGCTGCAAATTTAAATCTGAACATCCATTTCTCAATTCATCTTTCAACGGTAATGTCCTTCCCAACCTAAAATTTGAGCCTTAAAATTTAGACATCTCCCAGCTCAGCCTGAGCAGAATGATTTCCATAGACTTTCACCTTCTTTGAAAGGAAACAAAACAGTTCTGTAGGTCTTTGCACCTGTCCTGGTTTTGTTAAAAACAAGACCAGTTAACAGGTGACCTTGTTTTTTGTTAAAAACAAGACCAGTAACAGAGTGCATCTGCCACAGTTTATTGTCGCCTTGCCTTAAACCTTGACAGCACCTGAGTCTGGAAAGTTTATGACCTTCAAAAGAAGAATTATTTACCAAGGTCTGGTAACTGTTACCAGTGGTACATATTTTGCACTTAGTTCAGCCTGTACTGACTATGCAGCATTAAGAGTGGCTGTACTCTCAAGTCACGGATCAATGTTTTATCTTTCTAAAAATCCAGTGCTGCGCAGGAAAGTAATGCAGGTTTCAGACTAAGAAGTGATCTCAGATTAAGACATGTTATAATATAACCCTAGTTTATAACTTCATTGCTTTTCAATCTGTTACTTACATCTGGATACAATTTCTTTATATGTATCTCTAATCTTGTAATGAAGTTTGATATATCAGTTCTCACATGAGAATACCACAGATTTTTATTCCTGTTACCAGTTAAGTAATATCTCCATCCTGGGAGTTAAACAGATGCTTCCAAGTTATTTCTAACACTAACAAAAAAGACCTTGTGAATCATAACATTATACTTTTTAAAAATCCTACTGATTATAAAGAATGTAGGAGGCAAAATGATAATCCTAACTGTTCAGCTGCAAAACCTTCATCAGCAAACAATAAAACAAGATAAACTTCATTGACAACTGAGATCAGTTTCTTCCTCTACTCTCATTATTCACATCAGCTCTTTAGATTTGTGAGGTACATTTTAAGTTCCACAAAAAAAACCCAAATGAACACACACAAAAATCAGTCTACGGAGTAACATCCTACTTTTTGTTTTAGCCCTGGGTTTAATGTATTTACTGGAAAGAAAGCTAAAAAAGAGAAGAATGTGTTTGTATTTCAGATTCCTGCAATGACTGCAGCCTACATAGCCATTCCAGATCTCGACTGCTAGCTATCCAGGGTCTTGCAAGTAATACCATCACAGCTGCATGAAGCTCAGAAGGTGCTGCAAGGTCCACCTGAGGACCTGAGTAAATGGTCTGATTTTAAGACTGATATCATTAGACTACTGATAGTACTCTACTAAACTAAGTAGAGCTATGCTCAACCTGTCTGCATGAGCTTTTCATCATAGTTTTGTGTAAACTTTCTGTATTAGACACTGATGGAGCAAAGTTTCTTCACTTTTGCACCACTATCAAAAATGAAACATGTTGACCAATCACAATATCCAGGTGTTCAACAGCAAAATAACTTTGAGCTGAAGTTCTGAGTGAACAAAGAGGAGTGTGCTATGGTTCCTGAAGGGAGGTGAGGGAAGTTTGAAAGATACTACTGACCTCAATACAGCAGGAGTGGAAGGATTTGATATTAAAAATCTGTTCAGGTCAATAGCAATGACTTTCCCAACTGCAAGTTAAGTGAACACTTAAGAGAACTTTACCTTCTATACTTTCCTGTCCCCATAACCAGCTTTACAGCTTCATTGCAGCACTAGACCTTTAGAGTGGGGAAGTAGAAGAGAAAAAAACCAAAGAAAGAATATTTTTATACAGGTTGTGCAAACTGAAGGTATGTAACAGTAAACAGAAACAGCAGCCAGCCAAGGTACTCATTTTATATTTTTGTCAAATGTAAATAAAAGCAAAGAGGGAAAGAAACCATTTGATGTTACATCCACCGTTTGATGTTACATCCACCATTTGATGTTACATCCACCATTTGATGTTACATCCTATTAGTGGTCTGGCAACGGAAAGAGAATGGAAAATATTACATAGATCCATCAGTTACACATTAATAAAGCAAAGCTTCCAACAGAATGCAGAGATGAGAAAAACATCTTTACAGAATTTGTTTGTAGCCTGACAACAGCACAGGATCTATCACAATTCTTCAGTATAACTGGTCCTTTGGTACCTTGGACCAACTTCTAACCTTCAATAATGGGAAAGTTAAGTGGTTGCCATTTCAGATTTGATTCCACTCCTGGGAATCAAAACAGTGGTGTCCATACCAAGCCTCTTCTCTCACCATGTTCTACTGCTGCATGGTTGTAATGTAATGCATTAAGGTCCATAGTGAGTGAAAGTGGTATAGAGGATGTGCTCTCTAGTGCTCACTGCAACACAACATGGGACCCACATAAGCTTTTTTCTTGTGGCAGGTAGCCCCGTGGCACTGTGCTTTCTCCTGGAATCAGATTCGTGGCCTGACTGACGTGCAGAAACTTGGTTCTCTATCAAGTTTATTTTTACAGGCTGTTCACTTTGTTCCACAAAAGCACTTTTCCAGGCAGACCTCTAATGCACCAAAACCGACAGCACAATAACTTGCAAGCCACAATAAACAATATACTCAGTTTAAATGCAATTTCCTAGGAAAATATTTACCAAGGCACAGACACACAGTGAAACAAAATACACACAAGCATATGGCTCAAAGGTGCTGGAATGCACTACAGATATCACAACAGTTTGTCAGAACTGCATTATAAACAAATTGTATTTTATTTGTAGAGGACAGAAGTAAATGGAACTGCCATAGTGGATCAGACTGGTGGTCTGTCTAGTGGAGCATATTAAAGGCATGTAATACTGCTATGAGGAAACTGAAGTAACTACACAATGAAGTCATCCCCAAGTCTCAATAATTACTAGTTTGCTTGATGATCAGAAGAAAAACAGAAGAGTAGATTACTTGCAGTCTTTGCTTATTAATAGAATTATGACTATATTAATATCTTCATAACCTTTTAAATGTTTTTATATAGGCAGTACATTAAAGCAAGGATTTTCATAAGCTAAGTGGTTTTCTTCTTCTTTCTACCTTTGATCTTTTTTGTCTTGATCTGGTTTTAGTGCGAATAAATGTTCCATTAAAAAAATCATAAGATTATCTATAATTTTTCAAGTCAATTACATTCACAGACTTTGGTTTCTTCTAGGGTTCAACATCATTATTTAGTTTTTGATGTCCCTGCCTTCCTGCCTCCAAAATACAGTACAATACAGTTCAAAGTTCAGTCAAAATTACAGAAATTAGTAATTAATAACTGAAGTCTGGAGAATATATTCCACAGCGATTAAGAGTCAAATCAACAGGTCACAAATGTCTTTCAGCAAAACTTATCTTCTGTATTTCAAATGTACTTCTGTTGATGTTTTTAAATACTGGCATTGATGCCGGTACAGTACATTACTGTATATTGCAGATTGGCTACAAAACAAGGAAATATCAAATTTGTATCAGTTTCATATTACTACAACTTTTACCTTCTTCCAAACTGAGAAATTTATTTAAACTTGAAAACTTTAAACTCCAATCTAATACATTTGTAAAAATCAATACTAACCTAAGTCAGTAATATTTTCAATACTAACTAATATTTATACCTAATCAAAGTCCAACCAACCAGGAACTTCCAGAATCACTGTTGTGGTGCTCGGTCACTTATCCCCGACTCTCCAGTGGGGTGGGGGAGAGAACCAGAAAAAAACCCCACTCTTGTGAATTGAAATAAAGACAGTTTAATAGGACAGTAAAGGAAGTGAAACTACTACTTCTGCTATTACTAGGCTAAACAAAGAAGTGATGCACAATGCAATTGCTCATCACCCGTGACAGATGCCCAGTCTGTCCACAAGCAGCAATTCCCCCCTCCAACTCTCTCAGTTTATGCACTGAGCATGATGTTATACAGTATGGAATATCCTTTTGGCTAGTTTGGGTCAGCTGTCCCAGCTATGCCCCCTTCCAGCTTCTTGTGCACCTCATTGGCAGAGCACAGGAAGCTGAAAAGTTCTTGACTGTTCAGCAACAGCTAAAAACATCAGTGTATGATCAACATTCTTCTCATTCTAACTCAAAATGCAACACTATACCAATTACTAGGAAGAAAATTAACCCTATCCCAGCTGAAACCCAGACAATCAGTAATTACTACAAAAGCACAGAACTCCACTCTGTAAACACCAAAATCTGGTAATTTGACCCAAAAAGCTTCCTCATTTCTATGACATACAGTAATATTCTGCATCCTGAAGATAACATCTCTCTTATACCTTCACTCTTTAGAAAAGGCAAAAAAATATATTGCTTAATGCTTTCTATACTATATCGTCTCAGAGTTATACAGAACAAAAAGGAATCAACCTTTATAATAATAAAGTCCCTTCTCATTTTATGTACTCCTACAGATTTTACAAGAACATAATGTACTTTTTTGCTCAAGATTCTCATTTTAGAAAGTTAATTTAGAGCTTCTGTTATACACAATATTGCTATGGAACAAGCAGTCAACTCTTCTTATTCATTCTGATCTCAACACATGGCTTTTATTCTTAAGATAAATAAATAAAATCCATCCAGCTAAATAAAAAAAATGGTAAACAGAATTAACTTTGACACGAATATGCAGGGCATTAAAGCAACCATCTGAAATGCTCTTTTGCAGCAGAAGACTTATTTCTAATATTTCAGCCTCTAGACTGAGAGTGGCCTTTATTTTCTCTAAAGCAAACAACTACTTATTTGTTATAAACTGACAAGAAATATCTTAATAGAATGCAAAAAAATGTATTGTTTCTGTATGGAAACATTGCTAAGATGCACCTGGTCAGTAATTTCAAAATGGCAAAACACCACCAAAATATACTGTGTCCTCCTTTTATACTTTTTTTTTCTTTTTTGTGGTCAAATTCATGTGCAGAATTAATTTACAAGTGAAAGAATAATATGTTCAATTACACACTTTTTTTTTTTCAATATTCAGTGGCTACCAGATAAGAACAGAAACCAACAACTACCAGGAATCTGACAGGATAGAGGGGAGCAATTATTTTTCTTCCCGTTCTAATTCCTAATGACAAGTTTTCATTTATCTCCTTTAATCAGCCATTATTCTTGCACAGTATGGTAAACACCACTATATGCTGATCAAGTCTCAAATGTGGTAAGCTAACACGACTCAATAGCATATGAAAAAAGAATTACTCATTACTATTTTTATACTGGCAATATATTATTGAAGGAGAAAAAAGAATGATACACTAATAACTCCTGCCAGCTGTTGTAGAGAAAAGGTTACAGGGCAAAGATGTCATTACATTTTAATTAATTCAGCAGAATGGCTGTTAAAACCAAATCATATAGCTAGGACAAAACTCAAACCAAAAAAAAAAACCCAACTCACAAGATTACCACCTTTCTTCAAGCTCAGGTCTTGCTCCTTTCCAAGGATTATGCATTTTTAACATGTATCTAAAGGTGGCAGTAACTGTTTATTCTTATAAGCCTAGAATTAAACTCTGAAGCGCTTCAAATCACAGGGTTCTATCCAGAAATTAGAGTCAAATTCATCCTCACTGTCAGTCTAATGTTATGTCAAGAATTAAGTTGTTCTAATGAACACAATCTGTAGGTGATAAAATTTCTGCACACCATTCCTCTCCAACTTGATTTTTTACATTATTGATACAAAAGCAATATAATCTGATTAACCTAGCCACTGAGTAACAATTAATCTAACACAAAGATACTCCAATTTAGGCATATTCCAGTATCAGAATCTGTATGTTAGAAAGACACAGAAGTGGAAAATATTTCCGACATCAGTCAAAAAGCCCTCTACCCCCAAATCCCTGCCTTTCCTCTCCGAAATAACATCCAGAATGCACGTAAGCTATGGAGAAGACTCTTCCGAATTCCAAACAAAAGGCAAACGTGAAATATTTAGAACAAGATACTAGTGGGAGGAATCTTGTTACAGTCTTCCTAAATTTGAATTTGTTCTTTGTCCTCAGAATTAGCACCCACACCTTTAATAAGATCTCATTATTGCTGAATTTACTATTGTCATTAATCAAGTTACAGAAAACAGTCTAGACTATTTAATTCTACAGACCATATCCTTACATGATACTCAAACGAAAATAGAGCAAAAAGTAGTTCTGGAGAAGAAGAATCACCAGCAGTCTGGGAGAGAGAGAGAGAGAGACTCTGTGTGTGTGTGTGTAAGAGCAGCATGAATTTCACTTTCTTCGCTCCTGTTCTTTCGGAAGGAATAAGGTTCAATAAGACTTGTAAACAAGCCTTTCAAGCTCTTTCATCTTCGGGCCCACTTGGGACAAAGTGTTCTTTAGCAGAAGTTTTTTCGTTGTTTTTGAAAATATGCATTAGCCACAAGATACGCATTACCTATATGATATGCACATCTGTATCATTACATACATAAAGCATGTGAGTGTATGCATATATATTTTTTTATAATTTATTTTGAAATACTTGTAGGGTATTAGAAATTAAATTGACTAACCATCCAAAAAGAATATTGCTTTTCGCATCTCCTAGAAAGCTCAAATAGTATCACTCAAAACATAAATGCTGCCTTGCTAGAAGGGAGGAAGGGGCATGCTTCATTCAGAAATCTGACCACACTAAAGCTTAAGAATTATTTGAACATACTGCTTCGGCTAATTAGCAAAATACCTTGACAAAACAATAACAACAACAAAGGTCAGGTTGCAAATTCCGAACTGAATTTAATTAATTTCAAGCTACATTCTCATGTATATGTTTTTTTGGTTTGCTCAACTACAGTTGGACCTTACTTTTTTCCAGTCAGGACGAATTTGAGATCAACAACACATTTCACTGTATTTTCCATAAAAAACTCTGATACACGGAGTTTTGATACACAGTTGGCCCACCCCTGGACTTCAAATGAGGACCAGAACTGCAGGTGTCTCCCCAGTGTCTGAGCCTGCCAACTACCAACTTGCAGAACAGCTTCTAAAGTCACTGAACTGCTGCTCATGGTCACGTAATTACTCTGTCCACCTCAAAGTAATAGCCTACAAAATAACCCAGTGACTGAATTAACTTCACAGTATTACATATTACCAAGGAGACTTGTGTTTAACTGGGTGATATTTCAAAGCTGCTATGACAGTAGTTTACTTATTTTTAATCAGTGAAGGAAGCATGGCTCCACTAGATAAATGCATCTAAATATAAAGTAATGCAAAAGGTTTTCAAGATGATGGAAAGATTAGTGAAATATAGAATCATTTTAATTGGAAAAGACCTTTAAGAGCGAATCCAACTGTTAACCTATCACTGCCAAGTCCACCTACAATCCATGTCTCTAAGAACCTCATCTACACAGGTTTCAAACACCTCCAGGGATGGTGACTCAACCACATCCCTGGGCAGCCTGTTCCAATGCCTGACAATCCTTTCTGTGAAGGCATGTTTTCCTAATATCCAATCTAAACCTTCCCTGGCAGCATTTGAGGCCAGTTCCTCTCATCATATTACTTGCTACTTGGGAGAAGAGACCAACACCTTCCATGTTACAGCCTCCTTTTTGGTAGCTGTAGCGAGCAGATGAGGTCTCCCTTCAGCCTCTTTTTCTCCAGGCTAAACTGGCTGTTCCTCCAGCCACTTCTTGTAAGTGTTGTGCTCCAGACCCTTGTATACTAGAACATCAGGAAAAATGCTAAACAACATTGCAAAAAAAACCTTTAAAAATTTAGTTTGAAAAGCTCAATTTTTTTTTTTTTTTCAAAATTAATTATCTGTATTTTCAAGAATTACCAGCACTGGTGCTAGAACAGTGGTTTTGGAACTGAGTAAGAATTTATCTGTATGCATGAACACACCCATAAAGCTCATAATTATAGTATAGATGTGGTATTTCTGTAGAAAACTTAGTATTGCATTAAGAATACCAATCTAAATACTGAAAGGAACAGCAGATATTTAAACAGACTATTGCACCTTACATATTACAAGACAATTTTCAATAATACGATTGTATTACCTTTTATAATTATTGATATCAGTTATTTGTAATAAGGACTTTAAGAAAAAAATAAAAATTGATAGGTTTTCCATTGCTCAGTGAGGCTGACACACAGAGAGTCACTGGAAATTAGGGTCAACTATCATTTAATTTACAGTTATTATAGATTCTGTAAAATTTAAATTTATCTACAGGGAGTCTGTAACCCAGTGTGAGGAAAAAACGGACAGTGTGAAGAAGGGCAGAAGCAATATATCAGTGAGGAAATCTGTTAGTCCTTGGCCCTGTACCACGTCCACAGTCTGTACTGTGTGCGTACACACACAGACTGCATCTGTGCACAGCCCGAATGATAGGCAAGGAATATGGAAATTGTCACCATCTGGTATCGGACGATGGCTGAATAAGTCTTTTTATAATAGTTATGAAGTTGTAATAGAGAGAATGTGGGTATGCCTCATGGACATGGTATGGTCTAGTGTGTGTTAAAAAAACAGAATTCAAGCAGAAGTTTACGAATCTCAGTGGCATTTTTTCTTTTTTTTTTTTTTTTTTCCACTGTGCTGACACTTGTTTACGATAAAGATTCATATTTGGGTCAGTTGAATCAGGAACTAAATTTTGGACAGGTCAAGCTTATTTGAATAAAAAAATTTCAGAGGCTTAAGGGTGTGGTAGTTTATTAATACTGACTTACTAGCGGGAAGGATGGAAGTGAGCATTGTTAGCAAACAGATGCCAAACAAAAGCTTGATAAGAGATTTCATCCATATGAAATAGAAAAATTGTAGAGGATCTCTTTTCTCATCAGTGCAGAAACTGCTCCTCCCTCCTGCCCACCACACCAAAAAGAAAACAAACGAAATCCTATTTATGTGAAAAGGGAAGAAACGAGAGGAATTTTGCAAGAAATTTTCTTCCTTTTTTCTTAGTTTGAGAAGACACTAAAAGGATGATTGACAGAACAGTTCTGACTTACGAAGAAAAAGTTAGTGGTAATCTGAGCATCAGTAGCTAAAATGTAAGCACCAAACTGGAGATTATTTCCCCCTTCCTCAAGTTTACCTTGGGTGTTTTAGAGGAAAGGTATGTAAGACAAAACAACAGCCAGAAAAAAGAACATATAAAGGTGGCTGCATAAAATATATTTCTGATCATAGTGTACAGGAGTATATGCTAGATTTATGAAAGAAAAGAATTACCAGAAAGAACTGAGTAAGGCTCTCCATATTTATGACTGATGTCTATTAGGGGGAAGGAAAAACAACTAAAAACTCCAAGTCATCTTGCACTTCTACAGTTTGGAGACTCACTGAGAAAAACAATTTTTTATTCCAGCTGTGACAAACAGTCGGTGTAACAGTTCTAAAAACTGTTCTGTTTTAAAGCAGACAAAAAGACAACTATTTTCAGAAATTTCAGTCTACGGGAACAACTAAACCAGTTTGTTTTCCTAGAGAATGCTTTGTGAAATATGTGAAAATCCTCCTCAAAAAACAGTTTTTGTTGCTTGGGTAGTAGATGGTATATACCAATTTCACATATTGACAGATTTATTTTTTTACCTAACCAGACATTTTTTTCAGTGTAGCCCTGGAAATTCACCTTAACATCCGTGACTTATGAAACATAACAAAACTCTGTTTTCTGTCAAGATCAAAGTAAATTAAAAAAAAAAAAGTAGAGAGACAAACAGCAATCATGGTTGCTAAAAAGAGGGAGGAAAATAACTTCTCACCAGGTGTGTAGGGAATGTTGCCTCTGCAACTGAAGACCAGGAGAGCAAAGGTAGCGCAAGAGTGTGAAGTGGTGCTTGACTGAGAAATGCTGAAGCCTAGAAGTTTACTAACTGTGAAGTTAGCATATTCATACCCCTGATTTCAAGATATAATTAGGCTGCAAGTTCATTTGAACATAGAACAGCTCACATGTAAATCTGCACAAAGTACCTTGCTTTGATTGACTTACCTCCCATAATTTTAGATTGGCAGTTAATAAATTCTGGCTTCTTGTCTGTGAGGTATCGCTGACAAGTGTGATGTAGGACCTGAAAGAATGTGCATTTTTCTGAAGCTGTGCTTGCTACCCATTGGTCAAAAGCATTTTCAAATAGTAAATCAAATTCTGGGGAATCCTAGAAACAAACAAAAAAAAAAAACAAAAAAACACACTACTATTATTCCAGTTTTACAAATGATTTGGAGAAAGGTATAGAGCTATTATTTTTAAAAGGTATTATGTTGAAAAAAGCAGAAAGGTCATATATCTCAAGACAACCCTGGAATTTACTTTTCCTTTGCATATTTTTGGATGCAAAAAAAGCGAGGCAGGAAGCTTTTTTCTTGTAGGTATTGTTAATGAGTAATATTCAGCCATGACAAAAATGGCTGAAAACAAAATTGTTCAGACCAAAAAATTAAAAGTTGGAATCTCATAAGAAATTCTCGTTCTCTACAGACATACAGTTACTTGTGCCTTTTATATTATGCAAGGATTTGTGCCTCTCAGCGCAAAATCTACTTTCACACTATAGATATTGCTCTGCTCTGGATGCTCAAACAAAGAAGGAAAACAAGTAGCAAATCCTAGTTATTGCATTTCATTTATTACCATGAAGTGTTGTATAGGTCTCGGCATAACATGAACAAAAGAGCGATCCCAGAACATATGAAAGCCCAGCTCTGTACCATACACAGTTGCCAAAATAGAAGGATTTAATGCAAGAAGTATTGCTATATATTGAGCTAAACATCATTTTTGAATTGACGACACTAGGAATTCACAGGAAGATAAGTTTGAAAGGAACATGTCTAAGCTTAAAAACTTGATAGGACTTTCAATCTAAGAGTATGCCAAGTATCTGTTATTTATATAGCTGCATAGGAGATACTGCGAAAGAGTCTAAAACTCATATCCCTTACCTATTTGTCATTGCTTTCATTTTCATTATTCCTTTACCCAGCAAAAATACAATTCCACCCCTTACATTCCATAGGGTAGTGGCCAGAGGGCTCCTTTTTGCACAAAAGACTGTACTTGATGGTAACAGTGTTCGCTGCACCACTGTTAAGAAGCCTAGGTGGCTGATGATAGCAAAGATTTGAACAAACAAAGGGGTTAGTCACAAACATATGTTGCCTTACCAAGAACACAGTAATTCACTTTGTGATCACACAGTATAAGCCACATTCCTAACTTGTAATTCTGCTTGTTACTGAAGATTTGTATTCATGAGCTTATTACATATTAATATGACTTTGTTTTGAGACAGTTCAAGGCCATCTGTATATTCCACATTAAAGGAATATTCCAGAACTATTTAGTCTTTGTTTTGTTTTAAATCAGCGTTCACTTGCCATTGGAAACAAAACCACACTACTACGCTTTGTAGGAAAAAAAAAAATGAAATGTAGAAGGAACTGAGGAAAAGACTGTCCCAGAAAAAATGCAAGGCTCACAGTATTTCACAAGCTTGAACCTCAGTAACCTCTCCTGTCCTTGCTTCTACTTACTGCTCTATCTTACAGCACAGTTGCATGCCAAAATGGACCCCAAGAGGCTTATAGCTGAAGACAAGGCAAACAAGGCTCTTATTTTGCTCTTCACAAAGAAGAGAGTGGGTAGGAAGAAAAGCAGGGAAAGACAGGAAGAAAAGCTACATACACTATAAGCTTTGGCCTCCTCCCATCTTTCCCATTAAAATCTATTTCACATATGCCACTGCATTATTCCTTTAGTGGTCAATTTCATTTTCTAGAACTGTTCAAACTCACCCGATTAGGGTCTATACCGTTGACCTGGCGAAGCTGCTCGAGCATCCACTGCGTTCTCTTGACAAAAGATGTAGAGCCTTCAAATTGCTTCACCTTCGTAATAGATGCCTGAGTTGGCTTCTTGTTTGTCACTGAACATATAAAAGAAAACAAAAAAACCACCCTGAAACGGGCTCAGTATTTCAGGAACGTGCTGTTTAATTCACTGTATCAGTAGCTGGTTTGCTGGTATATTTTCTATAATGTCCCACAAAGTAAATACATGTCACTGACTCTGACAGTACAAAACATTCCCTTCCTGGACATCATACTGAAAAGCACATTCCTTATTGTCAGAACGATGGTATGATGCTAAACAAGCATTATACTACTCAAAATTAGATGTAACTTGGCCATTCTCAGTTTAAGTTGCCAGTTCTCTGTAAAAAAAAACCACCACCACCAACAAAAAAACCCAGAACTAAACCAAAGGTCTTTCCACCTGTATTCTTAAAATGACTTTACTGTTCTCTTTTCCCACACTAATTAGCTGAGGTTTCTCATACCCATCCTCTTAATTTCTTTCTCATCATTTTAGACAAGAGAACATGAAAAACAAACACAAACCCCCACAGTATCTCCATGTAAGTTCAAGCCACTTATGTACCTTTTTTTAAAAAAAAACCTGTTAGTTTAGACTGACTTTCATGTTGGTGATTGATTGAAAAAAAATATGTTTCTTCAGTTTGTTGACAACATGTCACATGTATGTCACACTTGTATAACACCACCAACATCTATGACATTCAATTCCCAGTTTCCAATCACACCTAAATATATGCACTTACTGCAGTGAGACAGTAAAACTAGCAAATCAGACAAGTCTCAAAAAAATATGAACTAAGGAACTAAAAATTGCTCAAACCTCTCCAAAAAACATTAGGTACCACAAAGACCATAAATAATGATCTTACCTCTTATAAACAAAATATATGTTAAAAACCACAAGGTAAGTAATGGAAGTCAACATAAACCCCTCCAATTTTTGTATCCTTAGCTCAGCATCAGGTTTTCAAAGAGTACTTAAACATTAAAGCTAACTTTTCAACAGCAGGAAATTTAGCTTCCTGTATTAGACTTTTTCTCTAAAAAAAAAAATATATATAAATATATATATTTTTTTCCACCTGTATAGCTTTAATCCTCCATGAAAGTTTTATAAGCAGTTTTAGGTACTTTCTATAGTCATACTCTGTATCTTATTTACATTTAATTTATCTGTTGCTGTATGTTAAGTCACTTCCAAACACATTTCCACTTCAGTGAGGAAATAATTTGTAGAATCATTGTACCACACCATCTAATAAAGATGTTGTGTCATTTATTTTTCTCCTTAAACTCCTTATTTCCAAAAATCTTTCTATCCACATGGTTGTCCAGAAGGAGTATTATTGAAAAAGTGACTTTTCTCTGCTTTTAGATGCTGGCAGTCAAAAGTCTTTAAACTAATCAAGACTTTAATAGTAAGATTGTTTATTTTTCTATAACAACAACAACAACAACAATAATAATAGCCTTTACCCAAATTATCAGGAGTACTAACAGGTTTCCCACTCTGAAGATGTATGCTGCATGCACTTCTGCACTCAAGGGCACAGTATACAGGAAATGAACATTGGTGTAATACCTCATTGTTTCGTAAATTTAAAGTTAATATTGACCAGACTATTGATAAGAATGTAATAAACAGATTGTGATCAGCAGACGAAGCACTGAGAACCAAATTAGTGCAGTATGCAATTTGGAATCACACATCAAGTGGCACAGAACAGAGAAAATCAATGTGGTATCAGTAGCAAAATTAGATCAGAACAACTACTGAAATGTCAGATACTACTGGAAGTAAGATTAATATTAAGGATTCATAGATTGCTCAATGGCCTATGCACTCAAGCCTAACAGTATCAATAATGCGAAGGTGACCGCCATCCTACCTATACTTACATAGTATATACAGGTTCTGATTTTACTGCAAGTTTACACATCACTGAGTGGGAAACATTCAAAGGTTACACGAGCAGAGCATAAACTCATGTCCCAACCTTCTCTAAATTCACCCTAATATTTACTTGTGTATTTTTTGTCAACTCCAGTGATCACTTTGGCAGATTCTATAGCATTCTGCTAGACCAAGCTTCACATATTTTCTACAAAGCAGCACTAATAGAAGGCTAATACCGGCTCAAGTTTTATGGTCTCTGGATTATTTCCTTTCCATTCCAAACAGGCAATCATCTACTGCTGAATGAACCACATATTAAAAAGACAAAAATTGTGCATACTATATATAAGCTACATACAGAACCAACAGTACTAGTACTGCAAAACAAAGCATTCAAAACTAGGAAGCAGTAGACAGAAAAATTATGTGATCAAACACTATTTTTTTCCCTCTCAGAATCTCATGGATAATCAATTATGAGATGTGCAGCCCTAAAGTTTAATACAGCAAACTTCTCACTGCTCTGTAGGCTTCTACATGACATACATTCTTGTGCTTTTGAAACCAGGGGTCATTACACATTTCAAGGTGAAAATACCAGATTGTACAGAGACAATAGTTAAACACTAAATGTCTCAACATCTCCTGAAACTGTTTGGCTGATTTGACATATCCAAAATCCAATTCTCCAGATTTCTCTGTATAGCACTTTTAATAATCAATGAACAGCCGCTTTGTCTTCAGCTGGAGCCATTAGTACTCTGTACTTCAGCAAAAGAAGATTAAGTCAAGTGCTTAAGCTTTGGTAACTCTTAAAAATGTCTGTTGGTTATCAACTATAAAAACCATCTTGATTAGATGACTGTTTCTATACCATCTAGCACACAGTAACTCTGGTAGAGGCTGCGAGGGCTCCTCTCCTACAGAAGAGCTCATAAAAGGGTCTAGGGTATATTAGCATCTTAAGTAAAAATTCAGTCTCAAGTAAGCCAATGTGATCCTCTTGGAAAAACAGCAGTTCTCCCTTTAGGTTTCAAGCTCATTGCACAGAGCCAAACAAATCTAGTTGCATTTCAGCTTTTGTGTCTTGGTATTTTAGGAAAATGCTAGCATTTCTAGAACACTCAAAAAAACCCTCAGCTACCCACGAACCAAACAAACATGCTTTAAAACCTTCATTTAGTCCATGACAGTTTGACAGTAGCATAGCAGTCATTACAACTCTGTGAAACCCTTTGGCAGCTGGGAAAACCACCCTCACTAGCTGCTCATTATGTCGCTTTGCAAACTAGAGCACTTCTACCACACAAGCTACTGACTGGGTGTCATCTTGCAAACATATGTCTTTTCTTAAATCTGAAAAAAACTGGAAGCAATGATATGCTCCTAGTCACATTCCCTCTCTGACAAGTCATTCAGATGTGTTTGCTAAAATCTTCCACAATCATTATCTACCTTACTAAAAGACAATATTTATGTTTCATTTTTAGTGGTGTATTTGCCATTTTTTTCTTTTTTTAAAAAGGCAACAGAAATTAACATTATGCCTTCAAAATATGAAGCTGTAGTAGTGTGGACAAAGCATGTTTATTTGGAACCCATCAATAGACTATAGGTCCATATTTCAGATGCAAATAAATAGGCTTTTTTATTTTTACTTGTGTGGGTTTTTGTGGGTTTTTTTGGTTGTTTTTTTTTTTTTTTTTTCCCAAGGGAACATGAAGGTATTGGTAAAGTAAGAAAAAAAGTGTGAAAATTCAGACAGAGTAATTTCTGATGGAAGACACTGTGAAGATTGAGTTTTTTTAAAGACTAGATTAACATACAACCACAAGTTGCCAAGTCAGAAACAGCACTGTTTGTTCTAAGATTATTAACCATTTTGCTTTGTAAATAAAAATAAGTTACAGTATTAAGTTTCAAAAGGTTAAATTTTGAGAGGCACATATGTAAGTGAAATACTCTGTTTCAAAAGCAGATCAGAGAATACAAGGCAGAAACAGATCAGAATTAGGTTTAGGGAATGCTGTTAAGAGAGTCATGAAAGTCACTGTTCTCATCATTTGGAACACATGGAAATAACCGTATTTGAATTCCAGACCTCAGCTAGAATCCAGCATCATGTGCATGCCTAGCATCTCAAGCAGCAAATCAATACAGATCTTCACACAGAAAGACTAAAGTCACAGTCCAACTTCATCTCATCTGCAGTCCAGAATATATTTTCATGATTTTTTCAGTCTTCTAAAGTATCTTTATTTGAATGGAAAAGATAAAATAATGAAAAAAGGTTATTTCCTTAAATGCCTACCCCAAAATTCCTGGCCTTAAGAAACTGTCTGAAAGCTCTAAACTACCACACTATGAACTTTTATTTATTTTATCAGAATTGAAATGGATATTTAAAAAGCAACATCTGTCCTTGAAGTCTGGACTTTGGATATCTGCATTTGTTTTGGATATTCTTTACATTTATATCCGTGTATTTAATAACTCAAACTCTAGGTAATTAGTAATCTTATGATAAATGGCTTGATTGTCTCACAAAATTTCTAGTCATATTGCAGTGTATTTCTGAAGTTATGAATGACTGAAAAAAAACTGAAAGGAGAAATTTAAAAGTACAAAGTCTTGAAGCCAGCAGTGACTACTGCAACTGCTCATATTATAACAAGATATCTTTTTTTTACTTGGGCACTGCACAGACTAATAAATTAAGCAGCCTTAACTTTCATTGCTGTTGTTTCACTAGTTCTTAAGGAGAAAAAGAAAAGAAAAGGAAATTATAGCAAAACAAGTAAGAAATTACTTTCATCTATAAAATTATTTCATTTGTGAAAGTGTCAGACTGAGACTTACTCCTGAGTGGGCTTACAGAAGTCTACTGAAGGCACTGGCTATCAGTTTGATCAACATAATCTATCTGTATGCCAAATCCTGGTCAGTGGGTACTCATCCCTCAACTCCCAAATAACCAATGATGGTTCATCAAACTGGCGGTTAACAATTGATGAAGGGAAGTCTTTAGAATGCACTCAAGATAGCCTAAAGCCTTTTAAAAAAAGATCTTTCTGATAAAGTTGAACTCAATACCATGGCTGTGTGATATGATTTGATGGTCACTGTACCTATAATTTAATCATTCCTAACTTCCTGTAGAAATGGTGCCCTAAAGCAAAACTCTTCTTTTCACAGTGAGACGAAGTCTAAAAACAGCCAGGAGTTTCCTAAACAGTTTTTGATTCAGTCAGAATAAAATAAGCAAATTTAAAAGCAGCAGCACATTTTAATTAAAATATTATTTAATATTTGATACAGATTTTATTAGTAAATAAGATTATATATTAGTATTTGTGGTTGTCCTGGTTTTGTTAAAAAACAAGTTTCTCTTTGAGTGAATTTTGCCTGTCAGCTAAAGCCTTCATATTAGCTCCATTTTCCTGGAGAACCAGACACATATTTTGGTAAACCTAGCAATGGAATGCAAACTTATTGATAAGCACGGATGGACATCTCGCGAGAGGGGCAACGAGAAACCGGTGACCAACTGTGTATAACATTCCATTCACGTGAATACTTCATATAAAAGTGGGAGATCACGAGGATCTCGTCCCTTTTCCTTCCCTTTTTTCCTCATGGCTGACATTAGGAGAGGACGTTGCTGGTCGTCCCTGTGAACTGAGGCCTAGTGAGAGACTGAATCCAGCTCCGGTTGGCTACAGAGTCTAATCCAGGACTTTGGGTGCTGGCTCTGCAATTGCTGAGACTTACAAGATTGGTTTTGTATATTTTGTATTATTTTCTCTATTCTTATTAGTAGCATTAGTAAAACATCTGTAACTTTTCCAACTCTCTTCTCTCTGTCCTTCTTTCCCTCCCGATCGCCTGTCCTGAGTGGGAAGGGGGGAGAGGGAGGGGCAAAAAGGGGGAAGTGGGGGGGAGAGGAGGTTAACAATACATCTGCCAGGGTTTGATTGTCACCCCGCAATCTTAACCCTCGACAGTGGTATAAATGCATTTTTTTTCAATCTAGTTCTTAAGGATTAAAAGTAGGTTATGAACAGACTGTGACAAGAGATAATTAGTCCTCTATACTTCCCAGTTCTCCAGAGTTGCATATTAAAAAGCTGTCTTCTCCCTCCAGACTTCTGTTTGTACAATTACATCTAATTCTCATTCTGCAAGTCCCTTCAGTCCCAGCCACCAAGGAAACAACCATTTCTTAAACTTGCAAAAAGCTCATTGACTAGAATTCTTTCAGTCACGTACACAATCCTAGTAAGCTACAGTTATCGTTCGGGCTGATTATCTGCAGTTTCTGACTGTCGAAAAAACAGTGACTTTTTTTTCTTTGTCCAATTGTCACTCAATTCTGCAACATGTTTGAGCTTTTGCATTCAGAAGAGAAAGTACGAGTAACTTGTGGAAATGCCTCAGAAGTCTGAAGAAATCCAGCACAGATTTCTTTCTTGCCAATGGCATAAAGTACAAAAGCTCAAAGAAAAGATAACATCAATAAGATATGTACAAGAACTGACCCTCATTTGCTATTGTTGCCTATATCATTCCAAAGCAAAATTCAATGAAAGATTTCTCTCTATTCCTTCTAACATGAGGAGCAATTCCTTCCATCACAAGAACAAACTTAAAATTGTTTTCCCCCACATTTCAAAATCATTCCCCCTGTTTTCTTCCCAGAGTGAGGAAACGGGGACCTGGCAGGGAAAAGGACACTAAATAACACATCCCTCAACCCTTACTATAGTAGAAGCTTGTGTTACTGCTGCTCTGCAATGCTCCAAGGTAGTTTGAACTACTGCTGTTCAGACCACATGGTCCTATAAGCAGAGTAAGGTCCTGGCAAGCAACTTCCAGAATCTCCTAAAGCAACTTTCCAACAATAAGACAAATGAGACTGAGGATTAAGATGGGGCGAATAGGTACACTCTGACTTATTTAGGTATTAAAGAATAAGGACCAGATACATGAACTATCTTATTATGCCACATGAATTTCAGAAAAACTATTTCCAGTCTGCTTCACATGATGGTTGCAAGCTTTGCTTTCTATCAACTCAAGCTTTGAGTATGAACACCAATTTTTGTAGTATTTCACATTTTTTCAGAGCAGTTTCAACTAAACACTTATGTAATGTGGAGTCTACATGAATTCTAGAACTTTGAGTCTTCCCACTGTGGTTGTGCCACTGCTGCCTCTTGTAACCTTCACACCTGCCGTGATTCTCCAACCTCAGCTACCTGTGATACAAAGAGATGCTCTGAGAAGAAAGTGCTAATAACCCAGACTTATGTTGCCACCTCCAGGATTAATTTTAGATAAAGGGGGTGGGGGGGGTGGAGCGGAAGCCTCGCTGAAAATCAACAAAAGCAGCTAAAACTGGGGAAGGTTTAAATGTCCACTTGCTGCTCAAGGCTTGCCAGATGTCAAAATCTCAGATAAGTTGAGGTTTGACTTCTCAGAACTGCATTTCCTCCTTTTTGCCCATATTTCCTCTTTCTTTCCTTCGACAATGCTGCTTTATCACCACCTGGGATCCAAGAAGCTGCAAACAGGGAGAAGCTGCACAGTTCCCAGCTTCTCCAGTTGCCAAACAGGACAAGGGAATGTTGGTGGCCCTAAACACACAGCAATCTCACCAAAAAGCAATTTGTTCTGTTTTTTGAGGCACAGTATAATGTTTTGACATCAAATTAGAAAACATGAAGAGAAGCTTTCAGATACAGAGGCAAACTGCCCGAAAGTCTAACAACATACTGTTTTTTTTTCCCAGAGCCCTTCCCAATAGTTCAAATAACAAATCATTTGCATCATCTGTCTGCTTAAATCAGCATCTACTGCACTGTCCATAAAAACTTGCCAGAATCAGTCTCATTGCTTGACAGATAAAAATGTACTAAATATATATCACTTTATTAAGTTTTATTCACACATTGTTCAAAATATAGTTTTGTTTAAGTAATATTTTTTCTTTCTCCATAAAAGTTGTCTTTATCTACTGAATAGTAAAACAAAAATCAAATACTAAAAAAAAAGAGATACTCTGAAAATTCAGACTAAGGTATGTTGTATCTTTCCAAGAAGAAAGCCTAGACAAAGAAGTTTTCTAGTGTCCCCTTCTCTGTCCCACCCCCCCCCCAAAAAAAAAAAAAAAAAAAATTGCTTTGGGTGGTTCTTTTTCCATGTGTAAGACACCATAAAGTGCTATAAGCCTGGAGACTGTATGTTTTCCAAACATACCACTGAGTGCATTAATAAAATTGCTGCTTACAGGCAGAGTGCCTTGCCTTTCAGTTTTGCATCTAGTTTTCCATTATATTTACTTTTCACAGAACCACCTAAGTACATGCAAGTAATAGTTTGTATGCCTCTTCAAACTCTTTAAGCCCCCATCATACTATATACATCACAGCCCTTATAGTTTGTTGACACTCATTTTTCATTCCTAACAAATTTTTTAAAACTAGAAAGATAGAAGAATTGCAGATATAAATTAATTGCTTGCTGAAAGTTCCCTTCATATATTACAGTAATACGGTTTAAGATACTGATGCCAAAGCAACTGCTTTTCCTATTGGGACAGTTACAGAGACAGATACAGTTAACAGTGGAAAGAATTGCAGGCTTCATTTTGTAGCTAGAGAGAAAGATTCTGCCTAACTGCAAATATTTGGAAAGGAATCTTATTAAAGACATATTCACTTCCAGAACGATGACTGAACTTCCAGGTTTTGTTGGAATTGCCTTTTACTATTCTGTATTGCAAAGCAGCCAACTTAGAAACTTTTTGCACCTCCATCTTCCTGCCTACAGTCAGCTGCATCAGAAGACTCTGGATATACTTCTAGTCAAATACAGCAATCTGAGTTGTGTATATGTTTTTAGTTTAAACCTAGTTGAGACAACAGGATGGTGCACTGACAGATCTATCTGGGCACTACTGCTACAGAGGAAGGTAATAGGTATTCCAGTCAGGTCCCAGAGATGACTTCCTTATAACCCAGGGACCAAAGTCTTCATCAAGGACCTCTCAACCAGTGCAGAGCTTCTGCTGATCCTGGCCTAGAGCATTACACATTAGTAGTTCAGCTTGCCCTGGGATGGTAGAGCCTCCCCTCTTAACTGGAAGGAGTTTAGTGACTGAGAATTTCAGCCCATCATAGCACGTGCCCTTCTGTATTAGTCTGGATATCTGCAGCTTCAATCTTCTCTGCTCCTTTTTCCTTAAAAAGCAGCAGCATCCCACACAGGCTTTGTTCAACAGGATACTGTAAATAGCCTTGTAAGCATTTACGCACACTTCAGAAAATCCCACTTCAATCTTGTTTAGAAATCAAATCAGGGCTCAAGATACAGACCACAGTGAATATCTGTGTGGGTGGCTTCAGACACTCCTTTTATCACATTCTGGTCACTTCAGCACCCACAGCTATGGAGAACAAGTTAAAGTCAATACCCCAAAAGTACTTCTCAGCTTACTGAGTGGAATTTGGCGTAATTCCCGTACAAGTTAACAGATGTGCATCCGCATGCAGAGAGTACACTAGAAATTACCTCACCACCCTGAAAACAATGTTTGAACTTCACAGCAAGTGTCCTGAGGGGCAGGAAGAGGCTCTGGAAAACTAAAGTTTTAATTTGTTACCCAGTAACTCACATAAAAAGTATGGTATTAAGAAATTATTCTCCATAACTTGACAGGCTTCAGATTCTGGAACAAATTAGCCAATGACTTTTAAGACCCTACAGGCTAAGAGGACCCCGTGGTAACGGGGCAGAGTGTCTACTGGAGCTTTTAAAGTGACTTATAAAACTGTGCTGTTTTCTTGATTTTGTACTGAATCAATGACCTACAATATAGCAGATGAAACTCCTACTAAGGAAAATACTTTGCACAGAGCAGATACAAGAAAGGACTCTGTTACATCTGTTTAATACAAAATCCATAGCTTTTGCTAATACAATGGCCTAAATCACAACAGTAGTGGGCAAATTATTCTATATTCTTATGACTCAAACTTTCAGATGGACACAATTTTACAAAAAACTTCACACTCACATGTGGCGTGGTAACACCAAACTGCAGTACAAGCAACTAAAAAAGTCTGGTAGACTTTGATGACTTCAGATTACAAAGAAATTAAAAACCAAACACATATGCAAACCAAACCAACAAGACTCCTAGAAACGCATCTCTGGGGGAAGTACAGGGAGTGACTAAAGGAGCGGCCAGGCAGGAAGAAAAACAAGTAAGTGGGCCAATGGCTGCAAGCCCAAGTTACCATCGTACATTATTTTAACTGAAACCAGCTATCTAAATCCTGTCCATTCAGCAACAACTAAACTCAGTATCTCAATCTATGAACTACTCTACTAACAGTGTATAACCCACAGCATATTTACTCAGCAGAAACCACATATCCAGACTTTCTTGTGTTTTTTCACTGCAAGTGCAATAATTACTATGAAGGTATGTTTTTAGATGCTGATGTTTTACAGAAGTAAGTGTCTTGCTGAACTGGGACCCAGCACTTGTGTTGTGCATTTACCCTCAATTTCTTTTCCACTATGTTTATTCTCCAGCTCCACTTTGAATTTGTACAATGATGGCATTTCTCAAACAGCCTTTTTTTTTTTCTTTCAACCATTGATTTATTGCAGTTACCCACTGAGCTTGCTTCACTTTGTGAACAAGATGCAGGTAATGAAAGTGCCTAGAAACTAAAGTATGTGTGTAGTTTTCTAGCTTTACTATTCTTACTTACAAAACGACACATCAAAAGGCCCTACCATAATAAACTAAGAGCAAACAGCCACAGGCAACACCAGAAGAATGAGAGAAAAACACCGAATAATTGGCTACAAGTCTAAAAAATATGGAAAAATAAACAGGAAGAAAACACATAGTAGACCACTCAAAGCAACAAATAGCTATATTTTGGTTCCATTCTCTTTAGACAGAAAAACAGGAAAAAAAAATCCAATTCAATTCCACTCTCCCTGTCTCCTTGGCTGCACATTCCAAAATAATCAACATGATCCTGATTTCACTGATGGCACAGTGTGATTTTTTTGGGAAATAAATCATTAGCTGCTCAAAATCTACAAGAGTAGTTCAGTGAACTACATGATATATGTATCTTCCATTGCCAAACTACAGTGTTGTAAAGAAAAAGTGAAATAAAAGTATTTATGGTATTAACTGAGGAAAGGCAGCCTTCTACTACTGCTATGGAAACACACAAAAAAAAGCCTCCACAACAAACTCTGGAACTCTTGCATATTTGTTAATACAGACACTTTATATTAAACATATATTCAAGACCAATATGAAATGATTATAACATTACTGAAATTAACAGCAAAGTAAATGTATACTTCATGTTATGAGAAATAATTTTCAAAGCTCCAGGATTATAGCACGCCATCGTTGCACCTGAATGCATTTCAGTAGAACCATTGAAATGGTTTTCTTTGTTATTATCACTGTTATTTTTTTTAAACACAGCAAGTATCAACTGCTGATTGATTGGGTCAGTACCCTCTGAAAAGCAAAACCAATATGCAGAAAGACCTTTGGGAATGTTCTTCAACTGTGTAAAGTTACATAATTTCTCAAGCTTTGAATAGACACCTAAATTTGTGTATTTTAGCTTCACAGATTTTGCCCATGTTATAAACAGCTGCTCATTTATCTTGGCTAATGCTTGGATCCCAGGTATGTTCACAGATCAAATATATCCTGTAGGAATGTATCCCCCATTAGACTTCATAAAAACATGTTTGAACTTTAAGAAAAGTTTTCAACCTATATTCTACATCACAAATTTCACATTTCTGGTAGACTAGATTTTATTTGCAGGTGCTATGTGCAAATAACTTTCAGTTAGTGCATGTCAGGGGTGTCAAACTCATTTTCACCAGGGGCTACATCAGCGTTGCAATTGCCTTCAAAGGGCCGAAAGTAATTTTAGGACTGTACAAATGTAGGAGTAGTTACATTTGTACAGTCCTAAAATTACACTCGGCCCTTTGAAGGCAACCGTGAGGCTGATGTGGCTCTCGGTGAAAAATAAGTTTGACACCCCTGCTGTATGCAGTATCTTAATTTACATGACATATGAAATACTGCATACAGTTCTTTTTATTAATATAAAATATATAACTGTAGGGGTCCAGACCAGAAACTAAGAAGTAAATACTTAGCATCTGAATTGTTACTGGTATTACTACTATCAAAATCCTCTGCAAAGCACTGAATCTCAGAGCAACTCTTTAAAATGTGCTTCTTCTAACTCAAGTAGTTTTATTGAAATAAAACTAGTCTCATCTGCCATTAGACAACCATGCAATTTTAAAATTTGCCTCAAATGATAGTTTTCTCATATTTATTGTTCTTTGGGAAAACTCTCCAAAACATCTGTTGTCTCTCTTTATCAAGGATATGTCTGCCATTTCCTTCCATAGAGCCTTCCTAGCCATTAAAGAAGAAAAAAACTCAGGAACTGGTAACAAATTATTGTGCTGAGTAAAACATCAATCAGGTTTAAGAGTAACAGAGAAAGGAAAGCATGCACACTCTTAGCAAACAATTATAGTAGTTTTTATTTCTCCAAATTAATCACTCTCCTTAAATCAATCATAGAATAGAATCATAGGGAGTTGGAAGAGACCCACCAGGATCATCGAGTCCAACTCCTCTCCCTGAATGTGACAACCCCACAGTTCACACCATGTGTCTGAGGGCATTGTCCTGTCTCTTCTTGAACACTGTCAGGCTCGGGGCTGTGACACCTCCCTGGGGAGCCTGTTCCAGTGTCCACCACCCTCTGGGGGAAGAACCTATTCCTAATGTCCAACCTAAACCTCCCCTGGCACATCTTCCTGCCATTCCCTCGGGTTTTGTCACTGGTCGCTAGAGAGAAGAGATCAGCACCTGACCCTCCTCCTCCCCTTGTGAGGAAGCTGTAGCCGCCATGAGGTCTCCCCTCCATCTCCTTCGAGCTGAACAAACCAATTGACTTCAGCCACTCCTCATATGGCTTCCCCTCCAAACCCTTCACCAACTTCATAGCCCTCTTCTGGACACTCTCCAGTAGCTTTATATCCTTTTTAAGCCTGTGTTGCCCAGAACTGCACACAGTGCACCAGGTGAGGCTGCACCAGTGCAGAGCGGAACAATCACCTCCCTCTCCCAGCTGGCAATGCTGTGCTTGATGCACCCCAGGGCACGGTTGGCCCTCTTGGCTGCCAGGGCACACTGTTGGCTCATGTTCAACTTGCCCAGGTCCCTCTCTGCAGTGCTGCTCTCCAGCATCTCATTCCCCAGTCTGTGTGTACAACCAGGGTTGCTGTGTCCCAGATGCAAAATCCAGCACTTGCCCTTGTTGAACTTCATGCAATTGGCGGTTGCCCAGTTCTCCAATTTGTCCAGATCCCTCTGCAGGGCCTCTCTGCCCCCAAGACTGTTGACAGCTCCATTTTTTGTCATCAGCAAACTTACTTAGTATGCCCTCAACTCTTGTGTTTAAGTCATTTATAAAGACATTGAAGAGCACTGGCCCTAAGGTAGATCCCTGTGGGACCCTTCTAGTGACTGATCACCTGCCCGACATAACCCCATTTACTAGAACCCTTTGAGCCCAGCCCATCAGCCAGTTTCTCACCTGCTGCTGTGTGTTTACCCAGCTGTATGCTGGACATCTTGTCCAGTAGGATACTGCGAGAGACAGTATCAAAGGCTTTACTTAAATCCAAAAAGATCATGCTGACAGGCTTCCTTTGGTCAACTGAGTAACCTTGTCATAGAGACAAAAGTAAGTTTGTTAAGCAGGACCTTCCGCTTGTGAATCCACAGTTACTGGGACCAATGACTGCTTTGTCATTCAGGTTTTTCTCCAATAGCTCCCAGAACAATCTTCTCCATGATTTTGCCAGGTACAGAAGTGAGGTTGACAGGCCTGTAGTTGCTGGGGTCATCCCTGTTGCCCTTCTTGTAGATTGGGACAATGTTTGCCAGCTTCCAGTCTTCCAGGATCTCTCCAGATTCCCAAGAGCATTGAAAAATCAGAGAGAGGTTGCGCTATGATGTCAGCCAGTTCTTCAAGCACCCTTTAACAAATCCCATCAGGTCCCAACAACTTGTAGGGATCTAGCTGGAGCAGCAGATCCCATACAAGTTCTGGATTGATTGGGAGTTTATCGTTCCTGCAGCCATGGTTTTCCAGCCCAGGGTTATGGGGCCCCCAAGTCCAACATCGGTGTTGGACACTGATGCAAAGAAACCATCAAACGGCTCAGCTTTGCCTGTGTCCCTGTTAATAAGGTGATCATGCTCATCAATTTATGGACCAATGTTGTTTCTAGTTTGTCTTTTGCCATTAATATATTTTTAAAAGCCTTTTTTTTTCCTTCACAGTATCGGTCAGCTTCAATTCTAGTTGAGCTTTGGCAGCATTAATTCCCTTCCTACAATGGCGAGCAGCATCTCTGTAGTCCTCCCATGTTGCCTGACCTTGCTTCCACTAACAATGTAATTTCCTTTTCCACTGTATTTCAAGAAGATCCCTGCTCAACCAAGCTGGCTTTTTACCTCACCTGCTAGATTTCTGGCATTTTGGAATTGCCTGCTCCTGTGTTCTTAGTAGGTGGTACTTAAAAAAATGACCAACACTGATGGACCCCAACAGCTTCAAAAGCTTCTTCCCAGGGAATCTTACTAAGTGTTTCTCTGAGCAGCCTGAAGTCTGCTCTTCTCATATGTAGCGTTAAGGTCTTGCTGGAAGTTTTCCTCCCATTAACAATGATTTTAAACCTGACTTCTTTGTGGTTGCTGTGGTCAAAGGAGCCACCAGTCGCCACATCTCCCACAAAACCCTCTCTGTTGGTGAGAATCAAATCTAGGAAGGCACCTTTCCTGGTTGGTTCCCTTAGTACCTGCACCAAGAGGTTATCGTTCAGATGCTTCAACTGGCTGTTGCTGCCAGTTGTATGATAATCACAGTTGACATCTGTCAAGTTGAAGTCCCCCATATGGACAAGGGCAGATGATCTGGAGGTTTCACTTAGTTCCTTAAAGAATAACTCATCAGTGTCATTATCCTGGCTGGGTGGCTTATAGTAGACACCCACAATGACTTCCACTTTGTCTAACCCTTAATCCTTCCCCAGAAGCTCTGAACTTTGCCATTGTCAACTGCCAGCTCCATGTACTCCAGTCCCTCTGCTACACACAGTGCCACCCCCCCTTCCCCCCCCCCCCCCCACCTATCTGTTCTGAATACCCTGTAACTTTCCATCATGGTGCACCAGTCACGGGATTCACCTCACCAGATTTCACTAATGCCAGTTAAATCCTATCCCTGGGACCAGGCCGAGATTTCTAGTTCATCTTGCTTGTTCCTCATGCTGTGTGGATTAGCGTAGAAGCACTTCAAGTGTGGTTGATTCTGTCCTTCACTTCGTGGCGCAGTCTAAGGAATCTCCCTGCCAAGTGCCTTCTCAGGCTTTGGTGTGCTATCCCACTGCTCGTCACTGGCCTGCCTGCTACCACCCCCTTCCCACTTCAAATCTAGTTTAAAGCCCTATCAATCACTCTTGCTAGCCTCTGGGCAAACACCCATTTCTTCTCCTCTGAGAGATACATTCTGTGGGGTGTTAAGAGACATGGCAAAGGACTGACCTTCCCATGGTCAAAAAAACCACAAGTTCCATTGATGACACCAGTCGCTTAGCCATGTGTTGATTTGCTGGACCTGTCTGTTCAACTTTGTATTCCTGCCTGCAACTGAAAGGGTGGAGGACAAAAATCACTTGAGCACCTGAGCCATTGACCAGCTGCCTCAAAGCTCTGAAATTCTGTTTTATTTCCTTAATACTACTTTTGCCTATCTCTTCCCTGTTGACACTAAAAACCAATAGCAGGTAATAGTTATAGGACCTTACTAGCCAGGGGAGTTGTTGAGCCACATCTCTTACCTTGGCCCCAGGGAGGCGGCAGACTTCCCTGTGGTTTGGGTCAGATGGGGATATCGGGCCCTCTTTTCCCTTAAGAAGAGAGTTGCCTATGACAATCACCCTTCTTTTTCTCTTTACATGTGAGGTTTTAATGTGTTTGCTGGGTTTCATACGGGGTGTGGGCTACTCTGAGGACCCCTCCTTCCCAAAAGGGTCTTCACCAGCAGTATCAGCTGCTTGCCCATCCAATTCCAGGGCCTCATACCTGTTGTATACAGGCACCTGAGAAGGTGGGGCAGGCTGAGGGTGTGTTCCCCTGCCACCCTGAGCTGTAACCCATTTCCGTTCTCCTCCATCTTCTGAGTCGCCTCTTACAGCCTGGTGCCACAGCAATCAAGCAATGACATACACCTCCTTGAACAGTAATTTTTAAAGGTACTCCACCAAACAAAGGTCCATCAGAGAACATTTTGTGGTAAGAGAGAATTGTGCACAGGTAGGTCTTACTTTGATATGCAACTAGGAAATAGCTGAAGGACTTTGGCAACAGCTTCCATATCCCAGAACATAAACTACATAACTAGCACAAGCTTAAGGTAAAGATCACCTCTGCAAATTGGAAGTTTACCTAAGCCACGTCTTCAAAATATTACATAAAGGGCTAACTTTCCAAAGTCATGTGAAGAAGTGACTTATGATGTTGTACTTAAACAAAAGAGTATTTTGAAAAGGTGCATTTTCAGAGTGCTCAACTGAACAAAAGCTGAATATCTACAATCACAGACACAAGACATCACAGTGAAATTAAACATATGGAAATACCCAATATATTGTCAGAAAAGCCAAAAGCTACTGGGGCAGATGGCTGGCTTTCTGCGGCTTTCTTCCATGAACTCTTGCTAAGTCAGTTACGACACATATTTTTGAAGTGTCTGTATTTGTGCTTCCCCATAACTAATTGTAAGAAATCTCAGAGAAATTGTTTGCAGTTCTCTTCATCAAGGATTTTATTGACTTCAAAGATTTTCAGCAGGTTCATTACATCTACTAGATTTAATGTGATTAGGTATAGATTTAACCTAGTTAAATCTAGAAGATTTAATCTATGTTATTTAATATGGTGTAGTATAATAAATAGCAGGTGATCAAAGCAGTTTTCAGTCAATATGCTATTTCTATTTCCTAAAGGGTTCACTGAAATAGGTAATTTCCAGGCAGAAAAACACAATTAAAAATACACCAAAGGATAAAGTTTACCTTATTATTTATGATGCAATGTTTGGATTCATCTAAGTGAACCATCTTCCTCATTATGTTTGTGTGTGGGCATGTGTACAAAGGTAAGACTAAATGCCACTGCCTTCTCACCAGCTCTTTTTTCAGTTTGTATTCTTCTCCATTTGAAGAAGGTCTATTGATTTGTGTATTTTAAAATGCATATTTCCTTACGATATAGTATTAATTACTGATATTTCCTAGGCATACTTCGTACAGGAATATACTCCAGGTAGTCTGTATAGGCTCCAAATTTTCTGCACAGTAAGGTGAAAGAATATGCTTTTCTCTGTATTCATAACCCAATTAAATAAAATTTGGCTTCAGATTTAATCTTTCAGCTGTGAAGCTCAATGTGCCCCGGCTATTACTTAAGACATGAAATTTCAAAACAAATAAAAACTGGGAAATAGGTTTAAGACACAACTGAGGACTCACACTTAATGAGAAAAATAGATACTGTACAGGCACAGAAAAGTCAAAAAAAAAAAAGAATCTAGAAATAAGTCATACACATTTTAAATAGAAAATAGTATCTTAAAAACATGTTAATGTTCTACTATGCTACTGCAGCATTATTTTTCATTTGCAGTAACATTTCACTGCTTATCGTAGCTTTTGATTTATGAAAATATTTCCTCTGAAAATTACTGCAAAAAATACAAAGGGAGTCTTCTTCATGAATTTATTTTAGAGCACAAAAGTGAGTGACTTATTTATTTGCATGTTATAGATCCTGTACTATACACATTGTACTACTCTATTGTGAGGGACAATATCCTTTTCATTTCATTTCATAAAACTGAACAAAAACAACTGTTAATATTCCATACAAATTCCCTCCAGAAACTCATTACCACCTTAGAGACAGGTTATTAGTTAAAATTGAAAGAAAAAAACCAAATCTGTTACCAGTAATTGCAACAATCACTAGCACTGTCTTCACTAAACATTAAGATCATAATTTCCTTTAAATTTTTATGAAACAGGATTGCTAAAACCCATGTAATGTGAGTATGTTCCATAGTAATATTTTCACATTCTACCTCTGACAGGATTCAGTGTTTGTGCCTCTGCAGATTAACAGTTTGCAAAGAGTTGATTTGGGATGTATTTATGTTAGATCTGCCCAAGGAGACAACAGTTTCCAAAGAAAATCAGAACAAAGGAAATAACCCACTGGTAGAAATACTAAGAACACCTAAACAGATTAAAAAAAGTCTCTTATACTTTTTTGATTTTCCATATTACTGCCACTGTGTTGCTCCACTTGGTGAAAAAAAATAAACAAACACCAAACTAAAAAAAAAAAACCCTAACCAAACAACAATCCACAATTATTTTCTCCTCTTCAGCTTGGCTTGCAATTAAAGTACTTTTCAGGTTGACAGACATTCACTAAATCCTTGTAAGCACTGTGATCCTACCAAAATGCAACCAGAGCAGAGAAGGAAAACTAACAGACCCAGAGGCCATGAAATAATTTTTGACACATTAAGTGATACCTTACGAAGTCAGACCTCAAGTCATAGCTGAAATGTAAAGTGAAGCCAAGAGAAGAAAGAGATTTCGGTCTGAAAACATTTTGAAGTTTCATTTTTAGGTCCCAGTTCAATACTGAAGTGTTATTTAACAAGTTTGTGTAGACTGCACTAATTTTTCCATCGTCTGTAAATGTCAACAATAGAAGCTACTACATTCCAATTTCCCTCTACCAAGCACCAATTATCAAGTCACAAATGATGTCAGAACTTTCCAAAAGTTATTTTTGTACTATACATTAGTGGTCACCATTCAAGATAGTCAGAGGCATTCAGTAGTATAGCATGGAAGTGCTATAGTGTGCACTTCTTTCAACTGCCAAAGACAATTTTGACGCTGCCTAGCAGATTTTACTGATATGTCGTTTTTTTCTGAAACATTAAAACCAGCAAGTCTCTCCCTCTTCCAATAAGATGCAACCACAAAAGTCCTTCTTCACAGGGCACAAAATTAGCCACTATTTTCAGCGCTTTCAATATATAGACTAAAATACAAGACCTTGCTTTTTTTAGAGGATGAAGAATGGAATTCAGGTGATAATTAGTGAAGCATTCACCTCAAGAAGTGCAAAAGAAGACATCAACGTCGATGTTTTATGAACTGAGTTGGCCTTTTGAAAGGTTATTAATCATCCCTATACAGGGCCAACTGAGCTAATGACTCAGGTACTCTCAGTTAAGCTCTGTGGACAGGGAATGCATACTAATGTCTGGTTTGAAATCCATCAGCAGATGAGTGTTTGAATACTAGCTGAGTTAAGCTTGGTCTGCTGTGGCACATTTCAGAGAAAAACAGGAAAAGGCAAAACCTGTTCCTGAGAAAACTATAAAATGCACTAAAACTGTTACACATCCAGCCCAAGCATCTGCTTTGCAAAACAAAACAATTAAAAAACGCAGAAAAAAATACGAAAACCTCACCAAACCAGAAATAAAACCACTTCTGTTAAAAGCACTACCGCTTGCAGGTTTTTTTTTTTTGGTTGGTTGGTTGGTTGTTTTTTCACACCATCTGAACAACAGGATTTTATCTGTCCATGTAGATAACTATGAATTATTTGGCTGGAAGTGTGTGTTTTGCATAACTTAATTGGATTAGTTTCCTACCAGAAAACAGCCAATGAAAGGATAAATGAGTTTATGGTACACAAAGGATAACATAAAGGAAAATCATACACAGAGTATTTTCTTTAAAGCAATATCCATAGTGTTCTCAGACACGGTAGACTACTATTAGTCTTTGAGAAGGGAAAACCAATTATTTTTTTTTTGCAAATGTGCTGGTTTGAATGAAAATGGGCTAATTATCTTCACATAGTTAGAGACCTTTCTTTTTCATAGCTAGCATACTCATTATTTGGACTTAGTTTGAGAACAAGCAGGTAAGACCCCAGCACAGAGCTAATGTTTTTAATTGCTCTGGTATGAGAGCCAAGGACATTCTGAGTGCCCTGCCCACAGGTGTGAGACAGTGAGGCAGAGATGGGGCAGAGCTTGGCTGACATCCAGACTGATGAGTAAGACTATTCCATCCCATTAGTGTCATGCTATTTATTTAAGGAGAGTTGGGAACTTCTGGTTTTGGCTCTGCTGATCTCTCTGGTTCTTCCTTCTCTCTCTCTCTCTCTGGGGTAGCTGGGAAGTTTAACTTGGGACATTTAGTTTGGCCTTTTCCCATTTTGTTTTCTGCCTTTTTCCTCTTTTTTTTTTTTTTTTGCTGTTGGGGACCGGATGCTGCTTGCTGGGACTGGGTGGTCAATTGTGGACCGAGTTTGTGAGGAATTGCCTTGAGTATCTTTTATTTCTATTTTTTATATATATACATACACATATACACTAGTAGTGTGTATTTGTTATTTTATTAAACTGTGTTTATCTCAATCCAAGTTTCTTCCTTCCCTTTTGAGTCTTTCCCCTGCTGGGGGGGCAAGGAGGGGTTGAGCGAGTGACTACCGTGGTTGTATTGCTAGCTCAGGTTAAAACACGACAGCAAATTGTGTGTATGAGTGACGTATCTATAGCCAAATTAAAACCAGGTGGAAGGGGAAAAAAAACCCCTGTTCCTAAGATCCTGATTTCCTCTGCCTTCAAAGGTTATAACTAAAGATATGGTTTTGAAGAAGATAAATGCAACAGTTTGACAGATCTAGAAAGGAGAAAAAAAATCAAAGAGAGGATAGGCACGAAACATAAAGGAAGTACAAATCACAAAAATCAAGAACCTTAAATATTTAAAATACTTTCACTATCTAGCAGCAGTTATACAACTAGGACACTCAATAGCTCCAACCTGTGCCAGCAGGTGTGCCCCCTCAGCTTACAGTCCTGCTGCGGTTGTTGGTACAAGAGCTATAATGGAGTGGAGCTACCTGCTGTCTTGGGGGTGGTCATACAGAGGACATTACTATACCACTACTGCAATCAAATTAAAAGAGAGTTATTCCCACAACAGTCACATATCAGGAGAGGAAGAATACAATGCTACAACACTGAAAAAAAGCCCTAATACATGGAAGTATTTGGAGGAGAAATAATTCCCCAAAGAAACACCTAAGAAAAATCTAGGTATGAAGAAATGCTGCAAAGAGCTCCAACATTCTGCATGTCATCAAACGTCTGCTTGCACAAAAATCAGTGTCTTGACATAAAGAGAACTGACAGTACGAGCACCACTGTAACACCCTGACGATTTGTTCCTGCTGTTGTCACTATGTCTTCATTGCACAGTGCAATGAGAGGGATTTATTTTAAAATGGATGAACTGCTCATTACATCTCCCTGTACTTCTGACTGATTTTTAGCTTCTCTGTGTTAAGAAAGGAGGTGCACACCAGCATACGATCAGGCAAGTTTGGTACCTGGCAGGAGTGTTAAGATGAAAAAAAAAGTGCAACAAATTCCAGCAGGTTTTCTAAAAGCATACATCTGAATTTATAATTTGTAAACACAACCAACTAAAAGAGACAGACAACCTGAAAACCGAAATCTGACAATGAAGCTTTCTTGTCTTAGGACATTTTATTTTCTCATGACCGATTTTTTTTTTTTTTCACTCCTTTGCAGTGCATTGGAGGTAACTGTGGATAACCTATACCATGCTGCACGTCTTTACAATATACTCTATAGAAATATGCTTGAAATGGAAAATGCATTTGTTTTCTTCCAGTCAGACACTAGAAGAATCAAACAAGACCAGGTGAAAGTAATGTTTCTGACTTCTTTAAAACAGGAGTCCCTAAATTAAACTACTTACTTCTTGTGTCTACGGTAATCTAGCAAGAAGGTTCAGCACACTTGCTGCAGAAATCATAAGAAAATGGGTAATTTGTGCTCACTTTCTATGAACATCTGTTGCAACACAACCTAAAGCAAAACTAAGGTAAAGAAACACATAAAATAAAACCACATCCAACCAATAGTTACAGAATGAATATATAACAGCCATAACTGAAAAGTAAGATTCAAATATCAACTTTAATAAATAAGATTTTACTGTGGAATCTCCTCATGAGGGAGATTAACCTGGGAAGTTAAAATCAAATACAATATCCTTCACAGTGTGACATTATTACAATCTTGCCACGATTCACTGTCAAATTTTGGAAAAGATAATCAAACTTGTGAGCCAGCAGAGATACTGTCGGCAATACTTATCAGGAGCAAGGATAAAATCAGTTTAGTTTTATTTGATAGGAGCTTCCCTCTCTCACTAAATGTCTTGCATTTACCAGCATCCTAGTTCATATGTAATGTATTCATTATTAAAATAAAGTTAATTCAGGACTAACATATCTCTAAACTCAGTCTTCAGGGGCAAAAATGTCCACTGGTATCAGTGACAACTTTAGGAGGAACCAAGCATGTTTATAACAAGATTTAAGCTAAATCTAGTATTTTCCTCTTCACCAGAAAAGTTTTTTCACTGGTTCCAATTCCATTATGAAGTTATAAAGAAGCTCTTGTTGTACATAGTACTCAGTTGCCAAAACATTTGTGATTTCATGACAGGCTGGAATTATGCTGGAGTTCCTCCACTGCCGCCTGCTTGTCTTTCCCAAAAGGCTAGCCCAGGGGTGGGACTTCGATTTGTCTGGGTTGAACAGCATGAAGCTCCTGTCTCTCCATGCCCCCATCTACAGCCAGCTTATAAGAAGTCCTATATCCTTCCCTGCATATCAATTACTCCCCACCAACTTGGTATCACTTACAAACCTGACAGGAGCATAGCACATCGCATTGTCCCAGCCACAGACAAGGACATGAGCTAGGACTGGCTCCAGGATCAATCTCTGCACCATGCCACCAGCAGCTGTCCAGTTAGGCTCCGAACCACTGAAGAGAAACAGAATCACACCTTTGAGCCCTGTGGTCCTCCCAGCTCTTCCCCTCACCTCACAGTCCACCTCTCCACCTGAAGTACTCTATTGGCCCGTAAGGACAGAAAGGCAAAACACTGAAAGCTGGGCTACACTTCTACATTACTACATTGCCACATGATAACTGAGAGATGCTTTACTTGGTTTATAAGCGCACAGCATTGCCAGCCAGTGAGGGAGGTGATTGTCCTGTTCTACTCTGCACTGGTGCATCCTCACCTGGAGCACTGTGTGCAGTTCTGGCACTACAGTATAAAAGGGATATAAAGCTACTGGAGAGTGTACAGAGGAGGGCTACAAAGTTGGTGAAGGGTTTAGAGGGGAAGCTGTATGAGGAGCGGCTAAAGTCACTGGGTCTGTTTAGCCTGGACGAGACTGAGGGGAGACCTCATGGCAGCTATAGCTTCCTCACAAGGGGAGGAGGAGGGGCAGGCACCAAACTATTCTCTTTAGTGATGACAGAACCTGAGGGAATGGCAAGAAGATGTGCCAGGGGACATCAGGGACATTTAGGTTGGACATCAGCTAAAGGTTCTTCCCCCAGAGGCTGGTGGAACACTGGAAGGGGCTCCCCAGGGAGGTGTCATGGCCCCCCCAGGGAGGTGTCATGGCCCTGAGCCTGACAGTGTTCAAGAACAGACTGGACAATGTCCTCAGACAGTTTATGAGCTGTGGGGTTGTCATATGCAGGGACAGGAGTTGGACTCTGTGATCTTTGTGGGTCCTTTTCAACTCAGGACATTCTATCATTCTATAAATTCCATTACAAGCATCAATACATGTATTTACTGTTGTAATGCAAAACAGTGAGCTATAGATCTTCTGTATTTTGACGTTGGTTTTATATAATACATAATTTTTATCCTCACCAATATTCTACTCTAGCATTACTTAATTATTGAAGGCTCAGGGCCTAACATGTTAAATCAGACCAATTATATAACGCCAAACATACTGTTCAAGAGTTTAGCACTGAGCAGTAATATTCACATCAGCTTATAGTGAAAACTTGAATGAACTCTAAAATCACATAGAAATTATGTATCTATTACTCAGAAATAATTCTATTACGCAACTTAACTGCCCTCTCACTTGGTGTCAGCTTTTTCTTCTGATCAAATTCTATATTCTTAACATTTGAGTCACAGTCATTTTAATGTGCTGTCTCCCCTGTAAAAACTGCAAGCACTTTAAAGCGAGGGGATTAAGTAAAAGAAAAAGCCCACAATATTTCTACCAATTTACCCACTCCTTCACTTCTCCTCATTCAAATTTAATTAATATCAAGAAATAGAAGCATCTCCACATACCAGGACTAACAACTGGAATTTGAACATTTAACTAACCAATTCCTATTTTTCTTATAGGAAATTTATTATTACGTACATTTCTGTATTTGCATTTGCCTTTTTTAAACTTTTGGTGTGGCTATGACTTTTTTGGAGTTTCTTTCTTATTCTCTAGTTCACATACCCATAAACCAGGCAATTCCCATCCTGAAAGCTCCTATGTCTAATCAGATGTATGTACAGTAGAGCATTTGTGCGATTTTCCTGTTCTCTAATACACAGTATTAATATCTTCTAATATTCTAAGCCTCATTGCTTATAAATTTGCTGTTAATAAGTTCTTCCCACTGCATAGTTTAGAGCCAAAAATCACAAGTGTTGGCTTGTCTGCTGCCTATTTTATGAAGGTTATCCTGTAATTACCCCATTAGAGACATCCATAAATACTCATTGATAAAACCAGTTAAATGGTGCAGCAAAGAGGAAAAGATATGTGTTCTCCTTATTGAAAATTGCTTAGTTTAAATGTATCAATGTGTTTCTGAAGGGCTTGAAACTACATTGAAATGTGTTATTCAGGTTGAGAACAGAATGGCCTTGAACTACAGTAGTGGCACTAATAACTCCAGAGCTTTTTCAGTCTCTTTAAGCCTTTACCCTATGTGAAACAAAATTTTTTCAAAGCTTGCTGAAAGTCTTGAGCGTATTAGTAACTAGAGAGCCCAATAATTAGCCATGTTCTCCTCAAAGGACAACAGTCTGCATTTTTAAAATAAAAAAGTCCAATATAAAATGGTTTTATAAAAAAAATTAATAAAAATGCAGTTGCATTTTTTGAATTAACAATAGCTGTAGATAAATCAGGAACGTGGGACTGTGTCCTAAGAGACATATTCACAAAACGCCATCAATATCACTGTAACACATGCACTTGTATTCAGCTTTGGCAATTCAGAAAGTAAATTCTGAACACTGATTCAAAGTTACATAAAAGCACCTTGCTAAGGTATTCAGCTGAAGTACTCCTGCTTATGCTGCATAAATTAAGAAGATACTTAGAGATTTTATCACATTCTATGCTTCTTTGTTGGGAACCTCTATACTTGAGACATACTTGGAAGTGTTCAAATCTATACAGTTAATTATTCTCCCAGTTTTTTAGAGTAACTAGTCTAAGAACAGCCTTCCCAACTTTAGAATCATAAAGTAAATTGTCACTACTTCCTTCACCTGCTATTAGTAACACTACATATTTTCACTGTAGAATAGGAAAGATTACCTGGTAAATCAATTAATGATACACATCTTAAGTTTATGGAAGAAAAAGAAGTTACTTCACAACAACCTTTGAATTTACATTTGCCATTTGATATCAGTATGAACCAAGTACTTACACAATTCAGAACATAATTTACAGATATTTACTTACTAGTTTAAAAACAGTAAGAAAGAAAATGGTATACCTATAGATCGATGAAAGTCATAGCTACATCTTTAATGTAACATTCAGAAATCGCATGATGAGAGCTGGCCAAGAAAACAAGGGTCAAAGCTTCCTAAAGAAAATAATCCTCCTTACAAGTAGCAAGTTTTGTCACTAAAGCTTCAGCAGCTCTTGAAATCACTGGACAAAGATTTACATTACCCAAATGACCCCTCAAAAGGGTCATTTTAGTGAATAAAACTTTTATAATTCCACAAAAACAATATGGCAGTCTTAACTCAGATACTGTGAATACTGTGAAATTATAAGTTTTTCATATATTGGTATGCAACTATTAAAAGCAAAAGTGACTTACTAAAAGACAGCCCATTTTACTCAGAACTTTATCATTTCTTGATGACAAAAGTCTTGAAGTACCTCTAAATGGACTGTGGTATAATAGGCACTGTCCAGTTGGTCTATAAGCTCTCAAGAAGACCCAAGTCCCAATCTAGCCCCAATTTAAACACATGGCCTTTAAGTACACGCATTAGATGATGCAAATCAATACAAAGCCTTGGATGACTGTCCATACTTAAGATATTTCACAGATTAAATAAAAAGCAGGACAAAAGCAAAGCACAAAGAGAAGCCACTTCAGTATATATAATGGTTCCAGCTGGTAGATTCTTATATTTGTTAAGAATGGGGGGAATTGACTGGCTGCACATCTTGGCACCAACCTAGCTGTGTAGATGCACTCACACCTCTATTAAGGGCAACAATAGGTTTGGTTTTTGCTTGAGTTAACAGCAGCTCAATCCAATGAACATGTCTGTTCTCCCTCTCGCCATAACTCCAGTTTCAAACCATCTCTTTCCAGTGTTTCAGATTCACTCCTCTCCAACTGGCTATTAAATTTGTGCTTGTCCCGTGCTTGCTTTGAGCAAGTGTACGTAACGCTACATGCGGCACTGCACGTGGCTACAGCCACTCCAGGCCCGAACCACCTCTCTGCTGCCCAATGCGTGCTGGTCAGCACGGAAGGATTACAGCCGTGCCGACAACACGGCTCCTCCGTTTCTGATATCCTCCTGACGCTGGGAAGGGGGAAGGCAGGGAATAACTACATTCCTGGTCCTAACTTCAGGAAAAGCACAAAGATGATGAAGAGGGAGTAACGACTCAGTTTTTCTTTACAATTTCTCACAGTAACTACAAGGCACCCAATTAAGTTGACAAAAAAAATAGGAAACAAGTGCAACTCAAAATTAAACTGGGAAACTACTGACATAAAACACTAGGAAACCTAGATGAGTTTAAACATCAATTACACAAGCTTACAAAAAAAGACTGCCAAAAAAAAAAGTATAAAATCCAATATCAAGTTCAGTAAGTCTAAGATTTAGGAAGGAGCAAGAAAACATGGGAGTGAGTCTATTAAGATTTGTTTGCCCTTTCCTTGTCTTCGCTCTTCAAAAACTCCATGATTAGCTAGTATCCAAGAAATTGTGGCGAGATGGATCCTTCTCAGTATCGCTGCCACAGACTAACCACTCACAAACAAACTCTTCCTCCCACGTGAGCACTGACTAAGCTATTCAATCAAAACCCACTATAGAATGAAATCAACACGTGCAGAATCCTAATGTTTCTTTGCAGGTTACCAAATGCTTAGCTGACTTCAAGGGAAAACAAAAAAGTACTGTGAGAATTTAGTGCTAGAGTTACGTTATGATTGGACTTGTTCCCCCTGAGGGTCTCTTCCAACTGAAAAGATTCTGTTCTACGATTCTAATTTCTCAGCTGCCTTCCATGAAGTCCTCATAGGACTCCAAAAGGCTGGCCAGCAGGCATGGCCATGCCATGTTCTGGTGCCTGTGACATCAGAGGGGACAAGTCCCCATGGGGCAGTTACCAGGACGCCAGCAGCAGCGCTGCCCCAGTAAAGCCTGGGCCAGTGGTGAGTGTGCAGGCGGGGGGAGGACGGGCTGGACAAGGGCTGGGGCTGAAACGTGGGCCCTTGGGGGTGGGTTCTCACCCTCCATCCACAGTCCAGCTGCTCGTGAGAACTCCTTGGGCAGGGGACAGTGCTGCCCTTGGGGGTGGGCACAAGCCTTGCTACCTCCCAGCTGCCTCGGTACCTCTCCTACCCGCCCCCAGCTCCCTGTGGCCCCCGTCCCACCCAATAATACCTGGTCACCCTCACCCCCATGTAATTGAAACACACCAAATATATTCAGTTTCGGTTTTGGCCCGCCTTGGGTAAGAACTCAGTGTGCGAGTCGCCGAGCTCGGGCCCCATGCATGGGCTGGTATGAATGGCAGTTTGGGAGATTCCAGCTTGTGGGCCTCTACGTCTCTCAGTTTTAATGAAAGGTCTTGTATCTTTTGCCTCCACCTCCTCCATCCCCATCAACACTGTTTTCATCAGAATCCCCAAGGATATCCCCAGATATCCCTGCTCACAGTTTCCTAATTTGCGTGACAATAGGTGGGGTTTTCTCTTGAGTTAACAGCAGCTCAATTCAATGAATGTGTCTGCTCTCCCTCTCGCCGTAAGTCCAGTTTCAAACCTTCTCTTTCCAGTGTTTCAGAGTCACTCCTCTCCAACTGGCTATTGAATTTACGTTGGTCCTGTGGTTGTTTTCAGCGAGCGTACATAATGCTGCATACAGCACTGCACATGCCACTGCACGTGGCTACGGCCACTCCAGGCCCAAACCACCTCCATCCGATTTTATTCTAAACAAATAATACTCTGAGAATTTCTCGTCTTCCTTCTGTCAAGTCCTGAGAGGACTCAAAATTGCTTAAGGAGGATGCTGATCAGAGAAAGCAATACTATGACGAGTCTAAAGAATACTGGTATAAGGAAGGGAAAGTCTCATTTCAAATCCAAGTTTATTTACTTTACTGGGTCAGCTCTACACAGTTTTATGAAGTGGGGCTTCGTAATTCAGAATTGCAGCCCATATATCACTGTTTCTCAACGCATAAGTGTATGTTTGCATTACAAGCCACTGCTCTCTGTCAAGTTCAGTCTTGTAACACTTCCCTTTCCTATCAGAGCCATGTGACAACAGCATGTCAACCTTCTTTAGTCAAGATAAAAGGAGAACAGGACAAGAAGCATTAGTACCACCCATTTTCCCTTAGCAGTTCTCTTCTGCACCATATTACTGCCAGCCATCCTCAGCTACAAGAGATAATATCAGATCTGTGGCTGCTTTTTCAGGAGGAAAACATTTCCAAGCACTGTCTTACACATAGGGCCTAAAACAAATGTTTGTTTGTTTGTATTTAATTGAGGGAGATTTGAACCATGCAGAGTCAAACTGTGCTCTGTTTCAGTAAAAAATAATTGCTTTGAACTGCTCAGCCTGTAAGAACTCGGTATGTTGTATTAAGATCTATTTTATTATTGCGGTTTACAATTTGCAGTTGGGTCTCTAACGGTATGAATTAGGTTTTGTACAAAGAAAAAAAACAAAACAAAACAACACAACAACCCAAAACTCTAACCAACAAATCACTTAAACTTTTTTTTGCCTCCTTCAGATATGCACACATTTTGAGGAGACACAGGGGACGGAAGGGAAGCCGTATGAGGAGTGGCTGAAGTCACTTGGTTTGTTCAGCCCAAAGGAGACTGAGGGGAGACCTCATGGCGGCTACAGCTTCCTCACAAGGGGAAGAGGAGGGGCAGGTGCTGATCTCTTTTCTCTGGCGACCAATGACAGAACCCGAGGGAATGGCAGGAAGATGTGCCAGGCCAGGTTTAGGTTGGACATTAGGAAAAGGTTCTTCCCCCAGAGGGTGGTGGACACTGGAACAGGCTCCCCAGGGAGGTGTCACAGCCCTGAGCCTGACAGTGTTCAAGAAGAGACAGGACAATGCCCTCAGACACATGGTGTGAACTGTGGGGTTGTCACATTCAGGGAGAGGAGTTGGACTCGATGATCCTGGTGGGTCTCTTCCAACTCCCTATGATTCTATTCTATGATTGATTTAAGGAGAGTGATTAATTTGGAGAAATAAAAACTATTATAATTGTTTGCTAAGAGTGGGCATGCTTTCCTTTCTCTGTTACTCTTAAATCTGATTGATGTTTTACTCACCAAAATAAATTTGACATTCTATGATTCTACAATTCATTTAAAGCAAGTCAAACATGGTACTTCTATAGCTAGCTTCTGACTCTTTTCTACCCACAAGGAGATACAGTGCACCTCCATAACGTTTCATTCTAGAAAAATCATATATAGTATTTATTAAATTCCTTTGAAATGAAAACAGACAGAATTGTTGCTAAAGAATTTCCATTACAGAGAAGAAAAGAAAAAAATCGCTTTTCTCACAGAAGCAGTAAAAAAAAAAATATTTTCACAGATCAGTCCTTACAAACACAAACTATTCAACAAACCTTTGACCTTACTGAGTAAATAAATGTCAATTTCAGAATAGTGTTATAAGCTGGAAACACAACTTTAATGTAAAAAGTGTTTGAAACAAAGATTTGTGTACTTTAAGATCTCTGAGCATTTAAGTTCAGCTTTCAGTTTCATATTAACAAAAATACACACAGGGTTTGCTTCACACCATAAAGATTCACCTTCACAACTCCAAAGAATTTACAATAACAGGATGTTGTCAACAGCTACCATAATTCCTGCAGGTCTGACCCTGACTCCCACTGAAACTAAGCTGGAAAATCAGTTTGTGAAAAATGAAAATGGAAAAGAAAAAGTAGTAATAAAGCCATTGCATGATTTAAGCTGCTTAAGAGAGAAATTTCAGAGAAAATAAAACCACAGAAACCTCCTAGAAACACAAGTTTTAAAAATTTAGCAGTATTCAATAGCTTAATTACGTAAGTACACATTAGTAGTGGCAGTTAGATACGGCACCTTAAAGGGACGGGGAGGTGGAAGGGAAGATAAACCACACTACCCTACAGGCTAATTCTCTTAATGAGAAACATTTAAGTGTTTCACAGATGCCCATTTCCATTACCTTTTCCATCTAGTAATTATTCCTATTTAGTGGCCTGTTGCAAACACTACTGTTTCAGTTTATGTTCGTTCAGAACAGTATTCTGCCGCTAGGTAAGATGCTTTACTAAACCAAAGTTAATTTGCTTCTAAAAGAAATAGGACCCCTTCCTTTAAGTGGATTAATTCCCCTTCCTTCTGACCATTTGAAGAAATAAAAGAGATAATATCAAAATTATGCATTAAAAGCCACTGTAGCATCCGTTTCAAGTTCTCCTCTGCCTGGCCCTTTTTCTGTCATTGGTTTTTCAAGAAGGAACAACTTTTCTTTCAAAACTCAGTCTCTGTTTATGAAATGGTAAATGGGACATCAGAATACCTGGGAACCACTGGGATACAGTTATTAGTACCCATCATCTGACCTGCCTAACTACTGCAACAGCTGTTCATAACATTTACAGGCAAAATCACCCATGGCACTGGTGAGAGAATCACCGAAACCTTCTGTCCTTCTCCCAAGCCTGAGAATACTGAAATTGTTTGCTCTTACAGAAACTAGAATCTTAAATCCACAAGATTACCCATGAACCTAAACAAGTTTTTGCCAGCTAGAGAGAACTATGTACAAGCAGTACATTGCTGCATCAGCCAGTTTAACACTTCTCAAGCAGACACATCTGCACCGGAGTTCCAGGTTTTCAAGGACCAACTCTCACAGCTGTAAAGAATATGCTATTTGAAGCCAAAAGAAATGAGCACTTTCCTAGAAAATTTATACTGCACAGGGACAGGTATTCAAGTACTTAATTCTCTGGCACTGCTAGAAGTGCAGGGGTGTGTCCTTACTACCATGTCAGGACAGAAACTGATGGTAATGAGGCCTTCAAAAGGCTCTTCAGAAGTCAATTTAAGCCTTGTCAGAGATTTACTGAATGTGGTATAATTGCAAAGAGTGCCAACACAAGAAGTTGAATGTGATCCAGAATAGCTACAGAAATAACAACATCAGGGAAAGAAAGCAAAGGCATTTAGATTGAAAGGATACAAGGACCAAAATTACAGGGGAAAAGAACAGAGTAGACGTATCCCATTTGAAGTGTTTTTTCTTTATGTCTCACTCTCCCTGGTCAAACTCAACAGCATGAATCATAATAAGAAGTACAGTACTGATGATTAGACTGGTTAAAGAAACATCCCAATAGTTTGCAAATGCTCAAAGATAACTCGACAATACCACAGAAATTGTAAGGGTTCTCAGTTTTATTATATTTTAAAGGGATGTCTGATTCAGTTGTACTTTATGTGCTGATTTAGGTCAGACCATTCGCAGATTAGCAAGTATTGAATATGACCAGCAAGATTTTAAGAAAATAACTAGGATCAACTTACTTTAAAGCAAATAAATGAAGCACATAAATTTCTCTTAAGGAGATGTGGTAGGATGCAAACCCCCCCTCTCTCATCATGGAAGGAGTAGACACATCTCCCTCTTTCTCTGCTGTTTGAGGCTAACAGCTTCTTTTGTTTGGCCTCAGAGCCCCCTGCCAGGGCCCTTAGGAGAAAGGAGTGCTGAGACGCCAGGGAGCCACTGGGTGCCCGTGGCCAGTGTGGGCAATGTTCGAAGGCTTCAGGGGCACCCCCACAGCAGGGTGGGAGTGCAGAGAAGCTTCTGGAATGCCTACAGTCAGATCTGATCAGCCTATAAAAACAGGGACTCTCGTCGAGACTCCGCCCATTGTCGCGGGTCTCTCAGAGCACAAACGAGATGCTGCCACCGAGAGCCCCCCCGGGATAGGGACTCCGCTTGCCTTGCTGCCATGTGTGCGAGTAAAATTTCTCCTCGCAGGATTGTGAGTGTATTTACTTTCCGTGCACATATGCACGTGTAACTTTCTGTGCTCAATATGAGCACGTGTAAAATTAATCCTCACATAATTGCGAGTGTATTTTCCTCCCGTGCTTCCACATAAGCACGTGTAATATTCCGTGCACATTTGCACATGTATTTCTCCTCGCAGGACTGCGAGTGTATTATAAATTTACCCTCGCAGGATTGCAAGTGTACACTTTCCGTACTCAATACGAGTACATGTATCCCTTTAAAAATGATCCCACACCATGTTTAGGCAAGTGTGTACTCTTCCCGGACTCATGGACGGCTCTGGCATTGCTTGGGTGAAGCCACGTGCATGCACTCTGTGGACCGCCTGTTGTATTAGTTGCTGCCCCTTAATAATTTTCCTCAACTGATATCCGAACCTGTATTCAAGTCACTTTTGGAGTGCTAAAACCCTGTTTCTCACCAGTTTAATAAAAGTTGTTTCAGACCCTCTTGTCCCTTAAACTAACCTCAGAGTGCCTCCGTGACAGGAGAGCTGAAATGCACCATCAACCAAGTGTTGTTTCACAGCTACATCACTGACACAGATTAGGCATTTTAAAAGTCATCTTAAAAGGGGCAGAAACTTTTCCATCCTTCTGTGCTTATCAATTTGTCCAGACATAAGAGCTATTAATTTCATGTGAAAAGAGACCTTGCAGAAAGTTCCTCTGTGCAGTAAAGACCTTCAAGATACAGAGCTTTCCTATCCATGGAGCACACACACATCAGCATCATAAAAATGCAGGAAAAGGGATGCTATCTGATGCAGTACCTTTCACTTAAGAAGGAAGCAGCTCTTTATATCCCACAATGAGATACTCACAAGGATTGAAACAAGACAGGAAAAATAATAGAATGGACATAGTATACAACTACTTTTGTAATAAATATAATATCAAGGTAGCTAATTCATTGCAATAAATATAAAAATGAAGACTAGAGATCATCTACAAAGTTGATACTTACTAAGTCTTCAATGAATGGTAAATAAAGAACAATAGCCTGAGGGGGGGAAAAAATACATTTCACATAAATCTGGTAGGGATAAATGCCTATTAGAGAAATATAATCTTTACAATGGGGCATAGACAGCCATCTTTGAGAGGCTTGGCTGGCTGAGCTGAAACAGTTACTGGGGTTGTGAACTGCCATTCTGTGGCTGAGAACACTGAGTAGCTTGCTAATACCTCCTTTATGTAAGGGACTGTTGTGCCACTTTGCTTCCTCTGAACACATGTCCTAGTATATATGACCAATTCATCAAGGGGTGGCTATGCAAACTACTGTTCTAGTCTCTGGAAAAATAAGCACATTTGAAGTCACTATTAAGGCAACACTAATAGCTATTGCTTAGGAAAGCCCCTGCACAATACCTCAGCTTTATGAAATTCACTTTGTTCCTGTTTTGAGTACTTACACACAATATTTTTATTTTACTTCTAACAAATGCGTAACTTGTTTATGAAGACCTCACTTGATTTCACTAAGCTCGAAGACAGCTTTGCACAAATGGATGGAATCCGTTTGTTCATGATTTGTACCAGGACAAAACAGGGGCTGCAGCACAGAGACATCACAAACTACGGTTAGAAGCTCAGTACCTGTACAGCTTAAATCAGGTACTGCTGCCAGCTACCTCCTCCCATTGCCTTGGCTTTCACTGTCTCCCATGCTGTGGCTTTCAGAGTCACAGAAAGAATCAGGCTGTTAAGTGAGCAGGCTGACAAAAAAACACAGGAAAAGAAAAATATTTTTCAGTTGAATCAGTTCCTGACCTGGGTCAGTATATGACTGCACAAGCTGCAGTGCCACTGGAGAGGGACAGAATGGCAGCTCCCTAAACAGCCACCAAAATGTTTAGAGTGATGACTTAAGCTTAAGATTTGACCTGTGTTGTGGTGGGGTTTTTTTGTTTTGTTTGTTTCACCCCCCCACCCTCTCACATTCTGACACATTTCCCAGTATGTTATTGAGCTAATCCCTTGTCTTCCATGATCTGGACTGTATCAATCCCTCACTACAGAGATAAGAGTTGACTAAATACCAGTTCAGCCTCAATTTGCTGGACAGTATTCTGTGACCTGTGCTACAGGAGAAGTGAGTCTAGATAGATTAAAGATGGGGTTTCTTCTAATCCTAGCTGTTGATTTAATGCTTGGTTCAAACTATTTCAAGAAAGAAAAAGTAAAACCAACCCAAACACTGCAGCTTAAGAAGTCATGAAATAGTAAAAAATTAAACCACAGTTATATACTTACATGAAAGAAATAGACCCTACTGACTAGTTCAAAACAGTTTCTTGACCTGTGTTTCCCATTACGCTTTTCAAGCTAGTGTATGTGACTTGAACTATATTTTAGAGCATTTAATTAATTTAAATATTTCACCCAATTACTTTATCTGAAGTAATGACACCTTAATATACGAGATTAAGAAAAGGAGATGGTTTATTTCAGCCAATAGTCATGTTTGGAGCTATCATCAAGCACATTTCCTAAAATAATTTAATTCCTTTGTTTTTATAAGTGCAATGGCTGAATAACCTTTACTGCCTCAGGACCCTATCTACTTCCCAATTAACTCACCAATATAATTAAAATAAATACTATGTGATTTTTGTTCAGGTGTAACATCTAATCTCTGTTATAGCTACATTAGCCAGAAACTCGTCTTTGGCAATGAAGCATCGAAGTACACCTTTCCATGGCAGCGCTGCCAGTTAGGACTTGGTCATAACTGTTATCATAAAATGACAAAATTAAATAGGAAATTAAAGTCTTATAACCATCAAAACAATAAGAACCACTGGACATATTATTAAACTCACCCCAATCATTACTGCTAAAAAAGCGTAAACAGCGTATGTACCTATAATTAACGCTTTAGTAAATTCTCTGCGTCATGGCTAGGGACATTGCTGTTTGGGTAGGATTGGGAAAACATGGCTTTATAAAGCTGCTTAAGACACTGTATTTCACATGTGTAGAAAGAAGATCCACTAGATTCATGTGATTACAAATTGGGGTAAGAAGACAAAACATTGTAATCTGGAAAATCAAATCAAAACAATAATCCAGCCCGATTTGCACTTGGCCCCCAAATCTTAACACACAATATATGAGTAAAAAAAACACTTAAAAACATTCTGCGTAAGTATTTGTCATCTACTGCAGATCAATTATTTTAACACTATCAAGCAAGACTATTATTTTAACATTTTGTTTATAAAGCAAGTCTATTTCCAGAAAGCTGAAAATAAAACCTAAGAAAGAGACATCCCCTATGTTCAGGGTTCCTCAGATATGTCCTCCTCTCTTTCTATCTGGAAGCCTTCCCTAAACATAAGCTGAAGACTTAGAATACTTGCATGGGTTTCCCGACACAATTTGTTGTTCAGGTCAGATGACGAGACCAGACAACATAGCAGGATCCTGAGAAACCCTTGTACAGCATGTGCACTGATTGTGCACTTGCAGTTCATCTAACACACTTCAGGACTTGGAATGTGTGTGCTTTCATACATATTTGTCTGGAAAACCCATGCAGAAATGCAGTAATTCTGCTTCAGATTGTTTGGAGTCCTCTTCTTTACCACAAACATCTCAGTCAGCTACTCCTTTACTGACAAAGAGCTATCAGAGTCACACATACTTCTCTCAATGGAGCAAATAAACATGGATTCAAAAGCCTATGGCCTGGAATGCCATGAGCTAGTTCAAGTACCTGGAGTAGAAACAACCTGATACTTGGCTGAGTTACTTCCCTCCCCGTCTGCCTGTAGCTGAGGCATCTCCATTATCCACTTAAAGTTCCTCTCATTTTTTAGTCTTCCACATACACACTGCAGACCAGTATTTGTCCTGAACAAATCTCAGAAAAAGTCATGTCTCAAGAGATTCGAAAATACACAGTATAGGTAGGGTTTTGCAGGAAAATAACTCTTTTGTTTGTAAGATTTTCCATGAACAAAGAAATCTTAATACCCTGTATTAAAGATATTAATATTTTAATAGTTGATTTTTAAATCAGAATTTCATGCTGCACCTGTCACCATTGTCCTCAGATTAATATCACTCCAAGTGTTTTCTTTTGCCAATACAGTATAATAACCAGTTAGCTTTAATAGGAATCCCAACCTCTTACTGATTCATTCAACCATCCTACAAAGCTCAGCCTTAAGTTTAATTTTAGAAGTCATATGGCAAATTCGTAATGAATTCTTGATATGTTAGTGATGTTGAACTTCAAAATTGAAGCATACTGCATAATACTACACACATTGCAATTGTACAGCCCCAGACTGAAGTTAAGTTCTCTCGTTGTTTTTTAACCTATTTGTATTTATACTTCTGTAAAGAAGATGTAATGAAAATGGTTTACTAACATGAGAAGCTGCATCTTGAAAGCTTACACAAAGGTTACCAGCAGACATCCTGTGGAATACATAATACAGATGAGACACAGCCAAGAGTGATTATCATGTGGATGACCCTGTAGAGTTAAAAAATACAGCAATGTGTAAGTATGAGGCTATTAAGTTTTATTACAGCATTAAAATAAACAGTGCTAATCTGTAGGCTGAGGTTAGAGATTACACAAGAGATCTTGCTGATGGATGATTTAACATTACGTGACCACAGATATAGGATTGTTATCACAGATGGAGGTTTTGGATAACAGGATTTAAGGCTTGGTGGTTGTTTCTTTAGTGTTTATGTATAATCTACAACTGAAAGTAAACAGTTGCAAAACCATAGTCAAATAAGAAACAGAACAGTAGGATCTTACAGGACAACCACCTTTCAGTGTTCCAAGGAAGATTTTCCAGACCGTATGTCAGAGTACATTGTATAACCAAATACTTGAGAGCAGTAGTGGTCCAGTATTCTGAAGACTAGGAATTACTGCTGGGAAAATGTAAGGTTCTCCTGGAGTGCATCAAAACATTTATATGAATAAGATGTCAAAGCTGCCTAGAACAATACATACAAATGTCTTATGTAAAAAAACTCCACTTAAGTGTGTGATTATCCCTGTTAGCACTCCTATGGAACACAACCAAGTTCAAACACAACCCAACAGCAGGTCAGGCACAACAGACACATAACCAACTGTGTAATAACTTTAATGATGTTCTGAACAAATGCATATTTGCACTGTATATCAGATATAAAATGAGACTTGTTTGAACTGGATATGGTAGTGTTCACCTAATTTTATAGACCAACTGTACTCTCAGCTGGATACACTGGCTGCAGACAGAACTATAACTTTTTCTCTGTCTCCTTCCCCCCTTGCCTGGGTTATGCTTTTCGGAACCTCACCAACTCCCCTGGACAGAGCATGTCAAACAACTAACACACTGAATCTGGAAGAAAATAACATTAAATTATTCAGAAGAACTGTACATCAAGGACTTACTGGTACAACACAAATGACAGGGAAGAAGACAAAGCCATTTAAGAACATTCTTTGCATTTTGGAGCAATAAAACAATCCCAAAGGTGCACAAGTGGAAATGGTTAACACACATTATATCACTCAGCATTTGCTTTCAAAGTACACCCAAGATTTTAGAGATTTCCATAAGAATTGCCTTTTACTGCTCAAATATTATGACCCCTTTCAGATTCTAGACCCTAGCAACACAAGGTTTGCATGTGGTGACATACATCAGTTTAGTAAATCAAACTCCTTTTATCTGCCTCAGTCAGCTTGTTAAATTTATTATAGTCAACACCAAAGGGAATGCAAGCTAATTCATTACTTCTGTTGTTTGCTTTTTTTATACCTTATTATAGCGGTGAAAATAATCTTGCAGACCCTCATATTTGAAATACCCAGAAATAGTATTGTATTGCCTTGCTTAACTGCATTTTGGATGTTCTGCAGCCATCATCATTCCCAGTGGATTATTTTCTTTCTGCTGCATTTTAATTTATGCCTGCTACTCCCTTAATCCAGATTCAATTTCAAGAAAATAATTTAAAATACCATTAGCTAAAATACCAAACCTATGAAAATGTGCTCTGGAGGTTCTGAGGCTCACTCTCCAGTGGCTGGAGATCTGGCCACACAGTGCCTGGGAGCAGAGCAGTTGCCCAGCTGCACCGTTGTCCCAGTGAAGGCTGCCACTGTTCTGGGCACTGCTCGCACAGTATGGTAGTAGCTGTCCTGAGACTCCCTCTCACCTGCAACTCATAAAGATCCAGCTTCCATTTGCTTTGGGGAAAAAACCAAACCAAACCAAACCAAACCAAAACAAAAAACCCCTCAACCAACCAAAAAAAACCCCACGACAACAAAACAACCCACTAGTCAACATTTCAGGTAATAAGGTAATAGCATTCCTTGTGGAAAGGTGATCCTGCAATCAGCTGCATTATGATACAAGGGTTCTTCTAACTTATTTTTTGGTACTTACTATGCAGCAAGATAAAACTAATTTCTATAGAAGCTGCAGTCAAAGAAAGAACCTGAAAAGTCAGAGAAGAATTCTGAGTTTTATACTAGAAACATTAGAAGTGGGCAGTCTACCAATTTTCTTTACAGTACTAATTACCCCTTATGCAAGCTTATAGTCACTTAGCAACTTGGTGGTAACTGCCTTTGTTTCAAGAATATTGATAACTAGATTATGAAACTACTGGTTCAGTAAAAATAACATCTTAAAATAAAGGACATGTCAGTCAAGTTATTACTATTCTAGGAAATTCTATGTGTGCTCTGAGTCAGATTGCTTTGACAGATAAAGCACACAGTCAAGACATAGCTTGAACAAGGTTGCATGTGCATATATTATATTACATTTCCACAATGTATTGAATATTGATGCCATCAAAGTCTTGAGATATTTGTATTATGTTCAAAATGAAACAAAATCATCCTTTAAAAAAACATTTTTATACTTAGGAGAAATGATTTTTAAAATGAGCCCTCAAACTGATGCATTCCTGTTATGATTTAAGAGAAACTGTCTGCTTAGGCAGCACTTTAAGGCCCGAAGAATTTGCATTTCTTTTATTCTTTTTTCTATATGCACACAGATGTTTGACAAACTGTGTTATTAACTTGTCACAGTATCAGAGATAAAGCATTTTATGAAAAAGAATCTCAGAGTATTAGTTGATTTTTATCTGCATTATTTTGCACGGAATGCTGTGAGAACTTAAAAAGAGGAGCTACGTCTAAAGCTAATTCTAAAAGACATGAGGATGGATGTGTTGAAAGAGATATCAATTTGTATTCCTCTCTCCTGTGTTGTTCACTGAAGCCTCAACATATGGTAAATGTAATATAGTATTTTTTTTACAGGTATACATGATAGTATTTATGGAGAACACTGTGTAAAAAAAGGGGAGAAAAAGTTGAAAATTCTCTTTCTGTTGAGATTAATATGCAAATAAGCATAACAACAATAAAGCCTTCCCTAGAGGGAAGGAATAATATGCTTTAACAGTTGAAAAGGAAGCCAGAGCACAACTAGCTATAGCAGAAGTTTACAGCTCGATTCCAGACTTAAAAAAAAGTGCAACACAGCTGTTTCCAGTGTTCCATCCCCACAAAGGTGTCTTAATGACCACTCATTCATAGCCAAAAATACAGATCTACAAGGCTGCTCTAATACTCATTGTTTCTTTGCTATTCTGTGCACTTAGTTTTTCCAAATTATTTTAAAAGCAGGCTCTGTGGCCAAAATAACCCAAACCATTTTTCAGGAACAATTTCTCTGCCCTTCTGCTATGTGACCCCTCCATACAGAGCTGACAAGCAAGGGCTAGGACTGCTTTAATCAAATATTACACAAATCAGGTGAATGATGCCTATTGATCTCCCAACAGACACTCACTAACAGAGCATGAAGTTCACAAAACCCAACAGATACAGCAAACATCCAAGTGGGCTGGAGGCAAAGTGTGCAGGGAGAATAAGAAATAGGAATTACGCACTCCAAATGATTCCTCCTGAGCAGGGAATGAAGCCAAGTGATAGCATATCAAATTTTCACAGAAATGGCATAGCGGAAGCCTGGGTTTACAGCTGCAGCAGGATTCTAGAAACAAAGGAAAAGAGAAAAACAAAGCAAAGCAAAACAATACAGAAGTATAGTCCAGAGCCAGTGAGGTATAGAGAATGAAAGAGTCTGACTGTAAGATGTAAAAGGTCAGAAGAGTGGACTGCTTAAAAAGAGTAAGAAAGTAAAAGGAGATGGGATAATCACATGAGGTTAACAGACAATCAGCAACATTATGAGTCTGCTTTAGGAATGGAAGAGGTTTGCATAAGCAATGGCTGACAAAGGAAGGATAGTGTTGTGTTTTATTTGTTTTAAAAAAGGGGGTAGATTCTTGTGTAGAGCTGGACAGCTGGAAATTGAGTTAAGCAGAAATAGCGGCAAGTTGACAATGGCTTGTTACTAGTGAATATTCGCATTCAGGAAGGAAGTGCGCAAGATTAAAACAAGAATTAACTTGAAGTGAAAGAACTATGTTTAGTGACTGAAATTTCTCCAAGAAGGTGTTGTAGCTTAGGAAAATCATAGAGACAATCAGCTGACAGAAAACAGTTGATATGGCAAGAAGCAGAACCAGTGGCTGCAGAAAGAATCCAATATTTAACCATAAAGAAAAAGGAAGATTTTAAATGTACAATAAAGAGAAACTTTGCCAAAATAAAACTTAGACAAATAAGACAACTACAACAAGCTGTCCACAACAGGTTTGTTTTAAAACAGGAGAAACTTACAGAAAAAAAGGGTATTTCAAACATTTTTCCAGCATTTCAAGGCATTTTAGATATGCAGAAAGGGGAAAGATATAACAAAAAAAAAAAGGTGATTCCCCTAAGTCACATAGTTCTTTTGTTTGTTTTAAAAAAAGAGAGATAAAAGAGCAAATGTAATGTTTGAACAGGTCTGCAGTAAACAGAGGTGAGAACAGTCTTTATGAAATCCATTAAGAAAGTGAACAAGACTGATCTGAAACAGTCTGAAACCACAGGTTATGGGTAAATGCTTACAGCAGGGAAAGCAGAACTGCAGAAAGTCACAAATACAAGTAACTCTCTTGAGATCTTCTCTACTTCATTATATTTTGAGTCCAAAGCAATAGTTCACTTCTGCTTACTCAAGTCTTTGAGACTGTGCTATCTATCTAAACAAATTGTTAATACAATTCTTGACAATACTTCTACTGTTAGACTGCTGGTCTGAATAATTCTAGCTGACTGCCTGAATGACAACACTGTCTCATTACACACTTTTTAAAAATACATCATTTAATTGACTAAAATTTTGACCAGATGACATTTAAGGTCACTTCCAACCTGGCCTGTTATGCCACTCTATGAGTAAGGTAACATAGGGACTGAAATATGCCTAAGCAAAAAGACATTTTTGTCACATTTAAAAGGCAATTAGGGCCTTTAATGAAATTTGTGTTATTTCTCATCACCTGGATCACAAGAACCCCATTATCACTGGGAGTTAACGATAAAGTGCCTTAGTCCTCACAGTATCTCCATATGGATTGAAAGACCTATCTTGCAAAATAGCAACATCATGCTCCAATACTTCATTAAAGAAAAGTCTGTAGTTGTGTAGCTTGTGTAGCTGCACACATTAATTCTTTCCATTCTGCTTTTTCCCTCCTGACCCTTCCCTCTGGCCAAGAAAAAAAGCTATTTGACATTAGCACAAAATGTTTTATTTGGTTACATCAGTTTCTAGCTAGAAAACAAACAAACCTCACCCTTGGTTAAAACGGATACATATTGCTTTATAGAATCTGCTACTAACACAGATCAGTACTTCAACAAGTTGACACATCCAAATGCAAGATTGGTTACCTTTCTGGAGTGGGGGGGAGAGGACACAACATGATTTTTTTAATGTAAATTTACAAAAATATTAGGATTGATTTGGGAGTACAACTGAATAAAACATGAATACTTCATGGCTTTATCAATCAACATACAGAGTGGTCTATCAATTTAGAATCTTTCAAATGCCACGGTACAAGCCATCCTTTTTTCAATTCCTGACAGTTTTCAAAGCATGTCTCCAAGTCTTTTTCAATTTTATGTTCTCCACAGTTGATGACAATTTTTGTTCTTATGCTTCCAAATACCCTCCATTACAGAATGGAGACTGGGTAAGCAACCAGCATTCCCTCAGATGGTACAGCTGAATGATTGCTTCTGTGTATTTGTATGCTCAATTTATGTGGGCTAAGCTTAAGAAAGCTAATCTGAAAAGAAACTGAGATATTTGAATACAAAAATAAAACAGAACACGAATTATTCCAAACTTTTTAAAAAGTTCCCTACCTAGATCTTGTTGTCTCCTTTTTAAGTAAAGCTAACAAATTTCAGCTGCCAAAAATCTTATCAGATAGTGTTTTAGACATCTTTAGATATTCTCAGGCACTTGAACAGTCAAGATTTCTTTAGGAATCTGTCATTAATGCAGGTGAACAAACATAATGACTGGAAGTTGAAAGCTTCTATTTACTTAAGCTTTCAACTTTCACCTCACTCAGAAAAAGCATACTTTGTATAAATGCTTTAAGTGCTTTGTAAAAATGCTTCTCTTGCTAGAAGTAAGAGAATATTCTTTTAACAGTTCCATTCTCTTCCAAGTCATTGATCCAGTTGCAGAAAAACGCTCTTGCCATTCCCACTGTGTTCCACAAAGACTGACAAGAGGCAGAGATTTAAGAAAACTAAAACAGCAGGGGCCGATATCATATTATCCGTGAAAAGCATTTACTAGTTATTTCATCCAGCAAGAAGTTTATGTTGCAGCTTCCCTTCCAGCTGAGCCTGTCCTCTGAAGACATGTCTGAGGAGACAATACAGAAGGACTACTAGATGCTTAAAGCAATTTTCCAATAGCCATCAAGGGGATAAAATTGCCTAAGAAACTTCACAGCCTGATGCATATGGTCCACAATATTACAGAGCTATCTCCAACCTACACCCTAAAAATTTCACCTAAATGGAAGTTTCCTTCAATAGACTCATGTTAGGGAATCTGAGCTGCAGTAGAGTTTTAACTCAATCATTCCCTGACGCTACACGAAGTTATTGTGTGCTGCTAAGCTCAGAAGAACACAGCATGAGAGCAGCTCACAGGGTGTGTCAGACTTTATGAAGTTGTTCCAGCTAAACAGTTACTAGAGATTGTTTTAACTTGACAAACAGGTAGGCTCCTCCCTCACACAAGGACAACAGAACTTTGCACAGTTTATATTCTCTTGGCCTCCCCACCCTTGATGTATTGTTTTTTCCTTCTTGTTAGGATATGAATAATCAGACTACAAAAAACAAGTTACATAAAAATCTTAATGTAAGTAGGCTGGAGGAAAAACACTGCCTGTTGTAAATGCAGAAGAACTGTTTGTGGTGGTAGCGTATGTACATGCATACACAAGACCATGACCTGGTTTTTATTGCTACAGCTAGAAATGGTCACATATTATACCAGTGAGAGAAAATTTGACAAAATTAGATGGCATGCTACTTGGTTAGTATCTGAGCTCCTGTGGCAGCAGTTTTGCCTGTATTATCCAGTTTATCTAGTCACAGCAAAAGATCAGGTTTCAGTTCTGATCTGTTCTTCTTCTATTTAACTCACTTTAAAAAATACTATTTATAGATTAAACTCACAAACAGAAAATATTTAGAGATCATGTCTGCATTATTCATCTCTTTCTTTGTCAAGGTAACAATAAAACCTACCTAATGATAGAGAAACATGATGTGATAATCAGCTTAGCAATTCCTTCATTAAGTACTTACATGCTAATGAGCGTTGAAATCTTCAGAGGCCAGAAGTATGATGAAAACTTACAGGATTTTACTCCTACAGCTTGGAATACTATAAAAGGATAAGATTTTAATCTAAAGTTTTTCTATTAAAAGAGCCTGTAATACACCAACCAAGGGTCAAGCAGAAAAAACTCTTTTTCTTCACAAGCTAATACAACTACTAGGAGCAGAGCTACACAGCAACTGACAGAAACATTTTCTGAAGTGCAACTACAAGGGAACAATCCAGATGTTTTCTGCTCAGTACAATTTAAGTTCAGTAATTCATAACACAGTGAGTCAGAGTATTATAAATACCACTTTCCAGCACCATGAAAACTAAGAAAACTGTTCAAAATGAATCTTAGTTTGAAGCAAAAGATATAATTTTTAACTCTTACAGTATAAGAATGGTTTCCACCAAAACTAGCAATTAGGGGATACTCACCTAGGTCTCATGTGCATGGTTGCTATACTTCAACTTGAAGGAACAGTTATCATGCAATACTGTTTGATACATCCTTACTTCTAGTTCTGCATTTTTATCAGATATAAGAGTGCACCAGACCCTGCCAAAAGCCTCACTTGGCCAAAGAATGAATAAACTGCTTCCAAAGCCAGCAAAACATTCAAACATTTTAACCTGGGATTGAACTTGATGCAAACATCTGTCACGTTCTGGGCAAAATACTGCAATAAAATGTGCTGCACCCACTGAAGGAAGCTACTGCCAGCCCACCCAGCACAAGTAATCCCAATGAACTGATAAAGCACTAAGAGCCACTACCCCCTTCTGAACATGAAGCACAGGAAACCAGGTCTGCAACCTAACTATTTTGCGTAAGCCTTCACAGTAATTTTTGGATGCCTCCATGGAAAAAGGTACACATTCTAACTACATACAACCTCACCAAGCTTCTTTTATGATGAATGGGGGAATATACAATTTCCAGTGTACAACGTTCAACATACTGCTCCAAAACAAACTGCTTTTATGTGTAAAAACTTCTTGCATCAATGCAGACTTTATATTCATAAATATTAAGCCTATCCTTGTTGATTACTGAAAAATCACATCTGACTAGATAAACATATCCAATGCCCCACTTTTCCCTTCAAGTTTTCTATGGTTTTGTTTTACTTATGTTTTTTCCTTTCTTATTTTTCCAAGATATTCTCATTTGGGATTTTGGAAATCTTTCCAAGGAGTCCATGTGTGCATGAGGTGGAGGGAAAAGCAATTTCAAAAGCTCTGAAACAAAACTGAAGGCAACATTAGTAACACAAATTGCCTAGATTGACATGTAATTTTATAAAACCGAAAGTGATGCACAATAGTCAAGTGTTAGGCTTTGTGTGACTGCTAGAATTCTGTTCTGGGGAAGAAAAAAATAAAAGAGCTAAATAGCAGACACATAACTGTACACCTTCACCTTGCAATTTAGAAGGTATTTGCTGCATGCAAATTAGAGCAAGTAGTGTGTTGGGAGGATGCACAGGAGCACACATACATTCTTTTGTCACTTTAAGAAAAAAATATCTGACTAGATGCTTTCAAATACACGATTCTGTAGCTTTGCTATAACAAGATTCCCTCCCACACAAAGTTCTTGTGAAAAAGTTCTAGTTACATTAATGTGAACAACTCAAGAGTCAGGAGGAATCAGAGCATCGATGTATATTAAGGGTATTATTCTTAATACGATCAATAAATGTAGCATACTCAAAGAGGTTCATCATTTCCCCTCTTCTATTTTAAATAAAGGCAAAAAGATCAATAATGAAAAACAGGAAGTTAATCTCGCTCCCACCCAAAAGCCACCAGTTTTTCACTTATGTGATTTGATCACTGGTAAAGTTTTTCAGAAACCCTTACATTACTTCAGATTTTTAAATACCTTTTATAAAACAGAATTGGACACATTATCATTAACAGTAAGTGATATTTAAACTTCTAAAACTCATTTTGAGGAGCATGGAATTAAAAATATCAGAAATACCTAACAAAGGCAGAACATGTTCTGAAAAAGAAGGGAGAAGGGGCTTAGTTAAGAACTGTATTCAGTATCAGAATCACAGAATCATTCAGGTTGGAAGGGACCTTTAAAGTTCATCTAGTCCTTTTAGCAGGGAGAGCTTCTATAGCTATGTCAGTGACAAAAGCAAGACTAGCGAAAATGTGCCCCCCCTACTCGGAGACCTGGTTACTCAGGATATGGAGGAGGCTGAGGTATTCAATGACATTTTTCCCCTCCTCAGTCTTTACCAGCAAGTGCTGCAGCCACACGATCCAAATCACAGAAGGCAAAGGCAGGGACTGAGAAAATGAAGAACCGCCCAGTGTACAAGAAAATCCGGTTTGAGACCATCTAAAGAACCTGAAGGTGCACAAGTCTATGGGACTTGATGAGATGCATCTATGGGTCCTGAGGGAACTGGTGGATGAAGTCGCAAAGCCCATCATATTTGAGATGTCGTGGCAGTCCGGTGAAGTTCACGCTGATTGGAAAAGGGGGAAACATAGCTCCAATTTTTAAAAAGTTAAAAAAAGACAAGCCAGGGAACTACAGGCCAGCTGGTCTCACTTCTGTGTCAAGCAAGATCATGGACCAGATGCTCCCAGAAACTATGTTAAGGCACATGGAAAACAAGGAGATGATTTGTGATAGTCAACACAGCTTCACTAAGGCCAAATCATGCCTGACAAATTCTATGATGGGGTTACAGTGTTGGTGCATAAGGGAAGAACAACTGACATCATCTACCTAGACTCGTGCAAATCATTTGACACTGTCCCACATGGCATCCTTGTTTCTAAATTGAAGAGACATGGATTCAACTGATGGACAACTCAGTGGCTAAGGAATTGGTTGGATGGTTGCACTCAAAGAGTTGTGGTCAATGGCTCAATGTCCAAGTGAAGAGCAGTGATGAGTGGTGCTCCTCAGGGGTTGGTACTAGGACTGGCACTGTTCAATATCTTTGTCAGAGACATGCACAGTGGGATGGAGTGCACCCTTGGCAAGTTTGCTGATGATACCAAGCTGCGTGGTGTGGTCAACACACTGAAGGGAAGGGATGGCATCCAGAGGGACCCTGATGGTCTTGAGAGGTGGGCCCATGCGAATCTCACTAAGTTCAACAAGGGCAAGGTCCTGCATGGTGATTGGGGAAAACCCAAGCACAAATACAGGCTAGGCGGAAAATGGATCAAGAGCAGCCCTGAGGAGAAGGACTTGGAGATGTTGGTTGATAGGAAGCTCAACATGACCTGGCAATGTGCACTTGCAGACCAGAAAGCAAATCGTATCCTGGGCTGCATAAAAAGAAGTGTTGACAGCAGGTTGAGAGAGACAATTCTCCCCCTCTACTCTGCTCTCTTGAGACCCCACCTGGAGTAGTGCATGTATCTCTGGGACCCCCAACATAAGAGGGACATGGACCTGTTGGAGCAAGTCTGGAGGAGGCCCACAAAGATGATCAGAAGGCTGGAGCAGCCCTCCTATGATGACAGCCTAAGAGCTGGAGTTGTTCAGCCTGGGGAAGAGAAGGCTCCAGGGAGACCTTATAGGAGCCTTCCCATACGTAAAGGGGACCCAACAAGAAAGCTGAAGAGGGAACTTTTACAAGGGCATGTAGTGATAGGACAAGGGGTAGTGGCTTTAAACTGAAAGAGTAGATTTAAATCAGATACTAGGAAGAAATTCCTCACCATGAGGATGGTGAGACACTGGAACAGGCAGCCCAAAGAAGCTGTGTATGCCCCATTCCTGGAAATGTTCAAGGCCAGGTTGGATGGGGCTTTGGGCAACCTGGTCTAGTGGAAGGTGTCCATGCCCATGGCAGGGAGTTCAACTAGATGATCTTTAAAGGTCTGTTCCAACACAAACCATTCTGTGACTCTATGATCTTCAACTAGATCAGGTTGCTTAGAGCTCCATCCAACCTGACCTTGAATGTTTCCAGGGATGAGGCATTTACCACCTCTCCAGGCAACCTGTTCCAGTGTAAGTTGATGAAGGCAGTTACAGTTTGACAATTTCATACAAGCACTGCACCCAAAACATCAACACTGTGGCAAATTCACTGAGCTGCAATACAACAGGGAAGCTGTTTTTGAGATGGGCATTATCCTTATCTGTGCTGTCAGTCTCCCAAGCCACAACATGAGAGACATCTGAGCACACAGTCAGTCACAGTCAACCAGCATTACTGGAAACAACTGCTTTTACAGTTTATACAAGCAGCCCTGGGGCTGGAAGCTAAGAGCAGATGAAAGCTTCACACACATGTATACATTTAATATATGCTTACTTAGACATGCACAGTACACTACATGAATGTAGCCATGCTAAGCAACAGTACCAGTATTCTCCTTTACCCTACTTCATGGTCAATCCAGAGCAGTGAATTTAGGTTGCTGAACTCACAGCAAGAGGAGCCAGACATTTATTTGCCCTACAGGTATCTGAATGATTAAACTTTCAACTTAAAGAAACCATTACCGACATGAAACAGTGATGGTTACAAACATTACTCTTGGAGGAGGTGGAAGGAAGAGAAGCCTGTTTATTTTTTTTCCAAGCTCTGGTTTATGAAAAGGAAAAAAAGGAGCAAATATATGCCCAGTTAGAGGCTTATGGTAGAGAAGACAAAGTCTGAAACATCTCTTGAAATTTATTTATTTATTATTTCTCTTAGAACAGAAAATGACAAGGTTGTAATGGACCTTAGTTCACTCCACAGAAAGATTAATGATAATGTGCCTCTACATATGTAAACTTCTATTTCCTTGTTTTTAATAACAAATAATAATACTAAATAATAATTTTAAATAATTTAAAAAGTTTTAACCAAAAGCTTTTGATTATTTTTTTAGGCAGCTGTTTTGAAAGGAGAAGTAAAGGCAGAGTAAATGTAAGAGAATTCCTTCAAACTCCTATGATGGTTAAACAAGGTTAAAAGAAAGCCTAGTAAGAACAAGTTCGGGGTGCTGAATTTGCTTCAATCCTGTGGTTTTTAGAAAGGATTTGAACTCCACGCAGAGTAACTTCTGAAGCAATGTTAGTAAGGGGAAAAAAATTTATCCACACATGAAAGGCCATAATCAGTCTTGTGTATTTTCTGCTGTAAACATGTTTTCCAATTGAGAATTTATGTTATGCAAAAATTGCCTTTACATTAGTAATCCTTACAGTCGGCAAGCATGGGAGGTTTTTTGCATAGCATTTAATGAAATTTTTCAATTCAATATCATCACTGGAAATAACCTTGATAAGCAATAAATATGAGCACCAGCCTAAAATACACTCAGTGGTAAAGAAAATAATCTGCCATGTACACAATCCCAAGAAGGCATTATCTCTTTCAGAAGTAGAACAGATAAGCATTGGAATGATCAAATAAAGCAAAGTGGTGGAATGAAACTATTCCACTCTCCAAACATTGAGAGTTTCAAGGCAAAAAAAAACCATATCAAAAAGGACACAGTTCTTGACTCTTTTCAATGTTTGCCACAGTTTCCTGATTCACTTTAAGAAATTCTCACATATACCCTTAAACGTCACTGCAGAGCTTACATATTTCAGAAGGTTTCCTGGAAAGATTCTTCAGTGAATGAAGTATTTCCCCAGGTAAGAAAAGCTGATTTTTCAAGATTGAACCATGGCTAGAAGGACAAAAATTAAGTATTCCAATGTCTTCCACAAGCTCCACTTATCAACTAAGTATCACACAGACAGTGTGCTGTACACACCCAGAAAATTGCTTCACAGATTTTCTAATCTAAAAACATAAAACGAAAAAAAAAAAAAGGAAAAGTGGAAACAAGATATAGCATATATGAAATAGCATATAAAGGCTCACAACACTTGTGTGTATTCACTTTCTGGTAGTAAAACAATTACTGTGTGAAGACTGAGTAAAAATAGAAGGATTTAGTATGATCACATTTCACGCAGGTATATGCCCACACATGTATATCAAAGTATATCGAAAGGCATCTAGCAGAAGAATGTGGAACAACAAAAAAAAAGCTACTCTAAAATAAAAATAATGTAATAATGTATTAAAAAAATAATCTCTTTAGAAGTAAACCCAAACGATCTCTGAGAGCATCCTTAACCTAATGGCAAAACCAGTCACCTTTAATGCCATTCCTGACACACTTCCATAGCTTCTTCGTAAAAGTCTTCAGTGACACACTATGTAACTTTCCGTAATTACCTACATCAGCGTGGGCACTAGAAAGGCAGAGGCATGAGTCCACAGTAGTCCAGCAATAAACACGAAGTTGCCATTAAACTGGAAGCTACCTACACGTGTGGAAACCACAGAATGCTGTATCAGTTTAACTCCACCCACACTAGCAGATTGTATCACTTTTACTTCATCAACATGCAAGCAAAAACTACTCAAAACCTGTGCAGTGCTGGAAGCAAAATCAGCCACTGACTCTGCACAAAGTTTTAGAGGGATCAGTAGCAAAAAATATGAAGTCTGTCATGTGTCTGTACGCTGACATTAAAAAAAAGCCAAGGAAGAAGGAATAGTACATTAATTTTCTACATTGCGGAGTCCTGTCTATTAAATTCTGGAATAGATTCTCCATTGGACATCAGAAAGTTATCAGGTATTTTCAGATAAAATGCAAAAGTGTTAAGCAGAGAATTGTTGAGGCAACCACCCTTTTTACACTGATGGTTAGTACTCACGGAACTTATCCAAGACGTAACAATACCTAACATCAGTCTTCTCTGAGGAACAGAATTTAAGTCTTTACTTTAAAGTCACCGTCTGCAACAGGTAGCCCTTGTGTTAAATCTGGATACCAGAGATACTTCCACTGACTGCACATACCAACCTGTACCCAGGTACCTCACTGTGCTGTGCCAGCCTGGGTCCATGAGGCTATAGACGGTTACTACAGCTGGTGCGCAGCTGTCTTCAAATGTCTGTTCGGGTCAGAGTTTGCAGAAGACTGGACCACCATTTGGCATGCATGTTTTTCTGGGCTGACTGAATTTCTCATGTCAATCATGTTTTATTTTGCTTAAATAATGAAACATTCCATAGAGAGTCTGACATGTAAGTGGGTCAGACTCAAAAGGAATACCCTACGTCTGACCATGAACACTGTAGTATTCTCATTTCTCATTCCTTTATACAGATTTAAACAGCAGGGAAACGCACCTCTCCCCCAGCAAACAAACCAACCAGCCACAAAAAGACCCACAAACACAAAAAATCCCACATAGAATACCTCAATACACCTTATGGGGAGGCAGTTACAGCATTCCCTGGAAAGTCAGTGGAAAATCAAGTTTATTTTGGTTTCGCATATCCTGAGAAGTAACCACAAGAGTCTTATACACTACGAGCTCCTGAAAATTGGATGGTGGTGTTTTTGTTTTTTCAATGAGAAAATACAGAAAATAAATTGGAAGATTGTATCTTCAGTACAGTAGCAAAACTCAAATGGAAAATGAAAGCACATTAGTAGAAAACAGAATTATTTTGATATGAAGCTCCTTCTCACTACTTTGTGATTTTTGGTTAAGCTACCATGCTGATAACTCAATTCCACTTAACCTGCCTTTGAACTCCCCATGAAATCATGGCAAATTTCTGGCAGCTACAGGAATAAGAGATATAGGTCATTCGTGGGTAATATTCTATTCCATGTGCAGCCACCATGGGACAAACAACAAATTCATATTTGGAACAACAACTTCACAGGACCATTTGCTATAGGGGCAAAAAACAGGATACAAAGCTTGTGTTGATAGTGCAACCAAGTGGTGTGGTTAGATATGTGGTGAAGTAAGTATGCTGTAAGAGCACAGGATATTCACAGAAATATTTAAGCTAATAAGGTCTCTCTGTATACTTTGAAACAGAAGTTAAAACAAAACCAAAAACCTTCTGGGGTAACCACAAACAGCATTCTAATCTATTTCATGCTCATCTTTTGAAGAAGTGTGTGACATGGTCAATAAGGTTAAAAGAGGAAGAAAAATGCACACACTGCCTCTGCATGTATATCTTATTTTTGTATATTATTTCTTATGATTTCTTTGCCTTTTCTTTTGCTTTTCTAGCACTATTCTTAAGAGATTGTACTTTTGCATAAAAGCCATCCAAAAAAATTCCTGAACTGACAATACGTTAATCTAATTTGGACATTGCAAAGAAAGAACACTGTAAAACTTGTAACCACATAAGAAAAAGTTCCACTCCCAGTTTAAAACTACTTTAGCTTTACAGTCAAATCCCAAGCTTTCTAGCAGCAAGACTAGAAAGAGCAGCACAGTTAAACTGAATGCATTATGACGCACAGGAATTCGGGTTCAAAAGGAACCATCTGGTTCATTCAGTTCACTGCAACTGCAATAGATTTTTAGTCTTGAAAGGTGAACACCACATCCACATGTACAAACTGAACCACTTCCAATTCACTACAACAAATGAAAAACCTTTTTAAAAATCAGAAGTTACTTAAAAAACATAATGATAGGGTGTCAAAGGAAATAACACACACAGAACTACATGAGCAAGCAGGAGAGATCACCACTGTCCCGTACTTCTGAAATGACCTTTTAAGTATTTATACTTAATTCAGAATTCTAAATAAGGCTACGAACTATTTTAAACAACTATGTTTCAATTATATAAGACAATGGTGACAAAATTAAAATGTAGATCTGATCCAATAACTGTCACTAGGTCTGGTATTGCGGAGGAGGTGCTAAATATCCACTTTCAGCTCTGAATTTCTTGTATTTTCGCTGTGTCAAATCCTCTTCTAACTTTAAAAAAAAAAAAAACACCACACAACCAAAACTCCCAGCTTTCATCTTCTCTGTTCTGCCTACAGCTACCCCACCTCTGTGTTTCCCATCTGTCTACTCCTTTCTTGCTGTGCAAGTAAATAACTCCCAAAAGATCTCTCTTGGCTCTGCTTGCCAGTCTACCTTGGCCAGCCCCACCGCACTAGCAGGTCAGAAGATTGCAGGTAACTCAGCTGCCCAGTTGCCACCAGTCCAGCAAGCAGTCTTGCTAGAGCTTTCTTACATTAACCTGTCACCAGTTTCAGATGACAGGCTTTAGGTACACCTTTTCAGAGCATTAATGAGTATATCCTTCTAACCAATTCAATATTTAGTATTGTCAAATAAAATAACCCAGTACATACTTCAAATACAAATTTTAAGGAAGAATCTCCCTTACACTCCTATCTTGTTCTTATTCAAAAATTGATTCTGTTAATGCTTCACTATCCCAACTCTTTGAGGCCTAAGGGCTCAGTGTATCTATCCATGCTTACAAACATGCAGATAAACAACAATTACAATATAATGTATTTTCAATTCAACACAGAAAGGAAAACATTTAACTCTCATTATAACAATTGGTGCAATTTGTCAGTTACCAACTGAGCAGTAAATAAAAGTCACTGTCGCAATGGCTGATGTTTAATTTTCTGTATCCTATCTTGAACAAAACTCAACTAGGCAGGATATTTTATAAACCCAAATATATATATAAGTCCCTTAACAAGTCAGATTCTATGTGTATTCTTTCAACTGACAAATTCAGTTCTAAACAGTAAACTATCAAATTCCTTTTAGCAAAGGTCAAATTGAATTAGTCCAAAGAATTTAAGAACACAAATACACTCTAGTCACTATGTTTACCTAATACATATCAAACCTGGGGAAAGAAAGACAAGAGTCAAAGGCTGATAAAGGTGTTTTCAATAGAGATGTTGTAACACTCAGCATTAAAGCTTGTGTTGCTTGAAATGGGAACTAAAATCCAGAGGTAGCCACCATTGTGTCTCATGGATTGTACCAAATCAGAGAAAAATGGAAGGTCACCAAGTATATTCTGTTATCCAAGATATAGTTAAGCTCAGATCATTTGGGGACACAGTAGAACTGCCATCTCCACATCAATTGTCCTTACTAAAGGAAAAAATTAACTTCTAACACAGCCTCTTGTTGCAACGAAAACCATTATTGCTACACAGCCATCAAGAATAGCAAAAAATAGTTTACACCTGTGACAGTCTCCTTTAACCACAGTGGCAGAAACAGTTGTTCCCTACCCCTTAGTCTTCTGCCATTGATTACTCCCAACTAAATAACTAATTGCACATGACCCTATTGAATTACATCATCTTTCTGATCAGATTGTTTGGAACTCTGTGTTGGCCTCAGACATGAATATAACCAGATAGTCCCTGCCCTAGTTGCTTGTTGTTTACTGAAATTACCAATCATACTGTAAGTTCCATAAAACAGAGTATAAACATATAATAAAACCAGTCTCGTATCCCTGCAAAACCCCATTAACAGCAAACCATGCATGAGGGTTCTTCCAATAAGATTATGCAGCTTTTCGGTGCCCACCGTACAGTAATTTTATTTAGATCCTCAATGCTTCTCCTTGTCATCAAGAAACTCTGCCGAAGTCAGGACATCTGCTGTTTCTTCCTTACTCATAATGTTATTCTGTTGAATGATCTTAGATACATCTAATGTTTTTCTGCAATCTCTTAAAATACATGTTGGTTGGTACACATCAACATGGAGGTGGGGGAGCTGAAGGAAGGCTAGGTTCCCCAGAATGCTAATAAAAATAAATAAAATCAATCTACTGAATAGAGTTAGCCCATAGAAAATTTTAAGCACAAATCACATCTTTAACCTTTCCTCATAAACATGGGTATAAAACAGCTTGGTATTCCAAAACTTACTACACAGCCCTAGAATAGGATTGTTCTGTAAAATGAGATGACTTGGGGGAAAAAAAAAAAAACAAAACAGACTCTTGAAAAAAACTGACTGCAAAGGAAGAGGAGTTTAGATCTGCTTCAAAAGGTTAGTGATTTGAACACTTCTTCAAGAGATGCGAGACTTAGATCCAGTTTCCTCTACAACTTGAGAGGATTAAAACCTGTAACCCTTAGATGCAAAAAGAGTATCCCAACCACAAGTGAATCGTTTTTTAAGCCCTTCCTGGAAGCTCTGTCTCTGGGGACAATGACAAGCAGAATGCTCAGCTGCAAATAAGAAGTCACCTGTTTTGTCTCATGGTCCTCATTATGTGTGTGCAGATACTCTGCAGTTTATACCTTAATATAAGTATTTGCACATATGCATATAAATAACATCTCATTCAATAACATTCAATAAATGTAAATTTTGCAGGCATGTATGTGACGTCTTATACCAGCAGTAGAGTCACTGGTGTTTACTTCCTATGTTTTGAAAGTTTCAACATGGTTTTCAATGAAAAACAAAAACAAAAACAACAACTGAAAGTTCATGAAACAGTATCTTCCGTTTAGGCAAAAAAATAACTGTGGTCTTCTGAGATTCACAGAGCATTTCTTGCCCTGACCACTAGTTTTACTTCCAGTTAGATACACACACTCAAAGGGAGCAACTGATAATGCCTAAAAACCTGAGTAACTAAATGACCCTAGGATACCAAAGATATTCACACACACTCGGCTGACAGAAACAGACACAATAGGGATTTCTGCCTTTCTAGAGGACGGGCTGGAAACCTAAAACTCCACTGAACACCTACCTTCAGGCAACTGAATTCCACTGTAAGTTTGAAAACAGGTGTAAACTACAGGCAAATCAGGATCACAAACTGCTTTCCAACTGCCTTGAGACAGTCTTAGTCTTAATTAAGGTAAATTTCACTACAATAACAGAAAATATTAAAAAAAAAAGCCAGCAAAAAACCTACAATACCATAATTAAATACAAGTTACCCAATCAATGGCCTTCGTTTATACACTTCAAAAAGAAAATAATTGTACTTTCACTCTTATTAGAAAAAATAAAAATATAAAGCAAAATATTGTACAACTGCTACCTGCCCTGTTTCTGAAATAGACTCTCACAAGTTCTGGTTTGACCTTGGAGAAACTCAAATTAATTTCATCTGAACATATTAGCAGCAAATAGATCATTTCTCCCTGTTCCCCATAACCTCTCACAAAACAAGCCTTTACACATCCTTTTCTTATTCAATTCAAATATTTCCATCTTCATCCCTTTTAAAGGCAGGTGATTGACACACAGCACCAGTGTTCTTTTCAATGAACTGAAAATATTCTGGCTGAAGGTTGCATATCCAAGTACCCACTGAGCTGGTAAAACAGGCAAATAAGAAAAGAAAAAGAAGGCATATTTACTTCAAACAAAATATTTCAGTGAATTAAAAAGAAATATAAAGTTCATCCCTTCAAGAAAAATCTCAACCTCAATAAGCAAAGACTGTTACCAAATATTCTATCAGTTCATACTGTGCAGCTATGTTGTGAGAGAACATCTAATCTTTTTTAAAACAATGAAACCACCTGTTGAATTTATCATATGTTGTAAATATTAATAGCCTCGAGCATGTAGTTTCTCAAGATTTAAGATATGAGCATCATAATTCTCTTGTTACATTAAGATTCAAGTCAACCAGCTCTGTATGGCTATGGATAACATCTAATCAGTTAATCAAAGATAAACCAAACCAGATAACTGGATGTCAAAATCATTAATCTTACCTGACAAGCAGATGTATGTTAAATATTCACCCTGACCCCCAGTAGCTAGGAAAGGAATCTTTTTTTTTGTTCTTCTTTTCACTTGGACGGCTCCCAGCATCCTTTCATCATGTGGGGCAAAAATTTCTTTGCTGATTGCAGATTTGGCATTCATTGTAGATCACAAATATAGCAGGCTGCTGCTCTCTAAAAATAAAATAATAAATAATTTTTTAAAAATTAGAAACTTCTAAGTTATGTGACAGTCCAGTTAATTTACATGGGCATTAGTAGCTCTGACCTTGAAATAAGGTTTTTAATGATTCAAATAATTTAGAATATAATTTCATGCACTCACAGGCAGAATTTTTCAAGTATCTAAGAGTTTTCACTGAATTTGTTTTCCACGCTGCTTAAATTCTCTTAAACTAGCTTAGTTTATTTTGGGTAGAAGCTGTCCACACTAGCACATCATGACAATGCAAAAGCTTCTCAGAGGGACACCCTGTAACTTCAAGCCACATGAAAAGCTTAATTAATTCCCTCTCTGGTAACTGGAGGGAAACTCTACTGACCCACGTAGACAGGGGAAGCACTGCATGGGAATGGGGAAGGAACACCATGGTTCAGCTCAGCAGCATCTTGACTGTGCTGCCAGACAAGAAGTCACGTCTATAGAAGATACAGAAAGCTCTGCACTCAAGTAAGACTGTTCCTTCAGGAGCACAGCTCCTGGTGACAGCAACTGATTGAAGCAGCTCCTGCACTTCTCGCAGCTTTAGCACCCCATACCCTCAGCTCCTCTGCAATTACCAACTGGGCAACTGCGCAGAGTCAGAAACCATTGGGATTAATAACACAGACAAAACTGTACCTCCTCTTTTCTGCTACGTAATTTTGACCCACATCAGTTCCTCAATGTGTTTTGTGAGAAAACAGCACAGTCAACTTAGGACAGGCATTTGGACAGGAGGAAAAAAAAAAAAGCAGAGAACAGGGAGGGAGGAGGGAAGCTGCTTATTAAGGCGTGTCCAGCAAAAGAAAGCTCAAACTGACCACAATTTATAGAAGAGCCTAACTGAAGGGGCTGTACAACTCAGTTACAGAGAGATGTTAACAGGCCTTTTATGCAGACAGTACCCCAGTTATGAACTCCAATTAGTTCTGCACTGAATTCTGTTAGTAAGTATATAGGCCCCACCAGTAGAGACTGCCAAATGCCCCGTTTACTTGTTCAAATACAATGATGCTCCAATACACATACATTAAATTCCACATCTCTATATTATTAAGACTTTCATAAACCCACAGATTTTTTGGTTTTTTTTTTCTTACAATCTTATGTTCTTAATACAAGTAAGATCATGTTCAGGTCTCAACTACTGAAGCCAGAAATTCCGCCTGTGAGATCATTTGATATTAGTCACAATTGAACTATTTTAGAAAACAGATAAATTCCAGTCAAAATAGATTATGAAGCCAAAACAGTCATGGATCCATTATTTTTAGTGTGTATACTATCACCAAAGTACTTGTCTTAACACTTTCAGTCTCAACATTTTGTTGTACATATTTATGATATTCCATTATCTTAAAACAAACAAACAAACAAACAAACCAACCAACCAAACCAAACACTTCATTCATGGAGGTGTGAAAGAGCACAAATTAGTCCAAATCAAATTCACCACCTGTTTACTTTGGGGCGCAAATAGAATCCTTTGCCAAGATAAGCAGTAATAGTGTACCTCAGTTAACCGGTACAGAGGTATGCAAATTCTGACAAGTTTTAGCATTACATGCACCTTTACAAAAATTAATAGCATTTCAAGAATGGCCTCAAAGGAAAAATCCAGACCAATTTCAAAGGAAGAAAGAATGCACAGCTCCTGAAAATATGTGGTTTCGTAATTCTTCCCATGTAAGTTACCTATTCTTTAACAACAAATATATCAACAAAAAAAAGGAATCAAAAGTTTAAATTTACCTGTTAGTTACTTAGAAAAGGGTTTTTTTCTATTGATTTTCATTATACTTCAATTTTCTCCTGTGTTAAAAAATATTTGCAGTATATCTTATATTAGCATGTGAGCTGCTGGCACTTTGTGACTAGTTTTAGGGGTTTTTTTTGTTTTGGTTTTTCATGTTCGCTGGTTTTGTTTTGTTGTTGTGGTTTGTTTTTTGGTTTTTTCCTTATTCAAGGCCACTGTCAATGACTACGGGTTTAATCACAAAGACCTCCTTCCGCCTGAGGTCGAGACTATCTGATCTTTGCAAAAATAACTTCAGTCTCAGACCCTCACATGCTTAGACAATTTTCAATAAATAGCTTATTGGGAAAACACACAAAAATACTGTCAGGTAAAGATATACTTGAGTCACAGCCAACTGAAAGTGTTCTCTACCTTGCAATAATCTGATACTGTTAATTCTGCAACTGAGTTGTTGAATAGATGTTTTCAGATGTTTTCTTGAGGTTCACGCAGTGCAAAATAAAGTGTGATTTCAGAGATGTACTCAGTGATGTAAAAGCTTCCAGGATTAAGATATAAGGTTTCCCTACCAATAACTGGTTGAGGCAAAAAGTGTTAATGGTTTATAGCTTCAAAACCTTCACATAGTACTTCAAGATTTACTTAAATGACATTGCAAGCAATAGGTTTCACTGTATATAGCTGCATTTGATAAGACCCTACTGAAAAAGAGACACGCCAAAAGAAGAGATACTATCCAAATCCTATTTCACAAATTTCCCAAACCATTTTGTTTCATATGTGCACTGAAACTTAAAGCATGAAACTAGAATGTCTGCCACATAGACAAGAAGACAAAATAAATGCAAAACCTAGGAGATTTAATTAATATACCTTTCTATGTATACGCACATCTGTCTCTTCATGCAAATGCTTTTATGCACAGCCATATGAATCCAACTTTAAATAAAGCCTAGCTCGATACAATATTGCAAGACATACCAAATCTCCTGTTTCAGTAGAGACACAGAAGACACTTAATGCTTTCTTTGCCTCAGACTTTAACAAGTAAAACCAGTTGTACTCTAGGTACACAGTCACCTGAGCCAGAAGACAGGGCTGGGGAGCAAAATGAAGCTACAATAATCCAATCCAAAACGGTTAGTGACCTGCTACACCACTTAGACACACACAAGTCTGTGGGGCCAGATGGGATCTACCCAAGGGTTCTGAGGGATCGTGTTCACCAAGCCACTTTGAATTACTTATCAGCAGTCCTGGCTAACCAAGGAGGTCGCAGTTGACTGAAGGTTAACAGATGTGACACCAATCTACAAAAAGGGCCAGAAGGAGGATCCAGGAAATTACAGGACTGTCAGTCTGACCTCAGTGCCAGGGAAGTTTATGTACCAGATCATCCTGAGTGCCATCACATGGCAGGCATAGGACAATGAGGTGATCAGGCCCAGTCAACATGGGTTTATGAAAGGCAAGTCCTGCTTGACTATTCTGATCTTCTTTCCCTCAGTGAATGAGGGAAAGGCTGTGGATGTTGGCTACCTAGACTTTAGTAAAGCCTTTGACACTGTTTCCCACAGCATTCTCCTGGAGAAACTGGCTGCTCATGGCTTGTATGAGCATACTCATCGCTGGGTTTTGTGTAGATGGCTGGGCCCAAAGAGTCACAGTAAAATCCAGTTGGCAGCCTGTCATGAGTGATATTCCCCACAGCTCAGTATTGGGACCAGTTTAATATCATTATTAATGATCTGGATGAGGGGATCCAGGGTGCCATCAGTAAGTTTACAGATGACACCAGGTTGGATGGGAGTGTTGATCTGCTGGAGGGTAGGAAGACCATACAGAGGGATCTGGACCAGATGGATTGTTGGGCTGAGGCCAACTGTATGAGGTTCAACAAGGCCAAGTGCCAGGTCCTGCGCTTGGGTCATAACAACCCCAGGCAATGCTACAGGTTCAGGGAAGAGTGGCTGGAAAGCTGTCCCACAGAAAAGGACCTGAGGCTGTTGGTCAACAGCTGGATGAATATAAGCTAGTAGTGTGCCCAGTTAACTGAAAATGCTAATAGCATCCTGGCTTGTATCAAGAATAGTGTGGGCAGCAGGACTAGGGCAATGATAGTCCCACTGTCCTCCACACTGGGGAGGCCACACCTTGAATCCTGTGCTCAGTTTTGGATCCCTCACAACAAGAAAGAAGCTGGTGAGGGACCTGGAGCACAAGTCTGATGAGTAGCAGCTGAGGGAACTGGGGCTGTTTAGCTTGCAGAAAAGGAGGCTGAGGGGAGACCTGATTGCTGTCTACAACTACCTGAAAGGAGGTTGTAGCATGGAGGGTGCTGGTCTCTTCTCCCAGGTAGCAAGCAATAGGATGAGAGGAAACAGTCTCAAGTTGGGCCAGGGGAGGCTTAGATTGGATATTAAGAAAAAATGTCTTCACTGAAAGGGTTGTCAGACATTGGAACAGGCTGCCCAGGGAAGTGGTGGAGTCACCATCCCTGGAGGTGTTTAAAAGATGCATAGATGACATTCTTAAGGAGTTGAGAGGTAGATCTGGCAGTGTTAGGTCTACAGTCGGACTTGATAATCTCAAATGTCTTCTCCAGCCAAAAACCGTTCTATGTCATGTCATGTCACAGAATAATCAAATACTGCAGCTTATTGCTGCATGTTATTGGCTTTGTGATTAAGCTGGTTGTACAGACATCCACCAGAATTTCTGTACACAGATTCTGCAGACACCAAATGTAACTAGAACCTCTGACTAAAGCATGCACTCACTGCCTAAGAGGTTGTGATCCTTTGTTCCAAATATTTAGTTTACAACAGCCACAGATCCCAGAATTAAGCAACTAATCTAATGCAGAGGACTTTATATGATTGCTGAATCTAATGTGGAAACCGACACTGTCCACAAACACCTATTTATTAAAAAAAATAAAATAACTAACTGTGTCTGTATGCAAAGAGACTTCTGAGATTCAGCTGTCAGTATAGTTCGGATGAAACTTTTTCACGGGTCAAAAATAATCAGCAGCTGTGTTTAAATAAGCTATCTTTTCCATGTTTATTGGTGGATCTACAGGAGTTAGACTTGATGATGCTTATAGGTCCCTTTCAAATTGAGATATTCTATGAAAAGCAAAGGTTGTATTAAAGTCTTAATTAAGTACTCTTCTTTTTCAAAAGCAGGCATAAATCTTTTTGTTAGTCTTACTAAAAATACAGAAGACTTGCTCAAGGAAGACAAGTCTCAATTTTTCCCATTCTCCAACAAAAACACATCTTTTCATAAAAAAAATGCTGGCAGTACATGCAAAACTTCATGTAGTACGTGCAGATTTCTTTACGCAGTAATGTTTGTTCTTGGTGCATGTTCCAGGACAAATTCAAACCATCAGCAGTTTCCATTCATGGCCCATGTGGACTCACAGACCGCGGAATGCAAACAGTTTCCCCCATGCTCAAATCTAAAATGCCTTAAAAGCTAAAACTTTTACTGGAGGATCTCTGAGCACAGTGAGACACCGCAGTGCTGTTCACAACATTTACCCCTCTGTGGCAAAAGGGATTTAAATGTTGCAGTAAATGTGAGTCTTTAAAGAGATCCCACATTTCCTGCCTCACCTGCTTGCTTTATGTACGTAATCACACACAAATTATTAGAATTATGCTTTTGGCTGAATGAAGAAAATTCCATTTTCCTCCAGCCATCACAGTGTTATTGAAGAGGATGTCAACATTTACACTGTGCTTCCAGTGCTCAACAGAAACACCTAGAGGGAAGATTCCTGTGCAAATTTCAACCAGTACCTGTAACAAACATACTGCCACTCTGCATCTCCTCAGATCTTTGCTCCAATGCTTCTCCATGATATTTCTATCAACAAACCTCCTCCGAGGAACAGGTGACCATTCCTCTATATGTGCATGTGAAGAGAGAGGAATTAAAGGTAATTTCTAAAGAATATATATTAAATAAAACCAAGATACTTAAGCTGATATGTTCACAGATCACACATATTCAGTAATAAAAAACCTGGACCATTTTCTGGCCAGCCAAAGTCTCAGACTGTTTTCAGGCAGACAGCCAGCAAGCGGCTGACTTATCTTTATATCCAGATGTTTTATAGGACCACGCAAGTGAGTGGAAAAAGGAGATTTACAGTATCTTTGTTGAGGTGTTGGTACACAGAAGGAACTGAGGAAACTAATCTTCAGCATGCAGAATTGAAATAGCAGTAAATTAAAAAGGAGAAATAAAATAACAAGCAAGAGAAGGAAGAGCAAGAACATGCTACGTCTTGCTATTTTCAATGATCTTTATTTTAATGACAAACAGGGATGGGCTCCCAGGACAGGCTAACCACTGAAATGTTGCCTGTAGTGTGAAATCATCTAAGCAGTCAGCTGTTGCTGGGCTGCACTGGTAGCTCCAGCAAGCACTCAAATCCAGTTTTAATGAAGCCTCCGTCCCAACAGAGGACATCTACTTTGGGAAATCATTATAAAACACCATTATTAAAAGCCCAGCTTCTGCTGTTGTGGTAATTGTCTGTTATTTACTCCTTAGAAGTGTTGAGACTACATATTTGATCATTATCATTCATCAAAATTCTGTGTTTGTTATCTCAAGCAAACAGCTAGTACAACTTTGGAGGAGAACATAATTGCTGAACCAAGGCAAACGTATAACAGTTTGTGTTGTTTCACATTTAATTTATGCGCACCTCATGCATTTGTGCTGGCAGAAACTATTCATGTCCCCATGCACTTTGCTTCCTTATGACAGCACAAGTGCTTATGTGGTAGTGCAGTGAACTAAACAAAAGAATTAATCCAGGTTTAATCCATTAAAAAAAAAAAAAAAAGTTAAATAGTGAGTAGTTTAGTTTTTACCCATATCAGCTCCCTGAGGCAGTTCACCATGCAGCTGTGTGCCAGCACATGGGACGGAAGGGCAAGGGTGGGATTAGGGCTGCCTTGGCCACCAGCAGCATTAGTTTACAAGGATCATGAAAGTGCAGTTTAAATATAGGGAAAACAAGAGCTGTGTAAAAGTAGTAAACCATCTGTTGGCAGTGTCCTGATATTTTCTAGCAGTTAACTAAATAGTTTTCTTTCTGGCAAATAACACAAGCTGAACACATTTCTGACATGCTTCATACTCCTTTCCAGGAATCCTGAGACTGTTATAAGTATTACTCATTTCAAAATGGGTGAGCATAATAAAGCCTGCAAAACTGTGAAGAGTCCTGCAGACTGAAGAAACTAAGAAAAACTGGTCTATTCCAGTGTTTTGTTCACCTTAGGAATCATTAAAAATGCCATCCATGGCTTTTATCCCCCCCACACTATATTTTATTGCTTAGCTCTGCACTCGTGACAGAATTCAGGTAAAAACAAACAAACAAAACCCACCAAACAACCACCCCCCCCCCCCAAAAAAAAAACAAAACAAAACAACCAAAATCACCACACACACCCCAATAAAAACACCACCCACAACACTGAAAATTCATCTTGTATGTTTGAAGACTCTTTTTTAATTAATAGCTTGTTGTTCAGTCACACAGAAATCTGAGAAAAGTTAGAAGGGAACTACTGTCTTCTTTCTTGACGCTTTCACAGTAATCTGCAATCAGGGATCAGTGGTAGAAGTACTCTATTTAAACAACTAGTAAATTTCCATTAAACATGGAGATGGTGGGAAGAAATCATCTTCTCAAGTAATAGCCTGTTAGGAAAGATATATTCTTCTTTTAAAGTAAAAATGAAGATACTCCTTCCCCATCTGCACTCATTTCAGGAACAATGTAATGACTTCTTAAAGATACGAAAACTTTCATCAGGTTTATGAATCTGGATAAGCCAATAAGTTTTAGATTAAAATCTCTAACAGATCAGTCTGGTATGAATCAATATATGGGATACTTGTAAAACACATAATAACATTTTACAGTTCTACACTAAATTCTGAGATCAACAGTGTAAGAGCACAGTAAGGGATGAAACAGGGGAACCTAGACAGCAAAACAAACCAAAAACATCCTTCTCTAGTTCTATTACATGTTTTTACCTTTTTCCAAAAGAGAAATAGTGGAATACCTTTCTCTTAAAGTTTTGACTTCAAACAATTGCCTATATTTTGGACACCTGAACTGAGACGATACAACATGGAGGAATGAGAAGGTGGACCAAACACTGGCACTTAAGCTTGTATAAGAGACAACCTATGCAAGAAGGGGTACGGGACAGGATGATACAACACAAACCCCCTGCAATATTTATTTAATAAAGTTAGGAGTGATTCTACGCTTCTTGCACTCAGAACTTACATTTATAGCCCTTAGGCATCTACCCATTTCATGTATAAAGTACGATAGCTGTTTAAAAAACAAAAATACAATGTACATCTTCCATTAGACTGATCCCAGAAGACACCAGCATCATCAATGTATCAGATATCCTTCTGATTTCACTTCCACTCGCAACTTCATTGTGAATAATTTACATTTTCTAAACAGCAGGCACAGCTATGGACCCTGAAATAACACTCTCTCAATATATCTTCACAGGCTTACCCAAGGATAGTTATAACATCAAAACTACACTGAATTTAGAAATATGTATTTTGAAATGGACTAAGAATTTCCATCTCCCCCATAAAATTAAAAAGTATAAAAGTTGACAACATCCACAGCAATAAATTCTCTGCAACAATTCTGTACCAAAATCAACTTAATACATCCCACATCTAGTGCTGAGCTGTAAACATTAGAGATATAATTTTGTTTGTAATATCAATCTTCAAACTGTTTATTGCCAGAAGCCATCTAAAAAAATACAAAAAGGTATTTTACATGGCAACACCCTTAGATAAAATGCCATCTAACTGAAGGAACAAGCACAGTGCAACAGGAAGATACAGGCTGCACCTTTAACTAAGATGGCTGAACACAACATTAAGAGAAAACAACTGACAGTCACACATCCCTGGCTCTGGTGTGCAGCCTAGAAAAGGAATCCATGTAGATACATACATGTTTATTGCAAGTGTAATTTTTTTTTCCAGCATTAACACCCTCATGAAAATTCTCCACGTGCAAAACCAAACCACCAAACCACAAGAGTAGTGACCCATACAATTGCTCAAGGACAGAAATATCCACTTACAGGTAAAAAAACCATTAAAATAAACCAAAAACAAAAACCCCCAAACAACAAACAAAAAACCCAAAACAAACAAAAAAACAACACAAAAAAAACCCCACAAAACAAACCACATCAACCAAACAGAAACAACAACAACAACAACAACACAGAATCATATAATCATAGAATAGTTTGGGTTGGAAGGGACCTTCAAAGCTTATCTTGTCCAACCCCCCTGCAGTGAGCAGGGACATCTTCAACTAGATCAGGTTGCTCAGAGCTCTGTCCAGCCTGGCTGTGAATGCCTCTGGGAATGGGGCATCTACCACCTCTCTGGGCAATGTGGGCCAGTGTTTCACCACTCATTGTAAAAAATTTCTTCCTCACGTTTAACCTGAATCTCATCTCTTCTAGTTTAAAACCCTTACCCCTTGTCCTATCATAACACACCGTTCTAAATGTCTGTCCCCATCCTTCTTATAGGCTCCTTTTGAGTACTGAAATGCCACAATAAGGTCTCCCCACAGCTTTCTCTTCTCCAGGCTGAACAACCCCAACTCTCTCAGCCTATCAACCTAGTCCTGTCCTCAGCCAGAAGAAGCTTTTCAGCACCAGTTTGTGCAACTGTGTGATGCTACCAAATAAAGTGGTCAACATCTCTCATCTCACAGTTTTTTGCAGATTCATCAGAGCACTAATCCCATACTAAATTTGCAGCTGCAGTTCATTAGTATCAACACAGTGAGACTGGTGGGAATACTTTTGACAATAATCTACAGTTCACTGAGTTAATTCATTATTGAAACTTTAACCTCACCTCTACAGATGTCTTTATAAACAAGCCTAAAAATGAGATTCTTAATCTTGATTATTCTTGAATCCTAAACTGGTATCTCAAAGACAATGATGTGATGTGGCCTGTTACACTGAACCTGTAGACTACCCTCCACAGATTCCATGCGGGGTTTTTGTGGATTTTTTTGTTTGGTTTTGGGTTTTTGTTGTTGTTGTTTCCTTGGCGTTTTTTTGGTTGGTTGTTTTTTTGGTTTTTTTTTTTTTTTTCTTTTCTTTCTTTACTCAATAGGACATGTAACTTCTACTCATCCTAACACCATGCTTTATTCAATACTATTAAACAATTTGTCCCATCAAGTAGTCTAACAATCATTGTAAGTAGTTCAAAGCAATTAGGTCCAGTTAGCAAATAACTGCAGATTACACCTCCAGAAAACTGGACAAGTGTATCTTACATTAGACCAAGTGATCTATTTGCTATAGGCTTTACCTCTCATATATTCTACAGACATACAAGACCAATGCAAAACAAAAAATGAAAGGTATCAGTAGCATTATTTCCAAACTTGTAATTCCTGAAAACCACCCAGCTACAAAATCAACTACATCAGAAGAAAAAGCTTAATTTAATAATGAGTGATCCAAATCAAACTTCACTTTTTATTTCACACTGTCAGTATGTAAAGAAACTTGGTTTCAAGAACCTGATACTTGCCCTTTCATTAGACTGAACCATTACAACAATTCACTTTAAATATGTTCATTTCATAGTGGCTAACAAGATTTAGCAAAGAAGCTTTAGAACTTACACAGGTGGCTTAAATTCACAATACACATTTACAACTTCCACTACCTAAGGATATGCTTGCATGTTTAAGTTAACTTATAATACATATAATTACAGAAGAATTTATATAAAGACTTGTTAAGACAAACAACGTACTCACAACCTTTGAGAAAATGATATTAAGGCTCATTTCTGTGCCTGGTTCATCCACATTGAAAACAGCACTTACGTAACATTAAGTGCATAATACAGAAAAAGCTCACTACATCAGCCTTAACATTCAATCCAGACAGTAAGCAGTAGCTACCTTGTACACAGTTACAAGGAAGATCTAGGTGAAACAAACATATGGTTCTCAAAACAGTATCTGTAGAGTGAAGAAGCTTACAGAAGAGAGCAATCCCAGCTTCCTCCAGTGAAGAAAGGTAGGGAGACAGAACATTCGTTGAAATACCAGTAAAAAATTAAGCGAGAACAATAACCCCAAGTGTAAGAGGCCCTTGATTTAGAAGCTCTTGGAAGGCAGCACAGTTATGAAAAGGTAAAACTTGTTTCTTCAATCCATGTAACATCACCATCTTCTAGCGGGAGAGCAGAGACATCCCACAATCTACCAAAAGAAGAAACAAACTGAGTATGATAAAAAAGGGGGGGAAGTCCCATTTCTCAAAGTGCTATGATGATATCAAAAAAGGAATAAATAAACCGCACTAGGAGTATATCTCTCCTCATTTTGTTCAGCCTCCACAGCTCTCCCCTCATGCACTGAGGAAGCAGTTTTATCTCAGAACCACAGAAGGCAACTTGGTCAAGCATGACTGACCATCTTGGCTCTTACTCCTTACCTTTTTGTCCTCCATGTGTCCGGAAACAGGTTCCCCTGACAAAACCCAAGAGCCTGCTATGTCTTGTTCCAACAAAATGGGGGAGCAGGGTGGGAATACAGAGTAGATATTCTGTGTTTCACATCACTTACTCTGCTGCCTTCACAGTGTCTCTCAGCTGTGATCCTCTGCACACCCTACCAGCACCTCACTGGCAACTTACGTTCTGTAGACACTAATGTTTGCCTGCTGGACCAAGCACATGTTGGTGGCAGAGACTTAGCCCCAACAATGAAAAAGGATGGTATGAATACCAGTTAAGAAGGGTGGATCTTTAAAACTCATCCAATGTAGATAAGGAAGATCAAATGGCTTGTTGCAGCCCTGCATATATGGTCAAGTATATGCATGGGGTAGCCATAATACGCTTTGGTCTGTGCTTCTTAATTGCATTTTAAAATGAGAAGACTTTCTATAAAATACTCAAGCAACTCTAGTTTTGTCAGACAGAGAACATGTCTCAATTCCTGCAATCGGCATTTATCCTCAGTTTATTCTGCGAGCAAGAGGTAAAACAGCTAATGCTGGTGACAGCTCATGGAGTAAGCCTGTTTAAGTTATTACATTATTTGGTTTCATAAGTAGTAATTGGCTGAGAAGTGGAGAACTTCACTGAGTGAAAAGGTAAACCCATTGTTTCAAGGCCATTGACTTCAAATGGATTCTACCCCAAAATGTCTCTTTTGTGCAAGGAAAAGAAGTGTCGCCACTTCCTTACTTTTCATCCAAATATACGAATATGAAAGCAATTTTTTTCTTCTTCTTTTACCTGACCCCTGGGCTGAGGCAGCGTGAAGAGGTACAATTTTCCCATCCAAGTGGAATCATACATGCTGAGAGCCAAGGAAAGAAGGCTTCTCCAAAAGACTTGAGCAAAACACAGCAGTTGCAAAAGATTCCTGCCCAGCCAGGACAGAGAGACATTTAATTCTTCTCTGGAAATGGATATGAAATGGGGATGTGGAAAAAGGCAGCACCACCCCGACAAGGTTTCAGATACCTGAAAGAATACCTGGAAAAAAATTGTTCCCTCTCCAACACTGAACTGAACTTATAAAATGTCAAGCTTTGACTTTAAGAGATAAAAAATTGTTTTAGTTTTTGAACCTGCAGAGTCTAAATAAAACTAAGGTATTGCTTCAGAAGCTGAATTGCTTGTTTCTTTTACTGCAGAAACCTGTGTGCTAGTGGAGGCCAAGATTCCACTCAGAAGCACTGAAGGTAGTTAAGGTGCAGTGAAATCCAGACTTGGCCTTTACCAATCTGGACTACAGCTATGCCAGGGGCTGCCTAGACAGGGAGATGACTCAAAGGCATGGGAAGCAGTTCAGTGATAGACTCTCGTGCTCTAACGGTCTTGTCAAGTACAAAAGTCAATTGTTCATGCTACAACCGTCTTAGGATAAGCCTTCTTCCTCAATTTATGCACAGTTATCGTCAAGTCATATTAATATAAGTAAAAGAAACTTTGAAAATTAAAACTCTCACAGAAAATCAGATCCTAAGAGGAAATAAGACCATAGGAGGCCTATCACTGGCCTCCTGGAGGCTGGAGTACAGGATTCCACTGCTCAAAGAGACTGCCAGACAGAGAAACTTTATGTGGAAATATATGCAAGAGACCCAGAGACAGGGCCACTGACCACCATGGTAACAAACGATGTCAGGAAGCACATGGGATCCAGCGGATGAGGTACAAACAAATTAGATTCTTTTACAGGACTGATACTGGGTAAGTTTCCATAGAAATCAAAGGAACATCAGAAAGTAAAGCTCAAGTGCCAAGTGATTATGCTAACCCAATTACATATGGTTCAGCCAACAAAATAGTTGCTGTTCTCACCTTATGAACTACAGCATCAAATGTGGAGAATACAGTTAACAATATCCTTGCTAGACAGTAAAAAAACTACTAAACCTCCTACAAAAGTGAGAAAGAATGGGCTGAAGTATTGAAAGAGTCACCTCAATTCCTTCTTGTAAATAAGTCATACCTCGACTATACTAATACTTCACAAATAAAACCTCAGAAAATTGAGTGTAGAAGAAAACAGATTTATTTTCAACCACCATTTACTCATGCTACAATATTGCTTTTCAAATAGTTTGTGTTTAAAATCTGATTTTCTTTGAAACATTTCTGTATCACTTTTTGCTAGCCACTCAGTTTTTCCCTCCATGGTGGTATTTACCCACATATAAATTCAGGTCAAAACCAAACTGACAACAACATGCTGTTCCTCACCACTCTTGCCATATTGTTCATTCCCTCTCACTGCATTGAGGTTCTTACTTTTACTAGTACAGAAAATTTTGTTCAAGTCCCTTCAGTGTGGTTAATGGGGAAGGAAAGAAAACTGCTCTCCTGGAATAGAGTTCCTAGTATCATGAAGGCTCAAAAGTAGGCGGCCATGTGCAAGTGTAAAAAGAAACTAAGTTTTACTGACTTCACAATATATTTTTTCTTTCTGGAAAGCACAGTCAAAACCCTTAATTCTTCTGGTGATCTCACTGCACAGAGACCAGCACAGTTCCCAAGCACATGACTCATTCCAATCCCAGCAAAAAAACTGCTGGGGAGACAGATGTTTTGTTTATGATGACTTAATTTCTTCAGCATGTCTTGCTCATTAAAAAAAAAAAAATCAGGCCTCACTCTGTATGCAAAAGATAAAGCGTAACAGTCATGCTCCTGCCTTACTCTCTTCTAAGTACTACTGTGTTAAAACTGAAATGGCAGCAGATGTTGCCAACACTTGAACAACTTATTTAGGAAAAATAAAATATTGTCTTGCTGATATAGATTTAACTTCCCAGTTATGAACAGTAAAAATGTATAACTTCTAAATATTCTGTGTCTGGCTTTAAATTTACTTCCATAGGTTTTATGTAGCAAAACCTATTATTATTTGTTTCTCGTAACAGAAAATTGAATCGAGGTCCAAGTCCAATTTATTAACAGATAATGAAAATTAATAACTTTCAGCATTGTTCAGTTTGACAAACCTCAAAACAGTAGAATGTTTTCATTTAGATGGGTCTATTTACAAATTTTTTAACTCTCTCAGTACACACCTGAATAACATCAGTAGACTTATGCTAACTTAAGAGCAGTAACCAATACATTATGTGTGCTTCTTCCTTGTAAATAAAATACTTTTTGTCTATCCCTAAAACACACAGAATGCCCATATCAACTAGTTCAGAGATAAATTTACTTATGACGCACACTCATGTCCTCCTCCCAGATCCTCTCTCATCACCATACCCTCCTTTGCACATGGCCGATTGTTTTTTAACATAATACTTCCTCCTTATCCAGTTTATTTGTTCCAGTACTCTGAAATGTATCTAATTTGCATCTCCATAAAGAAAATCTGGCATTTCAAAACATTAATGGAAGCTAAGAACCCATACCTTAGTGAAATCCATGGAACTGGAAACCATCTCCAAACACATTGTCAGAAATTCCTCACTTCAAATTATTTTATTTATGCTCAAAAACATTACATTTCGCTTGCATTTAAGGGGATCTCTGGTCTTTATTCAATGCCCTAGATACTCTTCAACACTGTAGAAGAAAGATCTTTCTCACAGCTTTCACACCAAATTCAAGAAGAGACGTATCCATGCAGCTGAAACATTCATCTGCAAAAACACTACAACAATTAACCAACAAATGTATGCAGTTATTCATCTGAGCTACAGATGTAGCCCAAACTCAGACTAATCTGAGAAACAGTAACTTGAGCTGGTGATGTCAGAGGTTAGTACCACTGTATGATGCATGTAACTAGTTCCTCAGTAAACTGTATGCTTATTTTGATATGGAAAATACAACCCAAAAAACCCACTATAATCACCTCCTTACCATCCTTGATTTTCTACTTTTGCAGCAAAGCAATCAACATGTGACTGCTAAATTCAGGTCTGTCAAAAGTATTGTCATCTATCTGACAAAGATACAGAAGTACAGAACATAACAGCTAGAGATCAGTTATATGTCTGTGGTCAATACACCAACACGGCCATTACCTGGTCAACGCCTGATAACCAGAGAACTAGTGTGTTTGGAAAAGTGATTTTGTTACATTCCCACTGCATTCTTCTCAATAAATTTGAGATTAATCTAGTTTCAGAGCTATGAAAAACAATATTAGAATTATCCCACTTTTTGTCTACCTTCTACTTGAAATAATGTTTCTCCTAAATGGTTGTGGTACACCAAAGAAAATACTCACAAAACCATTTGCTTTAGATAGCACACAAATATATAGCTCTACATAAATAAAGGAAATTAGTAGTGCTAAGAGCAAAAAACAGGTCTTACTATGACACAAAGTAAAATTAGCATGGAAGAAACTCTCAGACTTGTTGCCATAAACCAGATGATCTTTGGCACATCAATTACATGAAAAAAATTCTTCACATAGAAATTTTTATTTAGCACAAAGGAGAAAAAAAAGACATAGAGAATAGAATAGAGGAAGTAATCCTCTTATCTTAGCCAAGGTTTAATGTAGACTACAATTCTGCAAGAAGATATCTGCAAACAAGCGATGACAAGCTGTTATTTCCATAACAATCTGACCAAAAAAAGAAAATTGTACATTGAAAGTATCAGCAGGGCTACACGAGTAGAAATATTACAATTGTACAGCATCTTTTATTGTTATAGAAAATAAATTTACAATAAGCATGTCAAAGAAATCGCTAGTCACATTTTTAAAAAGCCAAGTTTCATGGTGTCAAAAAAGATTGCTGATCTATTCATGACCTTTCTGTGCTAGAAAATATCCTCAAGTCCAGCCTTCTGCATGTGACAACTACCAGTGCTTCTGCTATGTTTTACTCTTTTCTTGAAAATAAAAAACCAACAAAAAACAAACAAACCACACACCCGCTCATATTTAAGTAAGCATTTTAAACTGTTCTATTTGGTATTTTAATTTCATAGCTAAAACCTTGTATAGGCCTTATGGACTTACTGGTCTTGCCTAGTCCCCTTGCGACTCCCCCCAACCCTGCCCGCAGCTCAGGACCCCACGTCAGCCCCAGCGCTGTCAGTACCTGCCCCAATGACTCTACAGCAGGGCTGGTCGCCAGCTCACCAAGCTGGGCCCACCAGCAGGCCCACGTCCCAACCCAGCCTCAGCCCATCCCTACAGCCCTGTCTGACCACAGATCGCCTCAGTGGGCCTGATCCTACCCCCCACCTCCCAGTGAGCTGATGTCCTGGCCTGGCCTCAGCTTGTCCTCATCCCTAGAGAGGTGCCCAATGCTCCAGGCTAGGGCTGGGGGCCAGCCCTGGCCACAAGCCCCAGCTGGACAGCTTTAACCAATGTGAGAAACAAAAGAGCAAATCTAAACCATCAGCACATCAAAACATGAGAACAACAACAGCTTGAGTACTACGCAACAAGTAGGATCCAAACCCCACACTGACTTATGCCTTTTGCTATCATGGTTATTCCAAGTCTCATTGTGACAAGGAAAGGAAAAACAAAGGAATCAAGCAAACAAAATTGATTTTTACTTGCTTCCAGAAGGTTTTAAGTAATGGACTACAGATCATGAGACTACCATGGAAGCTACCAGTAAAGCACAGTCAACCCATGAGAGCAAAGAAGCAAGAAGAAAACAGAAACACCTAACCGCTGCTTGCACACAGTAATATCTCTGATTCAGCAGCAATAGCCAGCCTGAGCTATTTTTCTTTTTCAAATAAAAGGTAATTATGCCAGAGACTGCCCAGCACAACAGCAGGATGGAAGACAGCATGCATCTGAAAGCTGTACCACAGAATGGAAAACTTAGTGCTTATTTGTGGTTAGCAAGGGCAGCAAGGACTTCAGAACTGCAGATGGAGATCTTCAGAGGGAGCACCGCAAAACTGCTGCAGAATGACAGCAGCAGCCTGATTTTACTTTGACCTAGAAAGGCTACACCATCTCCCTTAGTCACCATGTCTCTTGTAGGCAAGCCTTAGCACACAGAGCCAAAGTGACTAATGACATTCTTCAAAACACTCACCTGCATCACAAGAACATACTTAGTCCTCCTGTCAAACTCTGAGCTGAGATTTATTACAAAAAAAAAAAACCAACAAACAACTATAGAAGCAATTCTAGTCTAATAAGAGCACATTAAAAAATTGGTTCAGTGACACTGGCAAGAAATCTAAATTAGACAGGAGGCAAATGACCTGCCAAGCCTTGCTAGCTTTCCCACTCTAAGTCAAGATGACAAGACAATCAGTTCAACAACAGTACAATAAATAGAGAGCCCAACACATTGTACTGGTGTCAATAAAAAGTCCTTCCTAATCAAACACAATAGTTCATGCATAATAGAAGTAACTGCTCAGACTGCAACTAGTCTGTACCAATATTTATCAACATTTTGGGAGCATAGTCCCATTGTAGTGACAAGATAAACAGAGCAGGCCAGAAAGGAGAATTATTCACAAAATGGTCTTGTCCCATGGTTCAATATAGTTCCCCTTCCATATGGGTCAGCAACGGGCAGTCTTCCAAATGTAAGGGACACTCTAGTCCATAAACTTGAAGAAGTTAAAAATGAAATAAATTCTTGGACCTATAGGCATGCCTTAACAGAAAGAAAAAAAAAAAGGTTCAAACATCAAACATCCAGCATTGATACTGTGTAAGTGAAACAGTGAAATCAACATTTTAAATCAGATTTTTGTTCAATTTATGCAGTTATTCAGAAAGAGTTAAAACCGTTTCACAGATCACTAGTACATGTAACTGTCGATAAGAAATTAGCTACAAACCTTAACAGTTTAATTAATGCTACCTCTCAAAATGCTGGCTATATGTAAGAGACAGCAACTTCTCCCTAAGAAATCTTGAGGTCATATTTCATAATAAATCTCAACAAATTTCAAAGGTTTCCTTATTTCTCACAGGTTTTTTCTTCCAATTTGGTCAGTGGATGTATGAAATTAAGAGCCTAACTGCCCATTGTAAACAAGCACTGTTAGACCCACTTACTGATAAACTCATTCTTCTCAGTTTTCTGTGTTGCATAAGGAAGCAACGTTTTGAGATCTGCAACATAAATAAACTATTGCCAAGCAAACCACCAGTTAAGAACTACTGATAGCAGAACACCAAAAACAACGCAACAACTGATTTCTAGGGGTAGGACTAGAGAGTTGGGAAGTGTTGATAATTAAAGAAGTTTAATTCACACTGAAAGTCAGAAAATAGATCTGGAAGGCATTTTAAAAGATCCAGTCCCTCCCAGGGACAGCTTCAGCACACACAGTTGATATTTCTCTAAGCAGTTTATAATGCCACCCCAAGGTAATATCCTTCTAGAGGTGGTTTGTTTTCCCCAGGGAGATGAAATCTGGAAAAGCCATTCGTAAGTCTGTCTAAATGAAAGGAAACCCATCATTTCATGTATATGAGATATATATATATATTAAAAAAAAAAAAAAACACAAACCAAAACACACACACAAAGGAAACAAGCTATTCCTTGGCTTAATTTCCTTTAATTCTGCTTCCTACTAATGTCATCTATGCCACTCAACCCTCAGATGCTTGTGGATAATAGTTCAAACTCAAACACTGCCAAAATGCATAGGTATCTTAAAAAATAGTAATAAAATAGCAATCCAAGTGTGTAAAACCAGAAACTATTGTCGTGTTGACGTAAAAAAAAAATAGTGTGAACAGCATTCAAAGAAATACAGATCTCAATCTTCCAAACCCAAATTTAAAACAGAGGAAAATTTAAGAGTTTTCTATTTAGTACCTGATAAACCTGTCATCTAGCATTTGACAGATCAGAACGTTGGACATCTGTCTGTCCAAAAGTCAACCATTTATTTGTACCAGTTTCAGTACATGCAGCTCATGTTTGACAGATACATGTCACGTTTGCACCACACCTAATTACATCATTCTGCCAAACATTCCTCCATTACATGAGCTTTCTGCATCACACACCCGGGTTCATGCCCATGCTTGTGACACGTAGGCATGAGGTAACTGCAGTGCTTATGCATAGGATAAAGGTATGCAACAGACTCACTGGTCACGTGCACCCCTGCTAGAATAGCTCAGCAATTTAGCAGCAAGCAGTGGATGGTATGCTGTGCAAACTATAAATGGCAATGCTGACAAGTGTTCTAAGACAGGCTCCTTTCCGGCTGCTCAAGAGATACCACAAATCCATTAAAAGCAGTACAAGGGGATTAATGCAATCCACAAGCAACTGGACAAAATCTCTCAGTGTCTATTTAAAAGTGGATTTGAGAACTGTCATTTATACTGAAATTGTCATTTTCACTTAACTAAAAATCCACAATGAAAGCCATCAAGCATCGAAAAGGAACAGGAGACCAGAGAGATGGTTAGAGCATCATCATAAAGAGAGGTGAGGTGAAGCATTAAATGAATCCAGTCACTCTCCAGTGACAGAATGAAATGAAAAAACTAAAATTCCAATTCCTTATGGTTATTAATTTCTTCAAACACAAATTATGTGCATTCCTTCAGTTACTAAGTTTCTGCCCTGCAGCATGTTCCAGACAGAAACAGACAGTGTTCCTTCTTTTCCAAAACAAGACTTAGACTGAACAAAATTTGTGGAATGATGAAATGTGCTTACTAAGCACTGCCAAAAGAGAAACAGCCATGTAATATTCCATATAACTTACTGGATATGTAAATTAGTTACCTTGAAGAACAGCAAAGAAAATTCAATATAAAGCATCCTTACATTGTAGGAAAAACTAAGGTGCTGGTTACCACCTTTTAGCACAATCACACAAAACAAAAAGGTCATCTGTGAGCAGAGAACACACCTCTTCCTTTAAGCCAAAGAAGCAAAAGATATTATGAACTTCACAGATGGACAGTAACATTTTACGGTAATAAGTGGTTTAATAATACAAAGTGCTCCAAAATCCACCTCCACACCATGCCCCCTGAAAACAAAAAAAAGGAAAACTTTAAAGTAATTAGTGGTAATTCTGTTCCAAGTAAAAAGATGCAAACTGAAAACATACTGAAATAAAGCACTAGCTTTGGAAGTTTCCATTCATACTCAGTACCTTTCTCGTGTCCCATGTAAGTTTCCCTCTTCCCATTTTTATTCTGAGACAGCATTTCCACATATGATGCCAGAGGAGTTAATATGGGTTAGCATGGTTTGTCTCCTGTATACTCATGCTGTTAAACCAACAAGAAAAGAAAAAAAGAAAACCCATATGCAAAGGTCAGATTTCCAAGCTGTTCTCACTTGTTCATAGTGACATTATGGATATGGGAAGATTCCCCTTACTCACCTGCTCTGTTTCAAAATAGTCTTTCTTTCATTACCTTCAAAAGCTTGTCTTGCTAAAATTAGAAATATCTAGTAAAATCGCTGTGGCCACTGGTGGAAAAAGACAGGCAAATGGACCTTTTTCAGTTACTATGAAAGCAGGATATGGAAAATAATGCAGAAAAAATAATCCTTCCTGTAAAGTACCTACTAATAAAGTCTAGAATTTAGAGTAGCTCATAATCTGCATTAAGTAACCAGCACTGGCATTATGCAAGCTTCAGTATGACATCAATGCTCTTGTTTTAAAATGTAAACAATCATGAACTCAAATCACTAAACAGGATTGATGCCTACTGACTTGTAGATTAAAAAGAAAAATGCTTGCAATGAAGCATTTGGTTGCCTTAAGAGACTGCATTTCTAGAGATCCATTTCCTGGCAATCTCAGTGTTGCACACATTAAGATCTCAAAAAAATCATCTTGTATGAGAGAAACCACCACCTCCACCTCTGATAGAATAAAAAAAAAAAAAAATCATGCAACTAACTTTATCAATATAGTTCCTGGCAAACACTAGAATTATGACTGTCTCTTAGAAGTTACTGCAATGTTTCTTTTTATTATGCAGTTTAAGAAAAAAGTTTGTTGCCATGCTAAATCAGCAGCAACACTCTTTGTCTTTTAACATTATTATAACAATCCAGACACAAAGGAAAATACTGTTTTTTTTCCACCACAGCACTGCATTCTGTTCAACACCTCTACTCCAACTCAGCTGAGCTGTAACCCCTACCCTGTGCGTACTGTTTGGATATACTTTTAAGGAACACTTTGAGCAACTAAAATGCCCAAATTGCATTTTACAACCACAACACAAAAAAAGAAGAAATAAAGATCTTAGCGGACACAGGAGATCAAATTCCCCCATTTCTGGATCTTCAGTACATAACTGAAGTGGAGAGGGAGGGACAGCACTATGCAGATCATACAGAAGAAAAGGAATTAGGAGCAAAGCATTGGAGCTGAATGCCACCCCCTTGGAACATTACCCGATCTGATCCACACAAGTCTGCATTTACTGGCTTTTTGGGTATGCTCCCTGAAGGAGAAAAGGTAACAGAGAAGTGACCAACTGTCACGTTTGACATAACTTCACTTGCAAAAAACTTCTTAAACTAACCAGATCCTTAAGCCTATTTCTTCCAATTCAAATATATTAGTAGACTGCATTTTTTAATACTTTGTAAGAGAAGAACCATAAATCCATCTTGTTTGAAAATCAGTGTTTGATGAGAGCAATCTAGGGCAGTTTTACAGTTTTGATAAATGCCCTCATTGCTATTACTCAGCAACACACTTGCAACAATAACAGTAGTTACCTTTATTTAAGGAGAGGGGACAGGGGGAAAATCTATAACACTGCAATTACACACAACTGAAGTTGGTGGCACAATCCGGATATAACTTCAAAACATGAACAGAAGGGATCTAGGTGAGACAGAGAACAGAGAGCTCATGTGAAACCAACACCTGCAACCTCTTCAAGTTACCTGAGTTTCACAAACTTATGTGGTTCTACCTCTTCAGGGGCTTTTAAATCAACACCACAGTATACTTGAAATCAACAGGCTATTCTGGCTGCTACTGCTGTCCTCAGTGACGATGAAATCAGACAAATTTCACCTTCCCTCCAAACCTATGTAATTTGGTTTTCGTTCTCATATTTGTCAACACTCAGATTATGAGTAGACTTCAGCCCTACTCCCTGACTAAACCATTAGTCTGCCAGCAGATTGCAGGATTTTTTCATGCAACACTCTCAAAACCAGTCAGCATGGACTATGAAGCTCTTACAGGAAGGCTGCTCAATTCTCTCCTCCCTTGCACTACAAAGACAAGACTAGCTATGTTTCACATGCAGAAAGAACTAGGTCCTTCAAACACCACCAGGCTTTCTCTGCCTTTTTAGGAGGACTCAACATTCTCGGGATCTTATTTTGCAGTCAAGCAGACAGCTTGTACAGCTGTGTTCACACTGAGATGTGCTATCTGTGTACCAGCATATTAGGTGCCTTATAAGACTACCTTGATACCTGTAAGACTGCCTAAAATAAAGGAGAAGAGTTTGCTGAGTATGTATGCAGCATTCCTTTAAGCATTTGCAAATATGTAAACCACTTCAAGGTATTTGACACCCAGTAAGCCCAAGGTACAAACACCTGAGAAAAGCACACATGGGAACTTAAAATTGCTACTCATCTTATAATTGCCACAAGTTCCTGCTCTCCTGCTCTAAAAGCAGATAGCCTTGTTAAATAAACTACCTAAATCAGATTCAAGATCAAACCCAAATGTTTACTGTCCTTTTGTTGTCTTTGCTGCTATACAATAGAATTATTTATTTCTCTGATGCCTTTTCACAACTGCCGTAAGAACAATTCAGATCTAGTATTTTCTCGTACGCATCTCTAGACTTCACCAGAAACACAATTCTCTCCTCTGTTCATTTCTGAAAGGAAAGAAAAATGGCTTAACTCAGGGGTTTTGAGCCTTGCTATGATACAGTGGGAAAGGCACAGCTGTGAGAGTGTATGTTGAAGTCAAAAGGGAAGTACTTTTAAACAGCTTTTCATCAACTAGAAGCTTGTCCTAGAATTGTTAAATCTCATTCAGATTACTGTTATTAATATTCTTCTGTGATCAGTACTCTTCACTGCATTCTACACCTTGTTAAACATCAAAGTTTTGTACATTTTTGCTGATAGCTTAACACTTTTCCTTCCTTAAAGTCTTCTGCTTTTAATACTAAATTTCCAAACTAATCATGCTGTAAACAGAGTAGGCATCCTGCTGCAACTACCATCTTTTCAACCATTCATAGCCTAGTGAAGTTTGTTGGAGGGAACAGGAGATAAAAGGCAATCCAGGTGCATGACACCACGATAAGAATTATGAGAAGTAAAATTGAGAAGGAGGAAAGAAGAGAAGGAAAGGCGGTCTTATTAATTTTCATGTGAAGACAAGTGTGTAACACGGACAGATTTACAAGAAAATAGAAGTTTCTTCCTTCAAGAGGAAGAAAACCCATAAATGTGCTGCATTCAATGGCAAGCCACGATCCTGTATATAGTATCTTTAAAGTTAATGATGATCTGTGCTCATTAAGTTCAACAACTAGAGAAATCCCTGAGAGAGATCTTCAGGACAGGTAGTTAAAGCCTCACAGATAATTCTTTATATTTAACCACTCTTCCAGTAGCTCTCCCAGTATGCAGGGAGGACTCAGCCATGCATTTTATCCTAGATAGTATCACTAATACATTAAACACAATATAAAAAAAAAAAAAAAAAAGAAATCCAACCAAATGAAAAATTATCCATATCCCACAAAGCCAATAAGGAAGACTCATTCAATTTTGCACATATCTGCTTTGCAAATAATTTTCATAATTTTTGCTCTGGCAAGGATCAGTTATGTTAATCATCACAACGCTAACTTTCTGATATTTGAATATGGCAAGTTGTAGTCATTAAAACAGACTTCCTGGTTTACAGAATTCTTCCATCTTCATCAACACTTCAGGTCAAAGCAGGACCCACATTCCTCACTGCAGTTTCACAACTGATTCTCAAGACATAGCAAAAAACAAACAAACAAACAACAACAAAATCACAAAACACACCACACAAAACACACACCAGAAACTTGAAGTTCTGAATTCAAGCCTTGGCAAGTATTTTTTTTTTTTTTTTTTTTCGGTGTTACAAATAGTCTTTATGTGCAATGCAGGTACACAGTATGTATTTGAGAAGTGATGCTGAGCCAAAATATAAACTGACTATACCCAGCACAAAAGGTACAATTATGTCACTGATGAATCTCAACACATACAGATAGGCAGAAAAGTTTCAAAAAAACCAAGAGAACCACTGAACACCACCATTAAAAGGGTCTAATGACACACTGGATACATGACATAACTATGTATGCTTTCTTCTGGTCATTCTCTGCTACAATACCTGAACTTAGCTTTCCACAAGTTCAGATATTTTCATTAAAATTCCAACAGTGCCAAATGCTTTTAAAAAGTGGGATTCTATCAGGGCTGCAATACTTAAAAATCTTTATTATTCCTGTTTGTATGTTAGAAAGCTTTCAAAGAATGAAAACCAGAGTCAACTAAACTTTCAAAGTTAATCTCCCAAACCACTCTGGAGGTGGGGGGGGGAATTCTTAGGATTTTTTCTTTAAAAAACAAAAACAAAAAACACCCTCCATTTGTCTGAAAGAAAAAAAAAAAAAACACACACACACAAACAAACAAAACCCAAAACAAGCATTTCATTTGCAGAGTATACATGTCTTAAGGGCTACAGGATCTACTACTATTTGAAGCCTTCTTCAAGATTTCCTACAGGAAGTTTGCAAGGATGGGCAACTCTGGAAAAATCAGCATCTATAATGCAAGAGCCATGAGTGCAGACACACAGCATGGTACAAATATTGTTCTCACAACTTTTTAAAAGGCTTTCATTTTTGTAATAATACCAGTTTGTCAAAAGATAAATCATATGAGAGCTGCTTCTAAATGCACAAGAGATTTTTGAGATTGAGAAGGACCGAGTTAAGTGCGTTCTGTGCTTCTAGCTACCATGCCTAGTGATGTTTCATTCTTCCTTCCAAGACCAATTTTTATGTCCATCTGCACAGCCAGTGAAAAAGTAAGATGTTTTTTAAGTTAGGATGATATTATAAAAATGAGGGTATAGCCCTAACAGTCAGATGCATATTTTGAATTCTTTGCAACTCATTATTTTCAGTTGCTCATTTATATACCTGAGACTATTTACTTATTGTAGGAAGGAAAAATTTCATAAAAAACAAAAACAGAATTAAAATATTTCTACCCGGTATCAAGCAAGGGTCTACTCTTAATAAACCTTCCAAAAATCTTCCAAGAACTGCTTTTTGCCTCAACTGTCCATTCAGTCCAAAGACAGAAGAATTAGTATTTATTCTATCAACACAGCAGACTGATCAATAAATCATCTACCAGGTTCTAGATTGTCAATCCAAATGTAATAGTGCTCAGATGACTTCCACTCTAAGGTCTTCTGTGTGCTGGTGGTATTAAAATGAAGCTTCACAAACAGATCATTGGTTTTATTGAGCTCCATACTCTATAAGACTATATTTTTACAGATATCTGAAGTTAAAACAACTCAAATTTGACTGAAGTCCCACATTTCAAATTAATATCAATCATTAAACAAACAAAAAAGCAGCACATTATGGACATGCAGAGATACAAGTTCACCTCTGAAAAAGCAGAGGTCTCAGATATAGATAAATATCTAATTAACAAATTACATTCTAAAGTTAATCCCTAATATTTTTAAAGCACAATAGAAAATTCAGTATTATGAGAGTACCAGTATTTGAAGTGCTCAAACTTTTTAGAACAAGGAAAAACACCAACTAGAAGAGAAAGCAACCCTTTAACATACTCTATCATCTTGTTATACAGATAATCCTAAACTGAAATCAATTGCTCCTTTCAATGAAAGACTAAAAGATAACTAAGACATCTATTTCTCTTGCCTTTGAATGTACACTGGTCCAATTTTAAGCTTAATTACGTACAGAATAGTCTCCACAGTATTAAAATATATATTAGACTTGCCATCACCCTACTCTGAGGCAGCAAGTACACACCACCTCAAATCTGTCTTTTACTTATTTTAAGTGACCCTTCAGTGCTGGCACAGCATTGCCTTTTTTTACTCCACTATAGCATAAGGAGAAACCAAATGGTTACCTGCCTAATATAATTCCAGGGCCCTCCCTCCATTCAGCTCTTCTATCCACACTTTTTACAGCGTTTCATTTTCAGATTTCCTGGAACAAAGTATCCAGTTCTGCTAATTTAAAAGCGTTTATTCCTGACAGCTATTATTTACACAACGTGTGTGAAGTATTTCACGTCCTCCTGTCACATAGAGTAACAACATAACTGGAAAGACCCAGAAAATACCATAGTGGCATTTACAGAATGCTTATCTTTTATCCTTTATCAGCAGTAACTTCATTGTTTTGTTTAAAGTACGCAACCCTCACAAGAACAAACTTTGTGAAAGGGAAGGAAAAAATGACAAGTAGAGAGAAAAGGGAGCTAGAAAGGAAATGTCATTTTACTCTCCCCAAAACATACCTTGTTTTCAAGATAACCTGGAAAAATCTGATTATTTATGAGGAAAGCGGAGAACTAACCTACCAGTGAAGGAAAGCAGTCTCTAGTCAATTTTTTTTTGTCCAAAGATGCAGAAGCTCATGTTTAAGGTGAGGCATGACAGTGAAATATACACCTACTAAGTCCTTTAAGTCATCCCAAGGGACTGCTAAATACAGTTTGAAACAGAGCAGCCTGGTGATTAAAGACACATACAAAGAATGACAAGAAAACGAGAAATGCTGAAAGAATTGGCAAAATTACAAATGCAGAAAAAAATAAAGAGTGAGATCAGACAGAGTAACACACAGCTGAGACCAGGTCACAGGGATAACCCTTGTCTGAGGAGGACAGCGGAACCAGTGCTACCAGTTCATTAATCAGAGGAACATCTCCAACAGCTTCCACACCTCAGTGTGAAGAAGGCTACTTGGTGCACCTGCCTTGTTTCAGTGGCACTGAGGTCTCATCTCCTCCCATCTCAGACATGTTTACAGGGGGACTGCTGCACTTTCTGCAAGTCCCATAATCTCTCTTTTCAATTTCCAGAAGAGTTAATTCAGAACAAGTTATTATTACACATTATATCATACTTTGGGTTCTGCTTTTCCAGTCCCTGGTACCTGTACTGCATTGCCTCCTCTCCCCACCACCTCCCCGCACAGGGTAGCTCACTGAACAAAATTAATAGGATTTTTCTCTACTACCAGCAAAATTATATGTTTTCCCCCCTTTCAGAAGAAGAAGGTTCCCTTTCAAAGCCATAACAGACATAAATTGTCACCTCTATGTCATACCATCTCTATGGAAGGTGTTGGGGGGGAGTTGGAAACACTGAAACAATAAAGGCAAAAATGAATATGAGCACTCACATCAAAGCTGAGCATGTCTTGAAGTTCAGATAAGCCTATGTTGTAAGAACACAAAATAAATCCACATAGTGTAAGGAACATACAGAAAAGTAACCCTGGATTTACAGCTTCGACACTAGCAGGAAGTGAGCCAATGCACTCATTTAACTCTGGCTACCAAACCTGTCCACCCAGACACCTTCACATGGGTGGCTTCTGTTGCTCCACCTGTGAAATTTCATTTCCTTCTGGTGCAGAAACAGGGTACATGCACAAACTATGTCAGACTACTGAGCAAGACACAACATACACACAAAGAGGTAGAAAATGTAATAGCGCATATATGTCAATGTCTATTTTACTCTAGAAACCTAAGTAACTGGTTTTTTACGAACTAGAAAGGAGAAGTTTGTGTTACCAACTGGGCAAGATTCCCAATGGCATAAATCCACAAATTCAAATACCAAGGGACTCGAAATGCACACTGAGTTGATTTCAAGTCTTTTACTGAACTGCTTAATGATAAAGTCTGATACAGTGGCCATCTACGAAAATGGAAACAGAAAGATGCATTATTATCACAGTTTTACCACTAAATTATAATATGACTGTAAGCAACTCACTTAAGGTCACTTACTTCAGCAGCAAATGATGGTTCAGCCCACCCAGCTCACAAGCATGTGGGAGAGCTCAGCACCTGGTCAGCACTTGTGGGACCCCAGGTGCTGGGTGCTGCTGAACAGCAGGTCAGTGCCGCAGGGCTACAGGTCTGTGTTCCTCAGCCCCATCGCTGCCCAAGAGAGAGCTGGAAGGAAGCCTCACCGAGCACTCACCGCCACACCTGGGGTACCATCAAAGACAACCAATTCCTTCATTTTCCCAGGAGCCAAATGGAATATGAAGAACAAATTCCAAACCGTACACAGTTAGCTTTTGAATTAATAACAAGACTACTTTCACACACACAAACCAGTCAATATTTAAAGCTACTCCAAGGTTTCAGATAAATAGTCTGAAAACAGCAGATACTACCATTTGAAACAAGCATCTTGACTATATGCTGCTTCACAAGCTTCTATAGGGGACACCATGAAATAAACAAGTGTCTGATACCACTGGAAATTTCTGAGTTTTATTTACCCAAATAACCAGAAAAGTCAGTCAGCTCCCTAATAAACTAGTGACAGGGAAGAGGAAGCAGAGTTCCAAACATGTTATCACTTCTCTAATAGAGATGCGGCAGCACTGTTACTGCACTCTGAGGACAACAGAATCAAGCCTTGCCTCAGACTGGACCTGCACACTCTCATGCATAACTACTTATCTCTATAAAAATAATTAATCAGAAGATCTATACATAAGTAACTAGAAGTAGGATTGGATCCACAAACATCTGGAACTATGAAAAAGGAATTTACAAGGCCCATAATAAGCACTTATTCTCTCACTCCGAAACATTACTGTCTCTTTTGCAAGAATAACCTCCACAAAAAAAAAGGCAGTTTTATTTTACATGACATTACTAACTCCAATATGTGGTTAAGATGCACAATTCTTATATTTAAAAAAAAAGCTACCAAAGTATTTTAACTGCATACTTCTTGTCCCCTAAATTGAAACATTGTCTAGTAATTGAACAGAACTTGAAACTAGACATCTTTTCTGTAATTCTTCTAAGGATCTGAAGTTGCCCAATACATAGCTCACATCTACTAGATTCCTTAACCAAGGTATAGGCATTTCAATTTCTTATTCCTTTAAGGGCTTCTGTCAGATAAGCGCTTTAAGTGAAAAGATTATATTGGGCACACAGGTTTTACTTTTAAGATGTTAAATATCACATTTGAGATCCCATCAAGCTATTAAAAATACAGGTCCCACCTTCATCCTGAGAAACTTCACAGATCACCGAGTTCTGTCACCTTCAAAAAGCTTTCTCAAGAGACACCCCCATGCAACTGATCCCCTGGGCTGGGGACAAGAACCCTCCACAGCTCAGCATTACCTTGGTAAATTGGGTCATGCAGGGATGCTGACATGCTAAGATGTGTAAATGGGATACAACCCAACAGACAGAGCTAGCATCACCTAACACCATCTAGCCACAAAACAGTATTGCCTTATTTCCAACTCATTTAAAAGCTATTTGCATTTATGCTTTCTAATACTGCTCACTGAAGTAATGCCATTACTATTTCATGAAACATCACAATGCTCTGGTTAACGCCCTCAAGGCTTCCAACTCCTTCCACTGACTAGACAGGAAACGCTGACACCTGAGGTCAGGGGATGATCAGGTGCCTGAAGCAGACAGTGTAACCTCACTGGAGCCAAGGCAAGACCTGACATAAGAAACTCTAGATTTAAGCACAGATTGAACCACAATTTGTATCTAACTGAAGGTTAATTAACAGTTTTGTAAAATACAACCAGCCACCATAAGAAAAATCCTTGATCTTAGATCTGGGTATTTCAATAAGAGATTTTATACCCTAACTATAGTCTTAGCACCTGAGAAACATTTGTCACCTGGTCCCATAGTTTTAGTCACATAGTCATATGTGACTAAAAACATATGTCACATAGTCCCATAATAAAAACATTAAAGGAATGTCTGATACCTACCCAAATACATAGGAGATAGAAAAGTAAAGCAATTCCATGGGACAAAGCATGTTTACCTGCTCTGTTCAAGTCCCAGTGAAGTCAACTACAACCCTGCCTTTAATTTCCATTAAGCCAGAATCTTCAAAAAACACACTTTTCATTAATTTTGGTATGCAGATTTCAGGCCCTGGTAAACTGAAAGTGATTTGAATACCCTACCTTAAAGCAACTTCAGTCTGTCAACATAACATAGTCAAACTACACAGTTTGTCATGCAGAAAAATTATTTTAAAAAAATGTAAATATGCAGTCTTGGCTGCATTTTTCAAATACCAATCTTAGTACACTACCAGCGATGTGGGAAGTATCCAGCACTTCATGCACTGGTGAATCATTCCTTGCTCTTCTACACAGTGACTTCTGAACAGCTGCAAATGCATATAGGCTACAGTAAAATTCATGTTTTGAAAAATTAAATGAACAATTGACACATCAATTGTTTTAAGTTGGAATTTTATTAAAACCAGTCAAGAATAATCCTTTCCCAAATAACGTACTGAAAGTGTGTTTATACTGAAACTGAACTTCTGTACTGATAAAGACCAAAATAAATAGTTTGGGCACAATTTTACATTTTTCAGATCTAGTAACTAAGAACTCCATTCCCTCTGCCTAGAAACTGAATCATCCTTCTACCATTTCTAATACAGTATGGATTGTTAATGCAACCTGCCAACAGGAGAGCAAAGCACTAAGGTAAGAAGCCACAGGTAAACAGGAAAAAAGTAACATCAACATTTCTCAAACATGCCTATGGAAGACTGAAAAGTCCCAATTAAGATGGCTCAGAAAAAAATATAAGTTAGGAAAATTTCAGGTCTAGAAATCAAGAACTCTATTCCACCTGTGAATGCCTCCCTGACCTCACTCACATGTCAGCTTAAAATAAAATAAATAGGAAAGAACAAAACAAAGTCTCCGAAGTTTTATATTCTGCCTTAACTGGTGAACATCTGAATTTACAAGCAGCAGTTTCCCTTCTATATCTTCCAAAACAAACAAACCAAAAAAAGCTAATCTTAACATAGTTTTTTTCTAAAGAGACAAGTACAATAAATCTGCAAAAAAGTACCTTCAGAGGTCCCATCCAGCCTCAGCTGTTCTGTGATGTTTTTTGTTTGTTTGGGCTTTTTTTGTACTTTTAAGTCAGATTGTTTTCTTCATGCAATCACTTTTGTAGACATATAGATTTTAAAATGACAAAATTAAGTCGTGACTTCTAAGTTTAAACACCTATCTCTAAACCTGTGTTTAAGAGACCAGGCGTAGCTGAATGGAAGTTCTTTTGCTGGTCTTTCCCAGAGGACAGATACATAGTAACACCAGACACTTTTTTTGTCTCTTTGCATCTTGTAACTTGCATTCAGTGAAGGGAAGTGGCAAAGGCTACAGCTACATGGCCCAGCTGCTGTAGTTGCACATCAGCAAGGAACTGACGGCCACCAGGAAGCCAGTAAGAAGGCACTTGGCATTGCCAGGCACAAGTGAAGCACATCTCTGCGCAGCAATCCCTTCGTGAGCACATGCTGCCTAAAAGACTAATGGCCCACTCTTACAGAATAGCAAAGTGTATGCTGTCAAAGAGTAGAGGTGTTTTCAATCTACAATGAACACACTGTCACTCCACAAAACCAGCTGAAGTGTTTATCCAGAAGTAACAAACATGATAACATACTAGGCATTAACTTCTGGACAAATCAGAACATTTGGACACTTCATTACAGTGTCAGGAAGCTGCCATACAAGCTAAAAAAAAAAAAAAAAAAAACAAAAAACAAACAACTAACAGGAACTCATTCTAACAGAGTAATACTAATCTGTCAATAATTGACCATATTATTTCTTTGTATATATGACTAACAATCATGACTTGAGCATTGTGCCTCCTTTAAATGAAGAAAGCTGATATGCTCAGGAACAGCCCAGAAAAGCAAGCAATTCAAGAGGAAGTTTGTGAACATCCTAGAACTTCTATTAATTACCAAGTGGGAGTTTCCAAGTGTGGATTGCATATGGCCAAGTGTTTGTTCTTCCCCTCCTCCAAAATACACCAGTAAGTGGGAAGGTAGAAATGGAACTGAAACACTTTCCAATTTTGCACTTCAACAGTCCTGAAAAAAATTGTAAGCAAACTTCGAGAATTACAGTTCTGGTTCTGTGAGCAAGCAATTGCAAGATACCAGACAGTGTTTTATAAAATAGCCTTCATGCATAGCACAGAACTGCCTGTGCAATGGAGACCCAAAACCAAAGTGCATATATAACAAGCTTGTTGGCCAGCACAGTTCTGAAGAAGAAATTATAAGTATTTATAAGGTACTTTTTGCAGATGAATTGCAGTCAAGTACCAAATTCTATAAAAGTTACACTAGTGATCTTACATTACAGTGATGCTTGAAGCAAAAGGAATTGTTTCCACAGCAGTACAATTTTATTCATGATTTAACCAGGTTTACTTTGCTTCAGTTTAACTGAAGTAGGAGTAAGTTAACTTTTTCAATTGAAATCTAATTCCAAGGAAGTTTATTACTTATTACTGATATGGGTTTAACTGAACTGGTTTACACAGAGACAAGACAAACTGAACCTATTCAGGAACCTGTTTCGCAACGTCCCTCCTATCTCATTTGAGGTTTTCCCCTATTATTAATAAATCTGGCTGTAACTACACCACCTGAGTTTTATGCTACTTGGAAACTTTACAGATCTAAAAATCACATGCAATCTCTAAGAAAAGCTAATGAATGGAAAGCATCTGGAGTTTGCCATACAAGATAGTCAAGGGGCAGTGGAGAAAAAGACCCTTGAGCTGGTACTGCTTTCACGTCTACTGCGAGACTAGAACCAAGCTCAAAGGGCAAGAAAGAAGTTTAGTTTCAGTGTTGGACTTTAATCCACATCCGCTTATGACAGTAAAACTTCTGATAACTCACGTTCATAACCATTGGTAAGAATTCTGCACAGCTGAGCAATCTTAAATGCTCATAACACTCCTGTTTTATTAAGGAAATGAAAATGTTATAGATCAGACGTCCAGATTTTTTTCCCTTGGAGGTACTGATGCTGCATTACCACTAACTGCGATCTGCACATAAACACCCGAAGCTCACAACATTAAACACACACTTGTATAAAAACCTAAATCTTTCAAGCATCAGAAATCCAACATAAGTCCCATCTCATAAATAACACAGTCTACCCCTACAGGAACATTATGGTCCAAACTGCTCCCGGGCCTGCAGCATTCCACCACAGCTGGGAATCTTTGACAACGCTATCTGCCAAAGAAAAATTATGAAAGGGAAAGTAGGTACACATAATATTCTTGAGCTAACCTGCAGTCACACAATCCCTTTTGCAAAGGAATTAGTATCATTTATATTTATGACAAAAGAGCCTCACAGCACTGTCTGTGTTAGAGGCCTCAGGTACAGAGGATCTCTGCTTAAACTTTAGGTGGAAAAAACCTTAGTGTTCAACTATGAGCTCTAGAGTGTCACAATGAGCAACACATGCCAAAAGTCAACTTGGCCTCCAACAAATGCATACTGGAAAAAGCAAATAGACCACCAGAAAAAGATTTTCTGGGATGGACGGAGGGCACTGGCAGTTTTGAAAGTATTTGAATACAATGATTCTGTAAAATGGCCTGGTGTCTTTCCTCCCCTCGAGTACTCAGTGAGAACATTACAAGACTTCATTTCTGCTATATATAGCCTCAGAAACGCATTTGCTCCCTGAGAAAGCATCATTCATTTCTTTGATATGAGGTTACTCAGAAGGAAGAAAAAAATGAAAAAAAAGAGCAGCAAGATGCAATGTCCTTCCCCCTGCCCCCTAAAACCAGAGTTGCCCCCTTCACATCCAAGTATAAATGTTCCATGGCATCATTTGGGCAGGAAAAGCAACAGTCCCTTCTCTTGGTAACATATTTCTTGTTTTGAATTGTTGTGGTTAGTTTGCTCTCCTCTTCAAGTTTAAGACATTTGTCTGGGATACAAAAAAAAAAAAAATTGTTTAGTTGTTCCCGGTTAAAGATTTGTGTAACAAGAAATGCTACACAAGAAGCAATCAGATAATGTTTATTAGCACTGATAAGATCCTACGTTTACTGTTGTTTGTGTGTCCTGACTCAGAACAACAAGAAGTAGTCAAACCAAAAGCCTAAATTTTAACACGTTTCTATACAGTTAACACAGCACTGCCTGCTGCAGTCTTATCCCAAGCATATAATGAACCCACTAGCATATCTGGCTACAATACAAATTAATGCCAAGATTTTTTAATTCATTCATTTTTCAAATTTCCAACGTCACTAGAGACTGCCAATCAAGGACTAAGCAAATCAAGTGTTCTCTTCAAGGGCCTGATTTGTCTCTGTACACACATTAGCTATAGAATTCCTGTTTGGTTGAAAACAAGAGGAATCAATTTGTCTTACCATCATGTTATCCAAACATAGGCTTCCAAAACTGTAATTAAAACACTTTTGTACAACCTTGGCAATGTTAACTTACCAGCTGTACACTGGAAGGGAACATTAAGTTACAAAGGAACAAAAAAGAAAGAACAAACAAATGCAGTATTATTTGGACAGCATACCTCCCCTCAAAACAGACTAACAGCTACTATTTTCCAGAGTCAGCATTTCACAGAATTTTATTCATAAAACACAAGTCATCCTATCCCATATAATTTTTAAAACTGCATTTTTTTAATAAAAAGGTATTTTAAAGTTCTCTAAAATGTATGCCTCATTCCACTACCAGAACAAACAACAGAAGTATCTATTGATTAATTCATCTTATTTAAGAAGTAAACTTCAAGTATGAGTAGTCTGAAGTAGTGCAATGAAAAAAAATGCTACTGATGGGGGGGGGGGGGAGAACCAAACACAAAACCACCTTCATTCTAGGGATTTTATAAATACCTTATTTTTATATTAGTCTCACTGTCTAAAAAAATCACACATGCACACAAGAGTGAGGTGACATGAATACATGCCTGGAAGAAAAAAAAACACAAACAACACACATAAAATATTTCTCTTTCTGCTTTCTAGAGTACATGTTACTGTGCCATCGTCACACTTTCCTGACTTCAGATGTTCAGATCCAGACCATGTCTAGAGGCACACTAAGAAACATGAAGATAAATGAAATGGAGATGAGAGATCAACATCTGTGGGTGAAAATAACCTCAGTTCCCACAGCAAATACACAGGGGTAAACCATCACTTACTTTGCACAGCACAATTCTTCACAGACTTACTTCCACCTGGAAATCCCTTTACCTGGGGAAGCTATCACAAAATGGTGATTGGGCTATCTCCCAAAAATTGCACTTTCATTCCTCTCTGAAAATGTCACAGTATTTTTTTTCTTCATGGATTTATCTTGGTGCATCTTTAAAGGTGTTCTCCAACTTTTGAGACATATTCTTAAAGTCAGGAGTACGCACACAATAAATTAGTGTGGCATGGCTACCCCATAACTGCATTGCCCCAGGTAGAAAGGCCCTAAAACATTTCACTGAAAGAGACCTTTTCCAAGTAATTTATCAAGCAAACTACCATCAACCCCACAGGGGACCATCCTTCCTAGGAGCAAGAAAGTGTAAAATTTTATTTCACAGAGGCTGTGAAAAAAACTCCCAACTCACCATCATGATTATTCACAGTCATAAACTACCCCAAGTACTTCTTTTGTGCTTGTTACATCAAAACCCACCACATTTGGAGTTTTTAAGGTCTCATTAAAATAGCTAACTACATTTACAGAAAAATTCAGGAATCAAAAGGTCCTTGGAAACTACAAACGTGGAAAAAAAACTTATGACTTGCTAATTCAGTGCATTACCAGCAAAGTACAACTTCCCTGTCCTTTGCCTATTCCTCTCTTATAACAGAAACAGCGGGTCAGAGATCTCCTCTACAGCTAGATACTGCAGCTTTGATTAGATATCATAACCAAAAGAGAATCAAGATACCATATTGGCAACTTCCAGTATTTCAGGGTGGAAACGGGTAAGGTCCTGCCCACCTCGGTAACAGTTAAGCACAAAGAGATGAGAGATGACTCCCATCACACAAGCAATGACTCTTAAAACTCTTAAGAGAGGTGTGATGGGTCTGCGGAGCCCGTTGAAGCAAGGAAAAGCTGTAACACTTGTTCTGACTTACAAAAGGAAAACAGCCAAGCTGAACACATCCTAAGAGACAGCTTGTATTTAGAGAACGAAAGAAGGATTTGCAAAGTGATGTAACTCCTAAAACATAAACTCCCCTGAGAGGGCAAAATAAAATGAAAAAAGAGTAATATATTTCTCTAAACAATGGTGAATATTTCCTTGAACTTCAGGCTTCAGTAGCACCAGTGCAACACGAGAGGATAAACAAGACAGATGTTCTAAGTTTTACTTTTCCATTAGCAAAGCTCGTTCAAACAAAAGGCAGGGAAGGCTGCGGCGGCCGTTTCACTGGACTGTCAAGGTTACCCCTAAAACACTGTGTTGGAAGGAGACCAGTAAATCTGCTTAACGTTTGCTGCCCGGAGAATCCTTCCAGGAGGAACGACCGCTGCCGGGCTGCACCAGCGGCTCCCGGTGGGGCACGGGCTTTCGGGCCACTGTCAGAGCAAAGCCTCCAGCCCGGGGTGACTGCAGGGCCGGGACCCACCCCGCCGCTCCGGTAAGGAGGGCTGCGCTGCGCTGCGCTGCCAGATCCACCACTCGCCCCAACCCAGCCGCCCGGTGGACGGCACTCCGCGGCCGCGGAGCTCCGCGGGTTCCAGCAGCGGCCGCCCCCGCCCGCCCGGGAACAGCCGCCTCCCCTCGAGGGCACAGACCGGGCTGCCTCGGCCCGGCACCTCCAGGGCGCACACGGCGCTCCCAGCACTGGGGTCGAAGCGACGGACGCCGCTGTGGAGTTAATCGTTAACCCGCTGCCCCGGAGAGCTCCTCCCTCGGGCGCCGTGGCAGCCGACAGCCCCAACGGGTCGGGAGCGGCGGCACGACCGCCGAGGGAGCCAGTGAGCCTAGCTCCCCCGCCCACTACACACAGCACGGGGGCTGCCGCCCCTGGACTCACCTTCCCACCGGTCCGGCTTCCCTCCTCGCCACAGCGGTGCGCGGAGCGCCGCGCTGTGCCGTGCTGTGTCCCGCGGCGGCGTCCGCCGCGCTGCCAGCGCCGAGGCGTGAGGGCGGGACCACGTGCGCCGGCTGCACCAATCAGGGTCACCCGCGGGCCGCCCCCCGCCACCGTCCCGGGCCTCCCGCGAAGCGGCAGCGGCGGGGTGGGTGCGGGAGGGAGCGGCTGGTGAGAAGCGGTGGCAGCGGGGGCAGGAAGCTGGTTTGAGAGGCGGGAAGAAATAAGCGCGCTGGGACGGGAGTTTGGGATCGCTGTGGGGGAGGGAACAAAGCAACATCAAACACTGCTGAGTGCGGGCTGGGTGCCGCTTCGGCGCCCGCGGGGCCGATGCGTAGCCGGACTGGCTGGGGGGCAGCACTGCACCGCGTGCGCACAGAACGGCGGCGGCCGGGGGAGGCCCCGGGGTGGATCCGCGCTGCCGGAGCGGGCGCTGGGCGGGCGGAGGCGCCCAGTGCTTGAGTTAAAGGAGTTTAGGCGGGCAAACCTCCAACGTTAATTTCTCAAGCGTCCTGTGAGCTCTCTTAGGAGTTTTGCAGCGCTGAATGTGTTGAGGAACACAGCAACACCGTGTTACAGAGCCCGGTCTGGCTCTTCTAAATGGCTCGTAGAGAAAACAGTGTTAAAGCACGGCTGGAGAGAGCCTCGGGCCCCTCAGGTGTGGGGATGGCTGGCGAAGCCCACAGTGAGCATGGCAGGCGTTACGTTCTGCTAAATCAACAGACTTCGAATAAGTAGTAACAGAGGGCTGTTAGTCCACACTGAGTGGGTAATACTGGAAACAAATTCTGCTTTGGATATTAGTGAGATACACAGTTCCTGTGCCTCATTGTTGTCATTGCTGTGTATTCACTGTGGCGACGCCAAGAATGCGATGCAATGAAAACCGTAAACTAGTTAGTGAGAAAATAAACATTCTTAACATAGGAAAATACTTCTGTACTTTATTTTACAATGTTTCGTTTGTGACACTGCATTTTTGTATGATTGTCAACGTGAACTGCAGTTAGCACAATTTCTGTTAAAGGAAATCTAAGTTGGTTGGTTGCTCAGTGTGTGTGTGTATCTCAATCCCATCATTTAATCTAATGGTTGATGTTACACAGTGACAGCCGTTCACTACCGCCTCAGTTTTTTTAGTCCATTACACACAGTTGAATTGCTGCACCTTTAGATGTCTCTTAAAAATGTTCTGAAATCCATTCAGTGACTCATATTAATTTCAATAAATTTTGCATGGGTGTTGTGGAAACAGGCCAATCTACTTTTGTTGTAGGCAACAGTCTCCCACAAATGCGTTACTGCCTCCTCATCTTATATATAAAGAAGTTCAGCCTGTAGTGGTCTTCAGTTTTCTCTGTATATTAACAACACATTTCCAGAAGATAGAACCCTTTTTATGTGAATCAAGTTGCCAATAGAGTTCAATGTCTTCAGCATCCATGGACTTCTGGACAGATGCACAGCTATGAAAAGAAAACAGGGAAGACAGGTCACAGTTCTGAAAAGCAAAACTGGAAACGAAGTTACTTTTTTGTGTAGTTGCAGAGGCAACCAGCATCTGAGTGTTCAGACCTTCAATGAGTTCTTAATTACTTTTTTTAGAAATACAAACTTGGGAATTTCAAGATATGTGATCTATTAATATTTTTATCTACTATCTAAATACCAAGTCTTTTAAAATGACATTTTCTAGCTTCTCTGCAACTGTACAGACTACTAACACTGAAGCTGAGATAGCAATTTAATTGCTTGCTTCCCAGAAACCAAGAAGAAAAAAGCTGAATATGCAAATATGCATTTGGGAACACTAAAAATAACAATTTTCAGCCTTTCAACTGTTTGTCCCTTTTTTTCTTCTTCTCATTCTAGTGTATTTTGGTGAGGTTTCAATTTTTTGTTTTGGGTTCTTTTCTTTTTTTCTTTACTTTTTTTTTTTTCCCTGTACGTTCTCTGCAAGCAATATATTTCAGATAAGAGTACAACTTGAAGTCCAGTTTTTATTTTTGCAGCTACTCAAACCTTTCAAATGTGTCTGATTTTTATTTCCAATATCTTTTGAACTGACAGTATTTAGTTTTGGCAAACTGATAGTTGCTTTTGGTTTATATTTAAGCATATAACCTGTCATTTACAATGACTTGAACTGTTCTTGCAAAATGTGTGATTCAGACATTGTTTTCCTCCTGTGACTGGATAAATATATTAATTAGACAGATTTAGCACACCGAGACTGTTCAACAGACCTGAGCCTTCATGCCAAATGGGTTTAGGCAAGCAAGTGGGTTTACATGTGTAAGCAGGCCTAAACAACACAAAAATATGTGTCGATCAACCTTGTAAAATATTTGAGTGCCTAAGGGTTCTGACAAGTAATACCTGGTGGATTTAAATGAATAAATTTGAGAGATTAATGCTCACAGCAGTATGCCAGACTCCTTCACAGAGCTTACCATCTTCATAGCAGAACAGGACATGTGTTTGTGTCTCTCAGTACAAAGTAACCTCACCTCTAAGCTAAACATTCCTTGCAGCAATCTCCTGCCAGGAGGCAGAGCTAAAACCATTTCAAATAATTATACCAAAGCACATCTCTGAGAGTCATAGTGTTTGCAGGGTTGAGAATCAAGAAACAAGATCTGAGCTTGCCTGTAAGTTCTGTAATCCTGTGGGATCAAGAGGGAGGTCCAGATTCTGAAAGATTTGCATTCCATCAGTTCCACCAGAATAGAGGTGAAATAGATATTGGTAATTTTCTGGGACTAAGACTCATCTGAGTATTCAAAAGCAAAACTTAGCCTGTGATCCAGGAGCACAGGAGACTGTGGACAATGGCTTGTGTGCAAGATACTTCAAATTGCATTTCAGATAATAAACTGCTTCTGAGAAGTATAACCTCAGAATTTAGGCTGAAGAAATGTCATTCAGGCCTGGAGAACAGGAAATCTATTAGAGCTATGCAGTTGAATCACCTAGGAGTGTCACTGATAAACCTCTTGATAAAGGACTAATGAGCAGGATGTCTGCAGTCCATCATAGCACTAACTATGCAGGACACCTGAAGTACTATATGGGAAATAATGTTCAAGCATAATACTTAAAGATATGTAGCATAAACTGAATGCACAAGGCTGCTAATGTTAAATGCTGGTGTTCATGCTTAGTGCATAGCTGAAATGAACCAATTTAAACGCTTTACAGATGCAAGACAGAGATAATAACTTGTAAGACAGTGCATGATATAATGTATTGATGAACTGTATGGAGAGGGGAGCTGTGTCCTGGACATTTGGCTTTCTCAGGCTGCAGTGCTGTGGGAGCCAGAACCGTGTTCTGCTGTCACCTGCGTCTGGTGTTCCTCTTGCTAATTGTTCCAGCCCTCAGATCAGAAAACCTCATGTGGCAAATCCAAGACTGTGACTAAAAGTAATGGGGTGAGTCAGAGGACGAGGTGGATGGCAGGGGCAGGCTCCACAGCAGCCGGTGTCCCTGTGGCCCAGTGAGGAGGCAGTCAACCTGGAAGAGTCAAGACATGGGGTCTGTGCAGAGCTAACAGCAAGGCGGGTAGAACTTTGTGCAACATGTTTAAAAGTACTTTAAAATGTCAATAAATAAATATCTATTTCAAAAGATAATAAAAGTCCAATACATCAAGGATGCTGTTCTTCCATATCACAGTATCACAGTATGTTTGGGATTGGAAGGGACCTCAAAAGATCATCTAGTCCAATCCCCCTGCTGGAGCAGGAACACCTAGGTGAGGTCACACAGGAATGTGTCCAGGCGGGCTTTGAATGTCTCCAGGGAAGGAGACTCCACAACCTCCCTGGGTAGCCTGTTCCAGTGCTCTGTTACCCTCACTGAGAAGTTCTTTCTCAAATTTAAGTGGAACCTCTTGTGTTCCAGCTTGATCCCATTGCCCCTTGTCCTATCATTGTTTGCCACTGAGAAGAGCCTGACTCCATCCTCGTGGCACTCACCCTTTATATATTTATAAACATTAATAAGGTCACCCCTCAGTCTCCTCTTCTCCAAACTAAAGAGCCCCAGCCCCCTCAGCCTTTCTTCATAAGGGAGATGCTCCACTCCCTTAATCATCTTTGTTGCCCTACGCTGGACCCTCTCCAGCAGTTCCCTGTCCTTCTTGAACTGAGGGGCCCAGAACTGGACACAATATTCCAGATATTGTCTTATCTTTCTTTAAGACAGACAAAATGACACACCACAAAAAGTCAAATAATATTTAATAATATTTTTTTCTATTTACTGTTTCTTCACTGATATGTTCTGATGTTTATTCATTTCCTGTTTACATTAAAAGTAATAGCCCTAGCTGCAAACTCGTCTCCTCTTAGCCTCATCTCCAGTTGAAAATTAAAATGTTTAATTAAGTAGGAGCACATCAAGAGATATATATGTGTGTCTATGTGTGGAAAATCCAAATCCCAAATTATTGAGGTACATTAGAACTGCCCAGCTTTCTAAAAGGAGAGTGCTGGAGCTTGTCACAGGACATGCATGGACCAGTTTAAAAATAGCCATGTAAGTATGAGATGAACAACGAGCTTCCATGACCAGTGGTATCTCAGAAAGCTTTCAGACATATAGCAAGGTGGTGGGGAACACAAGTGAGCCTCAGAGGTCTTGGAAATGTTTGTGATATTTTCCTAAATTTTCTGAAAAGATGCACTTTTCTGAAAAAGGCATACAATGGGTTAGGCCTCAGTGGGAGCTTTAAAGGGATTTGATTAGTGTGTGCTTACAGGACTTGGAAGACCCTAGCATTTTATTAGATCTGGTTGGCTTAGTCACTAATTACAGGTTTCCCTTGAACAGCAGATAAAATCTATGCATAATGATTATGATTACCAGGGGAGTGATGTCACATGCTGCCTGGGCTAACAAAGTGTATGACTTGACCATAGAAATTGTAGTGTGGTTTGTAATATGTTATGGGGAATGCAACATAAAATTATATATCATTTGCATGGCGTGCCTTTCTGTTTATCATCGCTAAATGGTTAGTATCGTAGCCATGTGGAGGCTAGCGTTAAAGATCATAGGACTGAGTATGAAATTCAGGCACTTTAGAAAGGTTAAAAACATGCTTTCACTACAGTTAAATTAATTTTTTTTAAAACTGAGGATTTTTTTTGCTTTGGAGTCAAGAGTACTTACAAAGTTTACAGCAATTGTTTGAAAAATACCCTTCATGGTAAAGTGGAGAAAAAGCAGACAGCACTAGATAATTTACTGTGATGCCTGTACAGAGCACTTGTATAATGTTTTATTTGTTCTATAGTATTCTTTCCTAAATCATGTCCCAGCTTAGCTAGTACAAATATATTCCTTCCTTAGAAACAAGTTTCTTTTCCAATTCAACTTGCAGCTGTGAATGAAAAAAAAAAAAACTGATTGATTTGGGGAGGATTTTTTCTCCCAGAAAACTATTCTGTTTATTTTTTATTATTGCAGTGATTATAGACCCTAATTTTGTTTAAGGTGTAAGCCATTATGTAGTTTTATCTTTCAGATATTAAAAAATGTACACAATATTTTCCTCAACTTAAATATTAGACTTGAAACAGGTTGATAATAGTCAGGATGAGTAGATTTAAAGACCGTAGAGATAAGTAACCAAAGAGACACTATGTGACGGAGGAAGCGTTGAAAAGAGATTTTTGAAAATTGTAGTATTTTCATCAATATTATGATGTTGGCTTCACAGTGGTTTAAGAAGATGAAAAGTTTTCAAGAGCTCCTCAATCTGACTTCCATTTTCACACATCCTAATGACAAAATTAAGATCAAATGACCTTCCCTTTCAGTTGGCTGCGAAACATAACTGAACGCTGTCACTTGTGTGTGCAATTGTCTAGATATATAACTAATTACAGGTACACACATATACACATGTACACACACTCTAAATTCCAATTTTCTGAAAAATTGTTAGCCATGAGAGAGTCAAGGCCACAAACAGGAATCCTTACAGGAATCCTTGGCAATACAATGGAATCCACATTTTATAACCCATTGTAACTGAAAAGAAAGCATCTTATACTTCATGTCTGATTACAACTCAGTTACTACCCTGTGTTTCGTAAGGTTGTGAGAATAACAGTCTTGCTGATATAAGTGGAGATCCAGATGAGAACTGGATATATTCCAGAGTAGTGGTAGACACTTTCGAAGATGAAAAAAAGTGCTTTTAGTGGAAATCCACAGGTAAGAACAGTTTAAGTTTAATATTCTAAAACAGTAAATAGGATTATACCATTTTTTGGCAATTAAAATGCATAATACCCAATGAAGTATATTATAACTTTTCAAGTGAAGAAGCAAAGCCCAGAAATAGCGAAAAACGGATCTTCAAAATTGATCTCAAAGTTCTTGGTGTCTCAGACTTGAAGAACCATTTGAAATGCCTCAAATAATATATATAAGAAAAAAATGTACAATTAGAAGTAATTTTTTAAAATGTGACCATGATTGCACAGCAGCTGGTAGGTTTGGAATGGGAGAGTCTTTGGTCTGTAACTTTTTTTTTTTAAAGGGGCTTCTTTTCTCAACAGGTCTTATTGATGTAACTATAATAATTTTGCCACAACTATGATATTGTATGTAGATACAACTGGAAAGAAAATCTTGGTAATGAGAGTGACAATACACAGGGAGAGGTTGCTCAGAGGGGCATTTTGCAGGGCCACTTCCCAGCAATCGCTGGGAAGACCGAATCTGTCTTTGAAGTTTGCCATGCTGTGAGTTTGGGCAAAATGACCTCTAAAGGTCCCAATCTATTTGAGTTTTCTTGGAATTCCATGACTGAATTAGATTCAAGTGTCATCCTGAAGAACTGGGAGGAGGCTTTGTCTGAGGCGAGCATAAACATTCAAAACCTGCCTGAGAAGCTTTTATCCTGACATGGCACTGGGGGTTACATGAGGAGAAGGACTGGGACTATGGCAAGCTCTGCAAAGCTCTCCTCTGTCCTCATGGTGGTCAGGTGTCTGGTCAGACAGAAAATGTTTCTTATGTTTTCTGTAATCTCCCATATAAAACTCTTCAAGGAACCACTATTGTACTGTCTTTTGGAACTAATTTCTTTATTGCTGAATCTTCAAAGTGGGAATAAAGAGTAAGAAAAATTGTAAGGAAGCATTTTGTTGTATAAAAAAAAGTTAAACTTGTGCTTATAAAAACTCATCATGATAAGGCATGCCTTTGTAGTACTCACCGATTTTTTTTTTTTAATTCACTAATATTGCTGCTTATATTTTTAAAAATAAAAATCTTCAAATAAAAAAAAAAAAAAAAAAAAACCCAAAAACAGAAAATCCAGTTGACTCAACATTGGTTAAAAACTGGAAGAACATAAATCTTAGAGAAGCTTCAAGATCCTACCAAGCTTTATTCTCTGGAAATCAGATTTGTTGTTCTAATGATTATGTTTACCTTTGTTTCTGCAAGCAGTCTTGACAAAGACACAAGAAGGCAGACACAAAATCCTGTCCCAGAAATAATTATGCACTACTCCTTCTCAAATTGTTTTGATATATTTTCAAATATTAATTTATAATAAAATAGATTTCCTGTAATTTTGTTTTGTTTTTCCGTATTTACTACCACTGACCATCTGTGTGCCTTTTGTGAAGACACATCAAATTTGAAATAGTTTCAAAGTTCTCTGTATCATAGATTTGTTGTGAAATAGTGTTAAATTGAGGGCTAAATCTGACTGTTCTGATGAAATCAACCACAGGCTCTGTTAAGGCGTCAACACTGAGTTGCACTTGTTGCCAATGCTAGAGGTTGTACTTAAATTACATTAGACACAATTTGTATGGACAGGTTACTTGGACAGAAATGTATGCCTGTGGGAGAATGTGCTTTTTTAGAATAGTAAGGATTGCTAAATAGAACACGAAACAGTTACAACACGAAAGCTGTAAGATACATTGCCCACATCAATGACAATAAGTTAAATCTTGTCTTCAGAGACAGAAAGAATCAAATCAGTGGTCTTAAGAAACAAATTAATATCTTATTAAATGAACATAATTTTAAATGGTTACATGTATATCTATATCTATATCCTACCTATGCATATAGATATGGAATCGTAGAATGGTTTGGACTGGAAGGGACCTTTAAAGTTCAGCTAGTCCAACCCCCTGCAATGAGCAGGGACATGTTCAACTAGATCAGGTTGCTCAGAGCCCCGTTCAGTCTGGCCTTGAATGTCTTCAGGGATGGGGCATCAGCCACCTCTCTGGGTAAGCTGGGCCAGTGTTTCACCACCCTCATTGTAAAAAATTTCTTCCACATGTCTAACTTGAATCTCCCTTCCTTTAGTTTAAAACAATTACCCCTTATACTGTTTAATACTATCACCTTACTGAAATAGCCACAGTCCTCAAAGACTCAGTACAAGTACCCTGAAAATTTCTGCAATGGAGGTGAAATAGCCTTGTTCAGCGAGGCCTAAATCGTGCAAAGCTGTGTACTTACTCATGGCATGGGCTTTCTGCTGCCCACGGGGTCTGTCAACAACAAATAGGGCTCACAGCACTTCAGAGACAAGACCCTTGGAATTCAGTCAGCTCCAGCACTTCAAACATTTCAAACTTCAAGAAAGTTTCACTGCCTACAGCGAAGGGCAGTAGCAAGTATGCATACTTAACTTTTGAGTTTCATTATGTATTTAGGAAAATCAATTTTAAGCCAATATGTAGCATAATACCCAGCCTCTCCAATCATTAAAAAAACCAGTTAGGTGAAATGGCTTTGTGTATTCTGATAGTGAATTAAATACCCAATGGACACCTGCACTCATGATTAGGTGATAAATTGCACCATTCCCTGATGGAGCTAGTCAAACTATATTTGTCAAAATAAGCAGGTATACATATACATGCACACACACATATATATATGCACAGAAAGATAAAGCAATAGATGCTCAGTTTGTTTATTTCCTTCAAAACTGGAATCTGTTCAATACTGTGGTTTTTGACCTCAAATCACTTACCAAATAAGACAAGTGATAGCACCATCAGGTTTCTTTAAATACTAAAAATACTGATTCAATAGCTCTGGTCAATATACAGAGACAATAAATTTTCGTTCTGAAAAGCTTTCATTCTCTAAATAATAGTAACAATGGTCAAACTAACTTCTTTTCGTGTTGTTATTACTGTTTATTGTAAACATTTCTTAGGATAAATTGGGCAGAGCCACTTTGCAATATAAGCTTTGTCTTCACTAGGCTTTATTGTTAACACTTCTGATAATGATCTAAAATTAAGAAAAAAATGGATTGTAGATTGGTTTCTCTTTGCTACATTTTACTTTCTGCAAACTAGGGGAAGAAGAAAACATAGTATAACATTCTCTGTGAAAGAGAAGAGATAACTAAACATGAAAACAAACTAATCTCTTGAATAAATTAAGTTCTCAAAGTACAATCAGTACTGTTAGTAGAAAAGTTTCCTGTAACATGTTTAAACTAATGATACACGAAATATTAGAGTTTCCTTTTGTTGCTAGTCTATTGAAGAGAAATTGTGATGAATACAGTTGATGAATAAAATCCAGAATTTGTTTCCAACAAAACAATCACTCTCAAGTGCTGAAATACCGATGTCAGATCTAGTAGCATATCTCCAACTTGAATTTAAACTTGCATTCTGTTAACTATTCCATTTGTGAGTCCCACGCTGTAGTATAGGATAACTGAGAAGAGAAAATCTGCAGAGCAGATGAGAATATGATATTGTACTTATAATTAATTTCTATTCAATTTCTAGGCCATTTAGTTGTCATCTGGCACATTGTCCAGACGTGTTTTGTTTCACTACCATGCTATTTTTAACTTGCGTATCTCTGGCAAACAGAATAAATTCTGTCCTTTAGAAACACTTCAGTGTCTAGATAAGCAATACTAAAATCAGCTTTCATTGACACCATCTTGCCCAAGTGGAAAGTTTTAGATGTTTGCTTTATGTGATCACTTTTGGGTTTAAATGTAAACTTGGTTGAGTTTATTTTGTTTTGGTTTTGTTTGGTGATTTTTTGTTGTTTTTTTGTGTGTGTGTTTTATTTATTTGTTTGTTTGTTTGGAGTTTTTTGTGTTTTGTTTTTTGTTTGCTTTGGTTTTGGGTTTGATTTTTCTTTCTTCTTTCTTCCATTAGGAAAAATTGGAAGAAAGAAAGAAAGAAAGAAAGAAAGAAAGAAAGAAAGAAAGAAAGAAAGAAAGAAAGAAAGAAAGAAAGAAAGAAAGAAAGAAAGAAAGAAAGAAAGAAAGAAAGGAAGGAAGGAAGGAAGGAAGGAAGGAAGGAAGGAAGGAAGGAAGGAAGGAAGGAAGGAAGGAAGGAAGGAAGGAAGGAAGGAAGGAAGGAAAGAGAAAATATGCCTGTTATGCAGCATCTGTCTCTAGAGACTTAATTCCTTGTAAGTCTTGATTCCCTGCTCTTGTTAATATCCAAATGCTAGTTTTAAAAGTTAGTGTTCCATGAGTACGAATATTACCGCAGCTAACTTGTGTTTTTCCATTGCATGATTGATGTTAATGATAAATATTCTGCCCGGTGTGCTGGCCCTGCTCTGAAATACACACTTTGACTTTGCTATGTTCTTGTAGCTGGCTAATTTCAATGATGTTACTTCTTTTCATCTTGCAATCTTTCCAATTTTTCTATTCATTTTCCTTCAATAAAGTAACTGTTTTCCTCGCATAACAGTGGAAAATATTTCTAAGACTGGAAAAAAAAAAAAACAGAAACCAAAAATGAAAACTTTTTTTCGTTCAGCCAAAGTTTTTCACAAATACATAGAAAAAAAACATAGAAAAAAAACCCAAACAAACAACAAACAAACAAAAAAACCACACAAACCCCCAGAAACAAGAACAAAACAACAAGCACTCTTCTACTGCTTACAGCCTGTAGGCCAAATCCAGAAGACTGTTTTTCTTTTCAACTGGCATCATCTGGTTGTCATTAATATCCTTCTGTGCAGTGGTGTAGATGCAAGTACTTATGATGGTAAAGCTTCCTCCCCAAGATAATACAGAGTACAGTGCAATAACACGTAAAATGACATACAGATAACCACACTGTGTCCTTTATAAGGTTAAGATAGTTTAAATTACATAAATTGAAAATTTCATGGATTTCTATATTTTTTTCAGAACACATTTGTTTTCAAAATACTCAGTGGTCTGTGATTTTGTTCTCAGGTGCTAATAATGAGAACTCTGAGTCAGGGAATTATAGCTAGAATAAGTGTTTAACATAACAGAAAGCTAAATTAAGCCAAGGAAAAGCTTTTGAGAGAGAAAGGGTTCTGTTTGTACCTAAGGCCATGCGTCCAGATTCATTTAAAAGGGATCCCTATGCCCTCAGCTCGCAAAGTAGAGCAGATTTGAATAGGACCAGAAATGAATATAAAGAGCACATGCAGTGGCATTTACATCTGCATGCTCTGTGAGCATGTGGGCTGCTATTCCAGATTGCCTGGTGTTTTTCCCGCTGCTTATCTGCATGGCACGTTGAGGAGTGCTTTTGGCAGCTGATGCCTAGGCTCTCCTGTTTCTGAGCAAAACCCTGCAAAAAAGCCCCAGACAAAGCAGCAAGTCACTGTCAGGACACCATTACCTTTCTGCCCAGTCATTTCCAGGGTGCTTTTTGGAAGCCTTTCTCATCTGAAACCTGACAGCAGCCTGACATGGAGAACAGAGCTATGTGGTCACTGAATGGTGAGCACTCTTTCCTGCTCTCCAAAACCCACAGAGGGAGGGAGGCCGGCAGGGAGCAGAGCTGGCACTGCAACCAGTGCATCTGGCTGCCAGATGTCTGTCTCATAAACATCCAGACACCTACACCAAATGGTGTCTGGACCCTGAGGAAGATATTGGCTCAGTGCTGCAGAGCGACTGTCAGTGAAGCCACAGCTGCCCGATGAAAGAGTCCATGCCCACGTACGTAAGTCTGTGCGCTGAGTTTCCCTTTAGCTGCTGAAGTAGACAATTGACCTCAGAGAACTATGGGCTGTTGAAGAGACATTTCTGGAAGCCAGTAAGCCTACTGTTGACTATCATCTGGCAATGTAATTGAGGAGGTGTCATTCACTAGTTTGAAAGCTCTTGCCTGTCATCTCTGTGAGTGGTGCATAAAAAAGGGATCATCCCTCGTCCTGTCTTCCCCCAGCAGTAACAGGTTTAGGTACATAATGATGTCCTCAGTCTCTGTTCTTCTTAATTCTCAGTTCTTCACCAATCAGCACCCAGAGTGCTGATTCCTCAGAAGAGGGGGGATCACTTAGTGAAAAACTAACAACTTACTAAGACAGTAACTGGCCTAACCTAAAAATTCTGGTGTTTGTTATAGATTTCCCAAGTCTCTTGAAAAGGTACTTATCCTGACGGCTCAAAGCAAATCAATATTAAAATCACTCAATGTTTATTGGGCTTTCTGTGTTCAGGATGTTAGTTAAGGGAAGATGTAAATTTTCCTGTTGCCCTACAATCAAACAAAAGTTTTTTTGTGGTGTTTATTCAGACTAAGGAGATTTTCAGTACATGAGGATTGGTTAAAAAAAGAGCAAGATGTAGGACTCTAATCAGATTATGCAAAATCCACAACTGATCAACTAAGACAATTGTTGGAAATTGAAACCAAGCTGAACAGAGACTGTAGATGGAAATGACATATTAACTATAAAGTATTAGAAAAGTATGTTCTCTTAAGTGAAAATTATTGAAGTCTTTGACATGAATGGCACTAATTCTGCTGCCACCATTTTTGGATAATTGCTAGAGAAGTAAGAAAAATAAGCACTCTTGATTTTTATGTAATTTTTATTTACAGGACTTTGCAGACAAGATATAGTGAAAAAGAACAACATGTATATTTCCTTAAAAATAGGCTATCACTTTGGAGTATGCACAAAATATTTAAAAATTAATAGAGTGAAGAGTGTGAAGATTTCAAGGTAGGTATTTATTTTTAGGTGAAAACTCCATACAAGAAACACATTATGTTGAACAGCACTGAAAATTACTCTCAAAATTATCTTTTCAGTAATGTCATTGCAGGGGGAAAAATACCTAAAATACAAACAAAGAAGTCATCTTTTTAACGGTTGGGAATTGTCATTTTGTGTCATGAAAAGTCAGGTAAGAGGGGAAAATAGTGTAGAGAGAATGAATATTATTATGTAATGTGATTTTTATTTTAACAAGCTTATAAAAATTTGGTTTGAAATGATGCTTCTTCTAACTAAGGTGTCACATTGCCAGCATTTGATTCTCATAGAATAGGAATAATTAATTCAGTTAGAACAAATTTTGCTGACTGGACTGAGAAAATACTTGTTGACATTACATTGTATATGAAAAGCCCTTCTCAAATGTTAAAAATATGATTTGGTGAATGTGCATACAAGAGTACAGAAACCTGTGTTTTGCTTTGCTTCAGAAATGTAGAAACCTGGAAATAAAACACAAATGCTTTAAACACACACTGTGTTTACAATAAGGAACATACACTTTTATGAACAAATGAAGGATGGGACATGAACTCAGACTCCCAATTTTCAGTGGTAGACAAGTCCAACAATAGAATATTTTAGACTATTTTTAAATCACATAGAAAAAATCCTAAAATTCCGTACTAAGATATATGAAGAGCATTTTACATCAGAACAGGTTTTTTTTTAATGTCTTCATGGGCTATTATGTCTGACACAAAAGTAATGTCAATATGTGGTCATATGTTGAAAACATTTCTTGCATTGCCTTAGATGATAATGGGGGACTGTAGGGGTGTATTTTTATTTCCAGTGAGAAAACTTAGATGCTTGTCTTTTAGGGTGCTGAATCCCACACTGCAGGTTTCTGAAGGAGACAGCATGGTTATGCTAGCTATTCCTCTGAAGAAGGAAAGGCTAAGAAATTAAAGCAAAAGGAGAGAGGAAGGCAAAGGTCTGCTTTTCCTCTTCTTGGTCTAAGACAATCTACTAATCTGTTTTGTCTGTCCCAGCGAGAGAGACCAGTGAGGTCTGCACAAACTCCTTGCTGACTCTTGCCATCTTGGAAACCAGCGTGGACATCTGAAATTGGTGCCCATACCTGCAACAGGCGCACTGAAGCATCATATGTATGACTTACTACTTGGGAATTTTTCAGTTCTTATAGATTTTTGCAGACTTTCATGCTACCCAGAGTTGCTTCTGCATGTAAATCATTCTCCACATAGCAGGACTTCCACTACAGGCCAATAACATAGAAAAGCCAGGAGAGAGATTGCTGAAGTAGTGCTATCAACCTGTCCCCAACAGGTTGTGCCACTTTTGGAGAAAAATGTAAGAGAATTCCTCCTTGGGGAATTTACTGCCAAATTTAGAGAAGTGTCTTGGCCATTCTGGAAGTGGGAAAGAAAGGAGATTTGGAGAAAAATGTGAAAAAGCACATGTGATTGACAAGGAGACAGAGAAACAAAACCAAGTTCTCTAGAGCATGTTCTGGCACTGGCATATATGGCATCTTCAGAGTCCTTGAATTGCATTTTGCATCTGCAGTCTCTGCACAGAGCAGATTGCTATTGGGTACAGTTTAGGTTCTGGTGAAAGCTGGAGAGAAAGTATGGTGGTGATCCAGTTATCTTTGGGGACTGCCTAAGAGATTTGTATATGCCAAATATTCCCATATAGGCATATGATGCAGGCATTCATATCCTGAGTAAAAAAAAAAAAGGCCTGTGTATATCAATGAGTTTCTAGATACCTGAAATGTTAGTTTTTCATCCTGCTCATATGTGGTTTTTTTGGTGCCTGTAAGGATAGCTGGGACTGAAATGAAAACAGAGATAGGGGGGTCATGAGGAGATCCTGAGGCTCTAAGGATACTTCTGCAGAAAGCAGCTATTCTTGTCAGAAGAACAAAACACTGGGGAAATGGACTAATAAGTACATTTGAGCCTCTGATAGTATGGTAGAGTAAGACACAGCTGTTGAAGAAGACAGCAAAATTACCACTGATTTGACTAAAACAATTTTCCCCTTAATGCTCCACACTAAAAATGCATGGACATGTTTTTGCAGAGAGAAGCTAAGAAGCCTTTTCACCACTCTGCCAAACCAAGTTTTTATAGAATGGGAAGGGTGGAGACCCTGTTCACAGCAATTGCTTCTGCTTCAGCAACTAGAACCACAATTCCTCACACTCACCCTGCTATGGTGCTATAATTATATCTCAGTACTTGATGACTAATTGGAAGCCAAGCACTCTTAGAGGCTGTCCAAGTAATATTTTAAGTATATTTTTAGAATACATGTTTTTTTTGGTTAGAAACAAAATTAATGAACCTCGAGTAGTTCTTACTACCTACCTCTGATACACATTGGATACAAATGCCACAGCATTTGATTGCAGCTTAAGTTTATGAAAAATGCTTTATCCTGGCTATGTAGGCTACAATTTCTATAAACAGTAAGGGCACTTTGAATTTCAATCATATATAAATCTGAAGAATACAGAAGCAAGTTCCTAATAAACCTCTGCCTAGAGCCTCTGTGAGAATAAATAGTATGGCAGTTTCCCAGAGAGTTTAGATTAAGGCATGAAGACACAAAATAGGAAGGGACATTAGAATTCTTTCAGTCAACCAGTAAACATATTTTTTTCTTTTGCATACTTTGCAGAGAGTGAGGTGTGAAATACTAGCTTAAAAGGTATTTTGCTTTCTAAATCCAACTAAAGTAAAAATAACAGCTTGTAACAAAAGACTGAAGACTTTGTGGTGTACAACACAGCATAACAGGTCAAAAATATCCTTCCACAGTTTCTAAAAGCATCAGTGTAATACTTTTCCTGCAACAGAGGCAGGACCTTTATTTTCCCAGCATACACGTTTTTTTTCTCCAGAGGATATCTAGGAATTTGATATTCATCTGTGAATACAAAGGAGCTGGAGTTCTTTCTGAATGCAGGCTGTGGGCACGCAGCCTTCAGCAGTTTACACTCTGTTGAGAGCAAAATCATGAGTCTCATATTCCTTGAAAGCACTTGCTTTTCTGTGACTCAGGCACAGGCCTTCTGTGGTCAGAAGGAATTTCTATCTGGATTTTGGAGCCCTGCCAAGACCCCATTTTGGTCTATAGAAATAGCTTTTTATGTATCAGTTTTTCTAGGTGCTTTGACATTGTTTGATGGATTCACAGCTTGTGGGGCTGTTCTTTTAGGGAAAAATACAGTCATCTTGATTCAGTCTCTAATATAAAAGCTTAAGGGTAAAGCACTATAAGTAAAAAATAAACACAAATCTTTTTAATTTATTTAAAGAGAATAAGTGAAGATAATTTTGGAGATGGTTCCACTGATAGTTATTAAACACAAAATTTTGCTTTTAAACCTCCAGCTTAACTGATTTGCCAAAATCCGGAAGGAGAAGAATCATATAAATGCCCTGGTTCTTGTGCTCTTCTGTTATGCATGTGCTGTCAGCCATTAGACAGACCTTTGCAATGATCCTGCATAACATTCCTTATATTTCAATTTTAAGCTCCTGCTGAAAAGTCAGATGAAAAACACAATAAGAAACCTCACAGTAAAAAACAAAACAAACAACATACAACTAGTAAATTATTTAATGCAAATGGTATGTAAAACTGGAAAAAATTATGAATAATTTGACAAGAAAATTAGATTATTTAAAAATTCAATTTTAATACTGTAATACAAAATTGACAGACTAATATCTTGAAATAAAGGCATATGTTATTGTGCAGGATTAACTTGCTTAGTTTCAAGATAATCATATTCCATTTCCTTTCAATCAAATTAAAATATTTTTGTGTACCACTTCTGATGAAGGTCAGGGTCTGGATCATAAGTGATGTGAAAGAATTTCTGTGAGTTACTTCTGCTGTGAATCTTCAAATGTCATAAAGTACTGGAGAGCTCAACATAGCAACATACAGCTATTTATTTTACCTACCTGTGCTCTGGAGGAGCTTACAAGGCAGCTAAAGACTGTATCATGACACACTATAGTCTGGAAGTATATATATTTCTGCATATAGTACATATATCTATATATGCTATATATATTATAGTGTGCCTGCATAAATATATAGGCAAATTTAGAGACAGGAACACAACAGATTGCCTAAAAATATAAATTAAATTTAAATTTAATCTAGGCATATTCAAAGGAATAGAAATACTTCAGCATGGTCGGGGATTTAATTTCAACTGTTCCCAAATAGGACTGGAGGGAGCCACGTGTGCAATCTAGTTCATCTTCCTACCATGTTAGCCAGCCAGGCAGCAAAATTTTAGTTCGGATCTCCACAACTGCTCCACAAACTTCCATATGCTTCCACATGCCTCATCTCTATCAGCTCCTGCCAGTAGTGTTGCATAGCTGCTTAGCTTGGATTTGCAGAGAACAATCAGATATGTCTACATACTTATTCACAAGCTATAGATAGAAATTTGGTTTACAGTCCTATATATTTCATCATCATACTTCCCCCTCCTCTCCCCCCCCCACTCTTTCCTTACCTTTTGCTTTTCAAATGCATTTTACATTTGGGAAATACAAAGATCGAGTGGCTTGTAGTGTAAAGCTTGGCTTTTAAGCTTTCAACCTGGGTTCCTTTCCATTGCCTCAATTATCTGCAAATGTGCAAAATGGAAAGTATGATTTATACAAGCTAACTGCTCTATTTATTTAAGTCTGGTTCACTTCAGGATAAGTGGTGCAGTCAGATGTGAAGCAAGCAAGCAGATAAGTCTTGACCTGAAGCTAGATGGCTACCTATTCAGACACCTGTGCAGTGTAATACCAATATCTGAAAAATCACAGCCTCATGTCTACAAGCTCAAAAAGCAACCAAGCATATTAAAAGTTGTGTGAAATCTTAAATTTTTAAGTGAAACAAAGTAAAAAGTGCATTCTGTATGGCACTTTTACAGTTGTTTGATGCCTGAAAACACATCAGATGTTCAAAATTTAAAAACAATAAGCTGTATCTGTAAGATTCATATTTCTATAGCGGAGAAACATTTAATTTATGGACAATACAGGAAAATGAGGTGCAAATGAAACATCTAATAGTGCAAGTCTTTATGTAAAGTAATCTATTCATGGACAAGGATTTCACCGGATATTCATCTTATATATTAATATTTCCAATTGTAGGTTATCTAGGCATTAGTTATAAGTATTTTTTAATTATTAACCAATCAAATGCTCTTATACTCGGGAAAGGTATAATATGCAACCCTGTTTTTTCCAATATCATTTTCTCAAGAGTTTATAGGCAGATTTTTGTCATTTCAGAAGTATGAAATTTTTTCTTTCCCACTCATTTCTCTTCCCCACCTGTCAGATTTACCAATTCCATCTGGAATCTGAAAAAAGCAAGCTGTTCATTCCCTCCACTCCTCTTTCTAATGAGGATAGTGCAAACGAAACTAAGCTGACAATTTGGATGATGTAGAAGGAAAGCTGCAGTCCAGCTCATTCTTTCATTAACTGTATTGATACTATAACATGGAAGTGAAAAAAAAAAAATGTCCTTGACATTAAAGTGAGTGTATTTGATGCCATAGCATTCAAAGATGTAGTTTCAGAGTAGTAGGACCTCACTCTCTACAATGTTATTTTTCCTGACCATAACCTCTGCAGATTGGTTTATTAGTGGATCTCATTTTACCACATTCTCAAGATGCCTACAAGTAACGAACCAGCATGTATTGCTTTGTCTATATCAAGAAGCAAAGGCCTCTATACAGCTTTAACAACAATGCAAGACTACTTTATGAGACCAGAATGTCTGTTTTCCAGGAAAAATATACCCTTCTTCATTTGTCCTTATAGCATTGTGGGAACATTCATCTGACTATTGAGTTCTGCTGTGAGTAGAATTACTGTATTCAGTATTTAACTGTGAAAAAAAAAATATATATATATATATGTATGATTTATGAAATCACAAAATAAATAGGAAAGAAAAGATGACTGTCATCCTAAATGACAAGCTGATAGCAGCTAGGCTCTTTTGGGAAACTGCCAAACATCAGTTACCTCCCACATACGTGACTGCAGTTATAACATTAAAAACAGACATTAAATTATGTAAATATAACCAATTTTCTGAGATACAACAAGTATTAACAGTTTCACATTCATTCATTTAAAAGCATATTGGAGAAATAAATTCAATCTGCACTGACATCTGTTATTTTACAGTTTTTCAGTTAATGTATTACAGCTAAAAAGTGGATTCTTTTTCCTTTCTGAAAACTACTGAAAACCATAAATATTCTTTTATTTATTAGAAAAAGCAATAGAAAAAGTTTTTACAGATGTGAAATAAGAGATAAGTAGAGGATACTATCTTTACTGTGTTTGGTGTATATTTGTGGGCAGAGGTGGTTTTACATATTATAAACACGGAGAAGCAGGTAAGAGACATAACTGGAATTGTAATAGGATATTACTTCACTCATATTGGTAAAAAATAAAAAAAGCATTAACATACATTTTATTTTTCCATGTTCTTGTCGTATGAATTAAAGGATGTGGAAGGAATTCATATGACTTCGTTAAATGACAGCTGTGCTGCTCTATCCCTGAATACTGCACTAGCATTTAAACTCACCAGGGGGAACAATGCCACCTTCTGAACCACCATACTGACTTTCAACACCTGTCTCTCCGATTGGGTGTTTCCCCTGAAAAAAAAAAAAAAAAAAAAAGGTAATTTCATTCTTTTTCATGGTCTGCCAAGATTCCTATGTTGGGCTGTAAAATGGAAGCTTTTTCCACTTCAAGTTGCCAAAGATAAAAATTCCTTTTAAAAATTATTCATATAGGAAATGAAGATTTTCCACTTTAGAAAAATGGGAAAAATAAATAAACAAACCTCCAGGTAAAATAGAAAAAAAAAAAAAGAACCCTTTTTTGTTTTTTCTAGCAGTGGAAGTTTTTTCCCTATCTATTTTTGTTTAGTTTTCTCCTTCTTCTGGGGAAAAATGTGTACCTGTGTATGCAGACAAGCTTGGATGCAATTTACTTTTATTTTTAAAAAACTCACAAAATGTTGTATGCAGAGTTTAATTTTTAAGTCTATTTTCTCAGTCTATTTCGTATACAGAAGGTATGTGAACCAGCAGGAATCTTAAACAAATTGTATTTTATCTTCTCATGTCACGTCAGCTCCCGGTATCAGTGGATATGAACAACTTTCAGTTACACATACTTCAATCTTCTCTTCCATAAACAAGGATTAACACATTATTAACTAACTTGGAATAATCATTAAGTAGTAATCTAGTAACTAATCAGTTGTAAATTGCTGATGCTTGCTATTAGTTCCCTGAAGATTTCTTCCATAGTATATAGCTTATTACACAGACAAAAATAATTCATAAAAAGGACACTTTAATAAATTATTTGGCATTAGTTTCAATATAAGTGCCATTCCCTTCTTGGGTCCTATGGCAATTAACACTTGCGAAAGGCAACAATAGACTTATAGACTAAATCAGGTCCTCAAGGTACTTTCTTTGGTTTTATTGAATGTCCCAGCCCCATTAGGGGATTAAAATTGATTTGTTCAGACAAAGAAAATATTCTAATATTCCGTATAATTTAAGGGCTCAGTTCATCAGTTGAACACCTTTGTCATATGAAAAATAACATTTTTCAGCTCACATCTTGTTAGCATAGGTGATAGTAAACGATAAAAAGCAAAAGAAACAACTATTTACAAACTCTAATGTTAGATATTTATTATAAATGCATATTATTTATTTAATATTTTGGATTCTTCTATCCAAGAAAATAATTTTACTTCAGAAATATTGAAATAAAAATCTGATTTACTGTAGATATTAATAACATTAATTAATAAATATTTATACTTTCATTCCAAGAGGCATTATAAATTTAAATGTAGCTTGTGCAATTTTAAATACAATTTTCTAACTAATCTTCATTCCTTGTATACAAATAAATGTTCTTCTTTAATTAAAATATAAAGCTCATTCTAAAATCTTTTTCACTCATATTTTTTTCTACTTAAAATTCAAGCCTTATTTTCTCTAGTTGCAATTCATCCCTGTAAGATTAATCCAAATTTATCTGTGTTTTGCAAAATGCTTGGACAAATGTTTAGAATCTAGTGAAGCTTAATATTATGGATAGTTTTTCCATTCTGGCCCCACCTTTTCTCTTAATCAGAAAAATTTGTGTCAGTTCAAGGAATCCTGTAATTTCACTTACTTTTGCATAGCTGCCAGGGGAACAGGCTTTTATTATTCCAACCCAAAAAGAAATGCTGGATTTGATGTAAAATTTCAAAGCCATTATTTTTTTTTTGTGAGAGCAGGATGAATTGGCAAAGGGCCATACACCCAATTTACTCTCTTTCCTATGCATTCAACCACCTTTTCATCTGATCAAGCGGTGGACAGGGCAGACACAGCTGAGAAGGTGTATCATGAAGGCTGGATCCTGCATGGCTGGAGGATGGGATCTCCTAGGAGGAATGGAAAGAACTGGGTTCTTTCAGCCTGGGGAAGAGAAAGTCCCCAGGGAGGCCTAACTGCTGCCTATTAAGCCCTGATGGGAGGATGGAGAGAAGATGTAGTCAGACTCTTCTTGGAGGTGCACAGCAATGAGGTGAGATGGAACAGGCACAGACTGGAACATGGAAACTACAGCTAGATATAAAGCAACTTTTTTACTGAGAGGAAAAGGCTCACCACAGAATTTGTGGACTCACGAGTCCTCAAGGTGTTCAGGAACTGACTGGAGTCGGTGTGATGAAGCCTGGTAAAATTAGACCTGCTCTGAGCAAGGGCTTGGGATGGATGCTAATGGAGGTGCCTTTTAGCTTAAATTATTCTGTGATTCAATGTGAGAAATGGCTAAATGACAGCAGTCAGGCAAACAGGGTGGATGGGTGAATTCCTGGCTGGCAAGGAAACATCTGGATGAACAGGTCTCTTGTTCTGATATCAGTATGTAAGTGCCCATTACAACATCTAGCCGTCGCTCATAACAAATATTAGCATTTATAAGCCCTGAAAGAACTAAAATATACATGAATCAGAGACAATTTCATGAAGTTATCATTATTACTTCTATTAAAATGTGATTAATAGGAAATTATCAGGGCTTTAATTTTCCACAGTAAGAAAGACAATTCCTGTGATAGATTGGAAATTCTGTTTGCAAGTCTTAGATACTTGTTTCTGTTGTGGGGTTTTTTTGTTTGTTGGTTTGTTTTTTGTTTGATTTTTGTTGTTGTTGTTGTTTGTTTGTTTTGTTTTGTTTTTTTCTTTAATTGCAAACACCAAATTGCCTATATCCTACCCTGAAGATTACCCCTTCTCTGCTTTAGCTCACACATGCCCAAGCACTTTTATTCTCTATCTATTGAAGCTTCAAATCAGTAAAATCTGTATTCCAGCTGATATGGCTGTCTCTAAAACCAGAGACTAGTTAATCGCCAGAATTACCTCAGAGGAGTTTGTAAAGAGATGGGTGTCAGTCTCCTTTCCCAAGTAACAAGTGATAGAATGAGACTAAATGGTCTGAAGTTGTGCCAGGGGAGGTTTAGAATGGATATTAGGAAGAATTTATTCACTGAAAGGCTTGTCAAGCAGTGGAACAGGCTGCCCAGGGAAGTGGCTGAATCACCGTCCCTGGAGGTGTTTTAAAGACATGTAGATGTGGTGCTTTGGGACATGGTTTAGTGGTGGGTTTGTCAGTGCTGTGTTAATGGTTGGACTTGATCATCTTAAAGGTCTTTTCCAGCCAAAATCATTCTATGATTCTATGACTCCTAAGGGGCCAAACTGCAACTATCCTTGTATAGATGTTAACGGAAAAGAGGAAAGAACAGCAGACTCAGTCTTAGGAATTATAGACTTGAAATGTGAGCATGTTAAAACGTGGTGCTCTACTGCCAGAAAGAACAGATATCATTCTCTCTCTTACCTTCATATATTATCAGAGAATAAGCTGCAAAGGGAGAAGCATACCACTCTTCTTAAAGGACTATGTTGCATCTTTGAATGTGTTTTCCTCTCAATATGTGCATGGCCATTGTCCTATGTGGGAGGCCTTGTGCTTAGTTCAGTTAGAAGATATTTTGATTTTAGCCTCAGCCTGAAAGATACGGAAAGAAGATTCCAATAGTACAGAAGCACAGTTTCATATTTTGAAGTATCTTGAAAATAGTTTCATTTCTGTTAAAACACGCTCTTAAAATACAAGCTCTATAAAAAGCAGAATAGTATGTCCTGTATGACTTCTCAAGAATAGAAAACTGAAGCTAAGCTTTTGTTTGAAATATTCTTTTAAAACTCCTAAAGAGCCTCAACCATTCTACTAATAGTAAAACCAGACTTAAAGAAGCACCTCAGCTCCAGGAAGCCCCATGGCAAATGGCAGCATTCTTCATACAATAGAATGAACTAAAATGTGCTTAGCCTGGACTGACCCATATTTCAGTATAGGAGGCCTAAGATAACACCTCATTTATTCCTTTTCTCTGTATGACCAAGTGTACATCCTAGCCCAGGACCATAGAAGTCCCACAAAATTGTACTGTCCTTTACTTTTATGTAGGAGAGGGCAGAGGACTACAGGGGAGACCTCAAACACTCCTTTGCATATTTTGCCCAGTTTTCCAAATATAAATTTGATGATATTTGGAGAACTCTGATGTACGCCAATTGTTCATATGCCATTTTCTGGCCTGTGAAGTTCCACATTATACCTTGTTTTCCAACACACACAACAGCAAGGATCTCAAATCAGTTTTAGTGTGGAACTCTAACCAGTTCCTAGTTCTGTTCTCATGTGCAATAGACAAGATCCAGCTATGGTGAAGTTCAATAGTATCTTTATGTTTTTTCAATGCCACAGAAAATCTGAGCATACATCTGTAATAGTTTATATTTTCTTGTGATATACTTGGTTTCTATTCTTCATAGAAGGTTTTAGTCAATAAAGGAGATGATCAACAGTAAGAAATTGCTGACTGAAGAGAAAATATTTCCCTTCCTAAAGGAAGCTTTATGCCAGACATAAGTAGCAGAAGAAAAAAGTGAAGGTTTCAGTTAAATAATTTTATAGATTGTGCATTTGGCTGTAGGAATCATATTTTGCTATTGGAGTTGGCACTGTTAGAAAGAAGAATCTCCTACAGAAAATGTTATGAACGAAGAGAGGAAAAGGAAAAGACAAACTATTTGTTCCTAGACAGAAAAAGTGACCTGTATTTGGCAGCTACGCAGAGTACAAATTGGCTTCATGATAGATTCTTTGAGCTTCTGCAACTGCCAGAAGATTGTTGCCTACTCAACAATCCAGTAGGAGCTACCAGAAAGCAAACTTTAATTTTCATTTGATACATAACTGTCAAAGAAGTTTCACTATAGCTTATTACTCACAACACTGGATTCTGAACTGATATATAAAAGGTAAGTAAATATCATGACCGATGGGATGCCTGGGTTCAATTGCTGACCAGGCTAGGTAACCTGCTTATAGCTGAGGAGGTTGAAAGATGATCTTAAATCCTAAAGTATCATTGAATAAATGAAAATCGTGCAATTCAGGATAAATTGCAAGAGATAAACATGTAACAGCAGAGTAAAAAAAAATTAGAAGTATGTTTATTGTAGCTTATCCTTTCTGATCTTTACTGGATGTTTGTCTGTGCTACTTGCTTAGGGGCCAATATTTACTTGCTGGGGCCAATATTATTCAATATATTCATTAACGATTTAGACGAGGGAATTGAGTGTACTATCAGCAAGTTTACTGATGACACTAAGCTGGGAGGAGTGGCTGACACGCCAGAAGGCTGTGCTGCCATCCAGCGGGACCTGGACAGGCTGGAGAGTTGGGCGGGGGATAACCTGATGGAATTTAACAAGGGAAAGTGTAGAGTCCTGCATCTGGGCAGGAACAACCCCAGGTTCCAGTATAGGTTGGGGAATGACCTATTAGAGAGCAGTGTAGGGGAAAGGGACCTGGGGGTCCTGGTGGACAACAGGATGACCATGAGCCAGCACTGTGCCCTTATGGCCAGGAAGGCTAATGGCATCCTTGGGTGTATTACAAGGGGGGTGGTCAGTAGATCGAGAGAGGTCCTCCTTCCCCTCTACTCCGCCCTGGTGAGACCCCATCTGGAATATTGTGTCCAGTTCTGGGCCCCTCAGTTCAAGAAGGACAGGGAACTGCTGGAGAGGGTCCAGCGTAGGGCAACAAAGATGATTAAGGGAGTGGAGCACCTCCCTTATGAAGAAAGGCTGAGGGAGCTGGGTCTCTTTAGTTTGGAGGAGACTGAGGGGTGACCTTATTAATGTTTATAAATATATAAAGGGTGAGTGCCACGAGGATGGAGTCAGGCTCTTCTCAGTGGCAAACAATGATAGGACAAGGAGTAATGGGATCAAGCTGGAACACAAGAGGTTCCACTTAAATTTGAGAAAGAACTTCTTCTCAGTGAGGGTAACAGAGCACTGGAACAGGCTGCCCAGGGAGGTTGTGGAGTCTCCTTCCCTGGAGACATTCAAAGCCCGCCTGGACACATTCCTGTGCGACCTCACCTAGGCGTTCCTGCTCCAGCAGGGGGATTGGACTAGATGATCTTTTGAGGTCCCTTCCAATCCCAAACATACTGTGATACTGTGATACTGTGATAATCCTGCTACAAATAAATACTGCTAATAAAAAGTCAGCCTGCCAATTATTTTAGAAAATATTTGAACCAGCAGAGTAAGCTCATACCACAGTCTGAGTCTGGCGATTCTCAAATGGGAATTTCTCAGCAGCCATTTCAGCAGTTATGGGTCACCTCTTCCACCTAAAGAGGTCCTAGTCATTCCTTACCTATGTGCTCCCTACGTTTGAGGCTCAGTTGCATCAGCAAATTTTTCATGTGTCAAAGTAGCAAATCAGATGCAGGATTTAAACTGACAGAAAATGATTCCTCCCTCTCTCTTCCTCCTTTCCATTTTTATCTGCTCAGCTGTCTGACCCAGTTCGCTGTATAAAGACACACAATCATTTGCACTGATGTAAGGAATGAGAGGATTAATTAATTAATTAATTAAGACCAAGGGGCATCCCATCTCCCTAGGGTGAAATCGGTGTGCTCAGCTCACTCTTTGGAATGCCTGTACACCAATGCACGCTGCATGGGGAATTAGCAGGAGGAGTTAGAAACCTGTGTTGGGTCAGGTGATTATGATCTGGTGGCAATTACAGAGACATGGTAGGACAGCAGTTGAAGCAGTAAAGGTGGAGTGCTGCCTTGGTTGCAGCCGCCATGAAATGGTGGAGTTCAGGATCTCATTTGGCAGGATCAGAATACCAAGCAGAATCGCAACCCTGGACTTCAGTAGGGCCAACATTGGCCTTTTCAAACAATTGCTGGGGGAAATCTCATGGGCAAGGGTACTTGAAGGTAAAAGGCCCCAAGATAGTTGGTTAGCATTCAGGGACTGCTTCTACCAAGCTCAACATCAGAGCATCCCAACACGTAGGAAGTCAAGGAAAGGAGCCAGGAGACCTGTGTGGTTAAACAGGGAACTGCTGGGCAAGCTCAAGTGGAAGATGAGAGTTTACAGATCATGGAAGGAGGGGCTGGCCACTTGGGAAGAATATAAGGATGTTGTTAGAGGATGTAGGCAGGCAACTAGAAAGCTAAGGCCTCCTTAGAAGTAAACCTTGCGAGAGGGGTCAAGGACAATAGAAAGAGCTTATTCAAATACATGGCAGATAAAACTAACACCAGAAGCAATGTAGGCCCACTGATGAATGAAGTGGGTGCCCTGGTGACAGAAAGTACAGAGAAGGCAGAGTTACTGAATGCCTTCTTTCTCTCTGTCTACTCTGCCGGAGGCTGTCCTGAGGAGCCCCGTACTCCTGAGGCCCCAGAGGAAGTCAGGACAATGGAGGAGTCTGCCTTGGCTGATGAGGACTGGGTTAGGGAGCAATTAAGCAATCTAGATATCCATAAATCCATGGATCCAGGTGGGATGCACCCACAGATGCTGAGGGAGCTGCCTGAGGTCATTGCTAGGCCACTCTCCATCATCTTTGCTAAGTTGTGGGAAACGGGAGAGATGCCTGAGGACTGGAGGAAAGCAAAAGTCACTCCAGTTTTCAAAAAGGGCAAGAAGGAGGACCCAGGTAGGTATAGACCGGTCAGCCTCACCTCCATCCTTGGAAAATTGATGGAACAAGTTATCCTTTGTGCCGTCTCAAGGCATATCAAGGATAAGAGGGTCATTAGGGGCAGTCAGCACGGCTTCACCAAGGGAAAGTTGTGCTTAACCAACCTCATTACATTTTATGAGGACATAACGAGTTGCATAGATGATGGCAAAGAAGTGGATGCGGTCTATCTTGATTTCAGTAAAGCATTTGACAGTCTCCCACAACATCCTCACTGCTAAACTGAGGGAGAGTGGTCTGAATGATCAGGTAGCGAGGTGGACTATGAACTGGCTGAAGGAAAGAAGCCAGAGAGTTGTGGTCAATGGGGCAGAATCCAGTTGGAGGCCTGTATCTAGTGGAGTGCGTCAAGGGTTGGTACTGGGACCAGTACTATTCAATATATTTATCAACGACTTGGATGAGGGAATAGAGTGCACTGTCAGCAAGCTGGCTGATGACACCAAACTGGGAGGAGTGACTGACACACCAGAAGGCTGTGCTGCCACCCAGTGAGACCTTGACAGTATGGAGAGTTGGGCAGGGAAAAATTTAATGAAATATAACAAGGGAAAGTGTAGAGTATTGCATCTGGGTAGGAACAACCCCAGGTTCCAGTATAAGTTAGGGGATGACCTATTAGAGAGCAGCATAGCCGAAGGGAACCTGGGGGTCCTAGTGGACAGCAGGATGACCATGAGCCAGCACTGTGCCCTTGTGGTCAGGAAGGCCAATGGCATCCTAGGGTGTATTAGAAGGGGGGTGGTTAGTAGGTTGAGAGAGGTTGTCCTACCCCTCTCCTCTGCCCTGGTGAGACTACATCTGGAATATTATGTCCAGTTCTGGGCCCCTCAGTTCAAGAAGGACAGGGAACTGCTGGAGAGAGTCCAGCGCAGAGCCACGAAGATGATTAAGGGAGTGGAGCATCTCCCTTACGAGGAAAGGCTGAGGGAGCTGGGTCTCTTTAGCTTGGAGAAGAGGAGACTGAGGGGTGACCTCATTAATGTTTACAAATATGTAAAGGGTGAGTGTCACGAGGATGGAGCCAAGTTCTTCTCAGTGACAACCAATGATAGGACAAGGAGCGATAGATACAAACTGGAACACAGGACGTTCCACTTAAGTATGAAAAGAAACTTCTTCACAGTGAGGGTGACAGAACACTGGAACAGGCTGCCCAGGGGGGTTGTGGAGTATCCTACTCTGGAGACGTTCAAAACCCACCTGGACACCTTCCTGTGTAGCCTCATCTAAGTGTTCCTGCTCCGGCAGGTGGATTGGACTGGATGATCTTTTGAGGCCCATTGCAATCCCTAACATTCTGTGATTCTGTGAATAAAGATATGAGCACATTTTTCATGGTGACCAGGAATGCTTTTTCCAATATCTGTGCTACTTTATGCTTGCTGTGATTCTCGAATAATCTAGGTGACTAATAAATTTGATCTAAAATTTAATAAGTGCTTTGGCTTTGTGCTTATGTACATATTCAGGGATATTTTGATCAAAAGAAGTCATAGAATAAACAAAGTGCTTACATATTATTGATAATTGTAACTAGCATATCTTTTAATATACAAATAACTTCAGGGAAAAATACATGACCCATAATTTGTCCTATTTTGCAATAGCAACAAATTTCTTCTTACTTGTAGGGCTTTTATTCTCTTGTTTGAAAAAGTCCTTCTTTTCTGTCTGACATTATCTGCTGAACCTCCTCAGAGAATAAATTCTGGAGATACATCTCTTACTCATCTTTTCAGGCATGCACCCTTCTCAATTTCTGCTCTGTCACTACCCTTATTTCACTTAAAATCTTGAATGGCTTGAATTTAAGCTTCAGAAACGTTTTATTCTGTGTAACACATCTTAATTCAGGCAAAGTCATAACTCCTTCCCCAAAAAAAACAAGCAAAAAAAAAAAAAAAATTAAAACAACTGTGGAAGTTTGAATCTAGCATTGCCAATCCCAAAGCTTTCTAAAGCTACTAAGTTGGCTTACAAATCAGTTTGTGTTCCAGATGGGGTTCCGTCTTTGTTCCTTCTTCTGTTTAGCTTTTATGGGGTCATGCTCTCAACTTTTTCAGTGAAGCAATGAGAATAAGAAACCTGAGGTTCCAAGGTAACTTACATGCTAAGTGCTAGAGAGTTTAAAAAACCCCCAAATCCTGCTAGATAATATAGATATCAAGGTAAGAAAAAATCCTGTAACTTTACTAACATATTGCTACTATTACATCTGGAAAAACACTATAAAAATTGCTGGTAAACAGCACAATAAATAGAAAATTTCAGATGCCATCTGGTCTATAGCTTAACAGTTCTGCCTTTTCAGTAACTCTATTTACAGCACTGCAGTGTCTGTTTACTGCTGTTACAGCTTTGCACCTGAATTTGGAAGTGCAGTTTAATTTATGAAGCTCCTTAAAGTTTGATCAAGTCTGGAATAATACCACCCTGGAATGGGGAAAAATAAAAGCATCACTAAGATGAAGGTCATGTGATAGAGAACAAATTACCGGAATATATGGAATAATCGCAAGACGAGTTAGTAGCATTACAGAAGAAGGATTCTCTCTTTGAACTGAGTTGCTTTCCATTTTCCACAGCTCATATTCAGAGTGAAGGAGTAAAGTTGAGCATGGGAAAAGTGGGGCGGAAAGGTGTTGTTTTAATATTTGTTATTGTTTCTCACTATCTATCTATTTCTCACTACTATCTATTTTAATGGGAAATAAATTTAATTAATTTTGGCCAAGTCAGTCATTGGTAAGTGATGTCCCTGTTTTTATCTCAGATCACAATCTTTCTGATCCTATCCTAGCAGTCTAGGAGGCTCCTGGAGTATATGGAAGACAACTTCCTGACACAGCTGTCAGTGAGCCAACTAGGGAAGGTGCCTGCTGGACCTGTTGCTCACAAAGAAGGATGTGTGGGTGATATGATGGTTGAAGTCCATCCTGGGCATAGTGATCATAAAATGATTGAGTTTTCTATTCTTGGAGAAGTAAGAAGGGGGTTAGCAGAACTGCTGCCTTGGACTTGTGAAGGGCAGTCTTTGGCCTGTTTAGGAGTCTGGTTGACAGGATACCTTGGGAGGCAGTCATGAAGAATAAAGGAGTCCAGGAAGGCTGGTTGCTCTTCAAGAAGGCACAGAAACAGGCCATCCTCATGTGCTGAAGGATGAGCCAATGGGGAAGAAGACCAGCCTGGCTGAACAGAGACCTTTGGCTTAAACTCAGGAAAAAAAGAGAGGTCATGACCTTTGGAAGAAGAGGTAGGCAACTTGCAAGGACTACAGGGATGGTGTGCCGTTATGCAGGGAGAAAATTAAAAGGGCCGAAGCCCAACTAGAGCTGAATCTGGCTACTACTATAAAAGAGAACAAAAATGTTTCTATAAACACACTAGCAACAAAAAGAGGACTAAGGAGAATCTCCATCCTTTATTGGATGTGGAGGGAAACATATTGATGAAGGGTGAGGAAAAAGCTCAGGTACTTAACATTTTCTTTGCCTTAGTATTTAAAAGTAAAACCAGTTGTTCTCTAGGTAGCCAGATACCTGAGCTGAAAGACAGGGATGAGGAACAGAATAAAGCCCACATAATCCAAGTGGAAATGGTCAGCAAAATGCTACACCACCTAGGCACATACAAGTCTATGGGGCCAATGGGGTCCACCCAAGGGTAATGATGGAGCTGGTGGGGTTACTCAACAAGCCACTTTCAATTATTTATCAACAGTCCTGGCTAACCAGGGAGGTCCCAGTTGACTGCAAGTTGGCAAATGTGACACCCGTCTACAAGAAGGGCCAGAAGGAGGACCCAGAAAATTACAGGCCTATCAGTCTGACCTTGGTGCTGATGAAAGTTATGTAGCAGATCATCTTTAGTGCCATCATGCAGCACATACAGGACAACCAAGAGATTGGGCCAGGCTATGAAAGGCAAGTCCTGCCTGACTAAACTGATATCCTCCTATGACAAGCTGACCTGCCTAGTCGATGAGGGAAAGGCTGTGGTGGTTGTCTACCCGGACTTGAGTAAGGATTTTGACACCATTTCCCACAGAATTCTCCTGGAGAAACTGCTTGCTCATGGCTTGGATGACCATAGTCTTTACTGAGTAAAACATTGTCTGGATGGCCAGGCTCTAAAAGTTACGGTGAACAGAGTTAAATCCAGTTGGTGACTGGTCACAAGTAGTGTTCTCCAGGGCTCAGTATTGAAGCTAGTTCTGTTCAGTATCTTTATCAATTATATGGATGAGGGGATTGAGTGCAGATGACACCAAGTTGTGTAGGAGTGTTTATCTGCTGGAGGGTGGGAATGCTCTACAGAGGAATCTGGACTGGCTGGATTGATGGGCTGAGGTCAACTGTATAAGGTTGAACAAGATCATATGCTGGGTCCTGCACTTGGGTCACAACAACCCTGTGCAACACTACAGGCTAGAGCTGCCCAGTGGAAAAGGGCCTGGGGATGTTCATCAACAGCTGTCTGAATATGAGCCAGCAGTGTGCTCATGTGGCCAGAAAGACTGACAGCATCCTAGCTTGCATCAGAAACAGTCTGGCTAGCAGAACCAGGGAAGTGATCATCCTCCTGTACTCGACACTGGTGAGGCTGCACCTCAAATACTGTGCTTAGTTTTGGGCCCCTCACTACAAAAAAAAAAGCATTGAGGTGCTGGATCGAGTTCAGAGGAGGGCAATGAAGCTGGTGAAAGGTCTGGAGCACATGTCTTATGAGGACCGGCTGAGGGAAATGGGGTTAAGTCTGGAGAAAAGGAGGTTGAGAGAAGACCTCGTTGCTCCCTACAACTACCTGAAAGAAGGCTGTAGAGAGGTGGATTTGTTCTCTTCTCCCAAGTAAGAAGTGATAGGATGGGAGGAACTGGCCTCAAGATGGGCGAGAGGAGGTTTAGATTGGATAGTTGGAAAAATTTATTCACCAAAAGGGTTGTCAGGTTTTGGAACAGGCTGCCCAGTGAAGTGTTTGAGTCACCATCACTGGAAATATTTAAAAGACATGTAGATGTGGTGCTTAGGGGCATGGTTTAGTGGTGAACTTGTCAGTGCTAGGTTAATGGTTGGACCTGATGATCTTAGAGGTCTTTTCCAGTCAAAATTATTCTATGATTCTATTTTCTCTCCCTCTCCTGCTGCGCAGGGGGAGTGAGCAAGCAGCTAAGTGTGAGTTTGGCCCTTAGCCAGCGTTAACCCACTACAGTAAAATGGATTAAACACATGTTTTTCAACTTTTCTAACAGTTCTGCTTGTGGACACCATCTGACTCATCACAGTTCCTTACAAAACTCTTTAACAAATGTATCAGAGCTTTAGCAATGAAACTCCAGGTTGTTGTACAGCTTCATTACAATTTTCCCTAGAGTATTTGTTGATGTATTAAATATGTTGATTAATCAACTGCAATTAGAACTAGAAATAAACATTGATATCCTGAATTTTTCACCACTGTACCCTTCCTTAGAGAATTTCTTTTGTAGAGACAATGGAAAGCTAGTTTTATATATGGAGCTAATGCTGATTGCATATTATAGTGAGAATTCACACATGGTATTATTGCACATACTTCAAATGCACTTCTTCTGCAAACACAAATAAAGGCTTTATTTTAGAGAAATATGTTTGGTTCTGTGCAGAAAATGCTTGAAGAAGAAGATAAGTGAAAGGAAGTTTATATTCTGCTTTGGTGTCTGAACATAGATGCGCTTGAGAAAGAATCTTTCTCTAGGCATTGAATATTGATACTGATTTGAGATATCAGAGGAAAATGATTGTTTATTTGTTGCCTGATTACATAGGTTAGAAATGAGGTTTGTGCATGTAAACAAAGTAAGATTATACTTGGAATCAATTATTGAAGTCTGGGTACTACCTTTTTAAAAAGCATTTTGTTATATGCACGTCTATGACCTATAAGGGAAGAATTGACTTTCATTTTTGAATGAAAAGCTAAGAAGAGAAACAGTACTTGAATTTCTAGAGAAAATTATTCATCTAGACATAGAAGTAGTTGGATTTCTCTTTCTTTTGTCCTTGGCAGAGGGAAGCATGTTGCATAACATAGTACTGGGCATATCTGTTGCATGACACTAACCTAGTCACCTTGTCTCTCTGTGCCCCACTACATAGTGGAATAAAAAGTGTTTTGACATCTATTTCTAAAAAGACCTGTATGAATTAGTTGCTGTTATTAAAAACTTACTCTTACCTTTCATTATGAAAATTGAACTGTGTATTAAAGACAGACTATAGATCTGCCAGCAGGTGATAATGAAATTAAAGATCTATCTTGTTTTTGAACAGAATTCCTGTTTATTCTTATTAATTAAACAAGGCAAGTAACATAGCTACAAAGAAGCAAGGCACTGAGGAAAAATTTTCTTCAACATATTGGAAAGTATACTGCATGATCACTTCTCCTTATTCATGCCTCGTATTTAGGGATGAGATATAGGAATGTTTAATTCTTTAGAGCAATTGTCTAGCAATGAATCAATAAACTAGCTGGTGAGTAAAAGATCAAAGGGAAACCAGATGTAGTGCTTAGCAATTTGCAACAGCATCTCCAGGCACTGTGTTATGCATGCATGAGGGTGGAGTCCTCTGGTTGTTGATTACAGGGGGCAATTAGTAGTTATTGACAGGACACAAGGCCTAGAAGTTGTTGATCACATTTTGCACACATAATTACACCTAAAGTCTAATCACTAGCTATCACATGTGAAGAAATTGCTACATGAGAATCTGTTAAGTGACACAGCTGACCAGTAGCAGCTCCAACTAATAGAAAGCATTAGGATGATAAAGGTTTCAAGAAAGTTCCAAAGACTTCTTTGGGTCCTCATGAAATATTTATCCTGCTGCTTAGATCATCCTGTTTTATCTAATACTCTTCATTCTTAGACCTTATGCAAGAGATTTAATGCAGAATCCTGTATGAACTGTGTAAGTATACAAGCATCCTTCTCTGTGGCCCAGCTGCAGCACTTTAATTTTAATTCATAAAATGTTACAGCATTCTTTTCTATTAAAGGTAGATATAGAGGCTAACGCCAAATTGGGTGGTTCCCTGATGTGAGCTGTAACTGTAGTTTCAGTAACTCATTAGGAAATAGCTCAAGGAAGTTAGAGTAATTTAAAATGTAATTCAAATATTTTTTTTCCACAGGTAGGTCTCTAAAAGAAACAATTTAATCTGTACCAGTTAGTCTTGCTTGTTTATTTAGAAAAGACTTATGCTTTATTTCCTGCAGGTTTGGTTCAGAAATGGACTGGAAATAGTCCAGTATGAGAAACACCACTCCTTTGGTGATGACTTATGAAGAAATTCTTATTGTGGAAAATCTATTATGTCAAATAAAAACATTTCCACTCTGGGTCACACTTCTTGGTAGCACAGACATATTATTATCCAATAAAAATATTTTTAATATTTAGCAATATACTGAAAGCGATATACAGAGAAGTCATTATATTCCATGCTTGTAAATGCTCATTGATGTTCCCATCCTCTAATATGAACTACTTCTGCAATCAAGTCAAGCAAATCCATTTGTGCTCATTAGTTTCACTAATCACCACTAAAATTTGGGGAATGCTGAATGTGTTCAAAATATGAGATGCATATTGAAGTTATTGGTACTATTTTTCAAACAGAAATTAGGAAGCCTGTATAATTGTGCTCCTGGGCAATGTCCAAAACTGGCTCTTAGATAAATATCTACTTAAAGAAATGTCCAAAGAATGGAAAGAAAATCTATTGTCTGAATTGCTACTTAGAATTAAAGCTGCTGGGCATTGGACTTCTGCTAACACTGCAGCTTCTCAATGCAAAATCCTCAGAAAGAGATTAAGTCTGTATTTTTCAGACAAAGAATAGTGTGAAGTTACGTGCTGTGTCTGCAATTGATTGCCTCGTTCCTTTTTCAAAAAAGTAATATTCAAAGATACCTTTCCAGTCTCCGAGAAACTCTGTTGGAAGGAAATCTGCAACTGTAACCACATTTACAATTCTTTAAATTAGGTTATTTTCCCACATCCTTCTCTAGTTTCTCTTTACTCTTGTGAGTAAAGAGAAATTTTACTGGGGTTTCTTCTTTCTGGGGTTTCTAAAGAATAACAATGAAAAGTCAGTGCTCAGAAGGTATCTGAATGATATTTAAAGGTTTAACTGTTTAAATACCCAGGCTCCCATCGTGCTTGTGATTGTCTGCAGATGCTGAGGATAAGTTCTTCAGTTTTCTAGTTTTTCACTACAAAATGCTTCAGAGTGGAAGAAAATTGCCTCTACTTAAATCAGAGCTGACAAAGACGCACAGCAAAGTAAAAACCTGATGGCTATTACATCCAGCTCTCTCCCAGAACGTTTTCCACTCACACCAAAACATAACTCTAGACATCTGAAAAATCACCAGTCTCTCACATTTTCCTCACTTTCCCTTCCACTCCGTAGGTTTACTTGTCCTTACTTTTTATTTAACTGAATGTTGTTGTTTTGTTTTGTTTTCCCCAACTCCTGTGTAAAACTTAAACTAAGAAGCTGATTCTGTTAATGATTTGAAATTAAGTCTAACAATTATCAAGAAGTATAAGGAGGTCAGAATTTTAATACTGAATTTTACTGAGGAATAATGGTACATCTAGGAAACTTAATTGGATATTTAAGCACTTGCAGTATGCAAGGTTAATTTAAAGGAGAAATGTTTCACAGAGCTTTTAAATAACAAAATATGTGAAACTACAAATCTTACTATCGCAAATTTATTTGAAAGAGGCACAAATGGTTCTCTTTGCCTTAGAACCCGCTGACAGATGCCCAGTCAGTCCCCAGGCAATGGCTGCCACCACTCTGTCAACTTCGCCCCAGTTTTATTGTTCAGCATGACAACATACGGTATGGAATATCCCTCTGGCCAGTTTGGGTCAGCTGTCCTGGCTGTGTGCTCCCCCACCTTCTTGTGGACCCCTGGCCTCCTTGCTGGCAGGGCAGTATGAGAAGTTGAAAAATCCTTGACTTAGTGTAAGCCCTGCTCAGCAATCACTAAAACAACAGTGTGTTATCAACATTATTCTCATCTGAAATCCAAAACATGGCATCATACCAGCTCCTGGGAAGAAAATTAACCATATCCCAATTGAAACCAGTGCTACAGAATATAAATTTTGTAGGATATAGGCATTCTAGATGCAAAGATTCACTAGATTTTGAGTCAATCTTGGCTTGTATTTCAGTGAGTGAAACTTTTGAAAATGAAAAAGAGGCAAGTTTTCTCTTGAAGCATGTTCAAGTTAAGATAGTACAAATATTGCATAACTGTTTGAACAAACATGAAAAGTCTAATAGCTTGAAAAAAACATTCACACAGCTGATAAATATTACCCACTTTTTTTCTTTCTGTTTTCCCTCACTGTTTTACTCAAAGTGTCTTTTCAGAAATAAGAGCCCTGTCTGGTACAAGCATTAACTATGGAGAAGAAACAGGCAGTAACTCCACATATGTGAAGGTTTAAATTGAAGCAGATGTTTACAACATTTGTAGCATTAAGGCCTTTATAATGTCTGATTCTCTGCCTATTCTGGTTGTACTTGACAATGTACCGCCATTTCAAAAAAAAAAAAAAAGTTTTTTAATATCAGATACGGTAAGTTTGCAGCTTACAGGCACACTGTTGTACCTGCCCAAGGCCTGCTAGAATTTAGTGGGATTTGTTTCTGAATTATTTAAGAATTAATTCTCTTCAGTCACATTTAAAAATAGTAATGGAATTGAATTAACGATCTACAGAATCATGAATTTACAACTCAGATCTTAAAAGCATTTTCACATACTTCTATATTTAGGAGGAGGGAGCCATATTTTACCCTATAACATTTGTGCAAGAATATTTAAGTGGTGTGGAGGATCATGTGTGCTTCTGAATTGTAATAAATTTCACTTTAGTGATTGCAGGCTTGTAAAGTATATTCTGTTAGTTGGAACCAAAAATATAAGCCATGGTGCTGACATTTTCTGAGACACTCCTTTGCATGGAATGTGACATAAGTGACATCCTGGATTTTTGTCTGGAATTCTGTGAAGTTCTCACATTGCTTTATTTCTGTCTCTTTTATTACAAAATACTTAAAACTCCAATCAATGGTACAAGTTTGCAACCAAGACAATTTTGTCAAAACGTAAAAGTTAATCAAAATGGACACATGTTGTCTTAAAAATCCTAGGAATATAAAGATTAAAATCCTCACTAAGCTGATGAGGTATTCTTTCATACTTAGCAGGATTAGATAATCCTTTGGCTAAAGGAATATAGGTGAGAACTTTGAATGTGAGCATGTCTTCTGAGTGAGATTTAGATGTGTAAACTAAGTCTGACTTTCTAGATAGCTCTTTTATCCAATAAGCAAGCACATAAAAGGAAAGTGATGCCCATTTTCTCCCTTTTCTGGAAATTGTTTTATAAGAAAATAGCCAGATACTCCCACACTAAAGACAGCCCATGTCAAAAAAAAACAATTCAATGATGTGAACTGCAATCTCACACGCTGAACTCAGAGTTTCAGCTGCCTAAGACATCCAAAACATTTCAGAAAAAACCTTAAGTGTTCTTGTGAGGTTTACACATCTGCTCAAAAACATGTTTTTTGGGAATTCCAAACCTAGTAATTTCTTTCCCCATCTTCAGTCTCTGGCAAAATCAGAATCTTAAGTGCTGCTGAAACCAGATATCTGAAAGCAGGAAGGTGGTTGTGAAGTTTGACTGCAAGCTTCAGCTGTAGAAACTTAAAGATAGTGTTAATCCTACACAGCTACAGAAGTTTACAGGATAAACAAGTATATCTCAGCTACTCACTGTCTCATTTCTCATGCCAGATTCTTCAATAGATTATGTCTAATACTCGCTTGACTGGCTAACACAGAAGACTTTTTATCCCAGTCTACATGAAATCAGTCCTTCAGGTTATGATCTGTGTTATCTAACTTTAGCCATCTAGAAAACACCTTCTAGACTAACCAAAATTGTCAATAATCAATTAAGAGAGTCAGGTAACTCCAAGTAATAGTTTATTTCACCTGTCCTAGTCACTCTTTCAGTCTGAGATAACCAACTATTAGATGTGCTCTCCCTCCACTGATAGAGATGAACCCTATAAAATAAAAACTTTTGCAGAAAAGGAACCATATTATTGACTTCTGATACTAGATAGATACTGAGAAAAGCAAATGTGTTTGAGCCTGATTTCACAGAATCACAGAATGCTTGAGGCTGGAAAAGACTTTTGGAAGTCATCTGATCCAACTCCTGCCCTGCTCAAGCAGGTTCATCTATAGCAGGTTGTCTGGGTCTATGTCTAGGAAGTTTTTGAATATTTCCAAAGATAGAGATGATGTATTTAGTTTAATTTTTTAAGTGGTAGATTACTAGATTTATTTTCTCTTCGGAGAATTGGACATAATTCTGTATTTTTATCAACAATATGATCAGGTTTTTCTTCTAAGATGAACATATGCAATTTGAATTGCTATTAGGACTAAGCACATTACCCTTGCAAGGAAAATCTTGTCAAATAATGATAGTGACTTGTTGCAATTGATTGGACTAAATACATTTAAAAATGAGATAAACCAGTCCATGATCTTACAAAATTTTTTGTTGCTTTTCTTATGTAAAGAAATCATTATGAAATCTTCTTTTATATGTTTTTCTTTCTATATATTTTTGGTATATTTTTTGTTTAGAATTATGTGACATATGATTGGAGTTATTTGTGAAGAAAATAGTATTCTTTAAAAACCCCTGTAGTTTAGTCTAATAGAAATAAAGCATAAGAAGTAAAGATGCTGAAAGAACATTAACGTTGTGATGCTGAAAAAAGTATCTAACAGCCTCTTTAAACAGATGCCCTGTTGCAGATTAAGTGCACTGCACGTACTAACTAGTTAGGACTGAAGATCTCTGTGAATATCAGAATAATGCGTGCTGTAATTTACGTGTGAAAATCAGAATAGAACAATTAGATTGCTGTGCCACTTAGTCCCATTCAAATTCAGTCACAAGTATAGTTTTTGATACAATCAAATAAATTAATATAGCTAGCATAACACAATACAATTTTATTATAATATTTTCAAATAAATTTTGTCAAATTCTTCATTTTTTGGAGCCTGAACTTTCCCCTTTTAAGTAGGTTGCAAAACACATTCTCTGAATTCAGTAGAAATAAAAAATTGTGATTACTATCTAACATTTATATAACACTTTGAATCCATTGGGTTTTAATAGCTGGGCATTCACTTTCCTGATTCAAATTCTTCCTGATAAAGAGAGGGTTTGGCAAGCAAGTGACTTACCATTCTGAAGTGGAAAAGTCTTATTCATGGTTCAGAACAGTAGCTTGAACACTGGTCAATATTTTGCATATTAAAAGATATATGTTAGATGTGGGATAGAAAGTTTGTCCAAGACTGCTGCTCCTTCATTATTAGAATGAAAGTTGAGAAACTACTTAATTATATGGTATTTTATTGATCAGTTAGAGGAATTACTTATTTCAGAAGCAATTAGATGCTTTCAAATACAGGGAGACAATGCCAGTTCAGAGTCAATACATTATTAAGTCTCATCAGTACATGAAAGTCCAGCATTACT